>NW_026596415.1:4327515-4329668 GCF_907164565.1 Psammomys obesus
TGTGTGTGTGTGTGTGTGTGTGTGTGTGTGTGTGTGTGTGTGTGTGTTTGCCCCTACCTGTGTGGGTATGAGTGGCAGCCAGAGACTGACATCGGGGTGCCTCCTCAATCACTCCTCCACCTTATTTATTTGAGAGCTGGACATTTTGGCCAGAACGGCTGACTCTCCAGCCCTGGGAACATCAGGTGGGTTTCACCTCCACTGCCACCGTCACCCTGACAGTGCTGAGCTTACAGCTATGCGTGGCCATGCTCTCTTCCTGATAAGGGTTGTGAAGGACCATGGTCTGAAGCGGTCCGGTGCGCCCCAAAGCCCCGGCTGGACTGGGGAGGGAAGCACCCAGCACCTGAGTGTCTGTGGCAGAAGTCAGAGCTGTGTGGCCCCTGAAGGCTCTCCTCAGGACAGGCGGGGGCGTTGTGCCCCCAGCACAGTCCATTTGATGCTCAGCCGCACTCACTCTGCGAGGTTTCCTTCCAAACAAACAGCTTCCTCTTCACAGGGGTTATCGGGTAACAGCCAGGTGGGCAGGGCCGGATTTCTGCCCTGGGCCCTCCCCGGAGGTGGGAAGGGGGCCAGCCGGTAGGGTTAAGGGAGGGCTCTGGCAGGCCTGGTGGAGCCCTGATGGTGTTGGCCTGGCCTTCCAGGTGGGGCAGCTCCGGCTGGGCTGGGTGCAGTTACATGCCCAGAACCGCTGGGCTATGAGGAGCTTGGGAGCTCCAGAGCTACTGCTGGCTGGTGAACAGTGCTCAGCCACTGAGGTTATCAGGGTGTCCTGCCTAAATGCCCCCCTGGGAACCCCAGGTCTTTCCTCTTCTGGGCCTGGCTGAGCTCAGTTAGTGTTTGTTGAATGAATAACGAACGAATAATAATAATGAAAAATGAACGAATGAATAAATGAAAAAAAAAAAAGAAATGGACAGATTAGTTTAACAACAGAAATGCATGGTGCTGTAGGGGTTTAGAAATTATGTCACTGTTCTGAACGTGATCTGTAACAATTCTATTCGTTTCTAAATGTTTCATGGCTGTGGGCCTAATTGTGAGCTAGTTGGGAATATTCCCATCTTACGGGCAAGAAGGTGACGGCACAGAGAGGTTAAACCACCTGTGCAAGGTTACACACTCCATCCACAGCTCCCTGTGGGCAGAGCAGGGTCTTAGGCTTACTCTAACTTGAATGGGAAGAGAGAGAGAAAAGATGTTTAATTACACGAGGCCACACCCACATGAGGGCAGTAAGCACCCCTCAAGAACTCTAGCTCACAGCCTGCATCGGTTTCCCCGTCTACCAGTTAACAGAATGGGGTTGCAAGTCTCCTGAGTGACAAACAGATGGCACACACAGCTGTCCCAGAAGTTAGTGGGGCGGAGGAGGGGTGATGGCTGAGAGTGGGATCTGACCCCAGGATGAGGTCCAAATGGAGGCATCATACCCATCTGTGGACCTGCCTTTTTCCTGTTCAGCCTCCGAGGCTCAGTCTCGTTTGGGGACTACCTTTTGGTCACCGCATGCAGATCTGGGAGTCTGTCTAGTGGGGCCCTTCATCTCCCCACCACTCTCCAGAACAGATGGACTCTTCAAGCAGTGCCAGGAAACCAGGAGAAAGGGAAGGCCACAACCTGGCATCAGGGCCCCTCCCAGGCCTGCCAGGCACTGGGTGGGACTGTCTGTGGAGGGCCTTCCCTTCAGGCCTTTTCTACTTCCTCCTACTTTCCCTGTCATTGCCCTTTCTGACACTCTAAGGTTTTGTTCTGTACTAGGCAGAACATTTCTTACCCCAGGACATTTGCACATGCTATTCTGTCCAGTTGGAGCAGGAAAAAGTTCCATTTTGCAGTGGCTTTTTGACATTGCAGATTGCAGGTGTCCTAGAAAGGCTGTGTAGATCAGGATAACCACAGCTTCAGCTGGATTTCACTCAAGTCAGCCTAGCTTACTTTGCTGAATGATTTAAAAATTTGTTTACTGGCTGGGTGTGGTGTTGCACTCAGGAGATAGAGGCAGGAGGGTTTCTGTGAGTTCCAGACCAGTCTAGTCTACATAGTGAGTTTCTGTCTCCAAAAATAAAATAAAATAAAATAAAATAAAATAAAATAAAATAAAATAAAATAAAATAAAATAAAATAAAATAAAATAAAATAAAATAAAATAA
>NW_026596415.1:4329678-4363125 GCF_907164565.1 Psammomys obesus
AAAATAAAATAAAATAAAATAAAATAAAATAAAATAAAATAAAATAATAAAATAACGTCCTTTGTATGTATAGTTGTGTACACCATGGTTCATGAGGTCAGAGGAAAATTTGTAGGACTCAATTCTCTCTTTCCACCATGTGGGTACTTGAGGGGATCAAACACAGGGCATCAGGCTTGGCATCAAGAACCTTTCCCACTGATCCATCTCCCTGGCTATGCTGAGTGACCCCTCTTGTTTGACTTTGTCCTAGTTAGGGTTACTATTGCTGTGGTGAAAACCATGACCAAAGAAATTGGGGGAGAAAAGGGTTTATTTGGTTTACACTTCTACATCACAGTTCATCATCAAAGGAAGTCAGGACAGAAACTCAAACAGGGCAGGACCCTGGAGGCAGGAGCTGATGCAGAGGCCATGGAGGGGTGCTGCTTACTGGCTTGCTCCCCATGGCTTGCTCAGCCTGCTTTCTTCTGCCACCAGCCCAGGGTGGCTCCATCCGCAGTAAGCTGGGCCCTCTCCCATCAATCACTAATTAAGAAAATGTCCTATAGGCTTACCTACAGCCCCATCTTATAGAGGCATTTCCTCAATTGAGGTTCCCTCCTCTCAGATGACTTTAGCTTGTATCAAGTTGACAAAAAATTGTCCAGCACAGACATAGATACCATGAGAGTCCTTCTCTGAGAGTTTTGCCTTCTGTTGCCTCCCAGTGCTGGAGAGCTCCTGGCATTTGGCTGTATGGGGTTGGGAGTCTGTATAAATAAAGGAAGGAAGGGATGATGGAATGGGCAGAGACTCTATATGTATGTTAGAGTGACAGCGAGGGAGTTCACTGTCCTATTCTGTAGCAGAGAAGCAAGCCTAATGTTCTGCCTTCTGTGTGGGATGGTTCATTGACTTCTATCATAGCAAGTGCATAGGTTCTGATCAGCCACACTTTGCCTTGCTCAGTGCTTTCAGAACGGAGCCTGTTTTTCTGGCGCGCAGAGCAGTGCCCTGCATGGGTGAGTGGCCCTTCCTTGCAGATCTGAAGCTGGAAGCCCTGGGAGGAGAAGGGCAGGGAGCGGCAACTGGCTTAGGTATCAGACAAGCTGGGTCATGCCTTGTGCCCGTGGATCAGGCTGACATGTGGGTGGTGTGGCCTGACTGGTTGGGTAAGTGTAGGGTGTGGGCTGGTGAGAGTAGAAGCCAGGGAACTGTGACACTCAGACTCTGGAGAGGGGAGCCCTCAGTGTGGACAGTGCCTCCTGTCCTGTTTCTGGCTCTTGTCAGGACTGATTCTTGGATTGGGGTCTTCCACTCCAGAGCTCCCACAGAATCCTGGCATTCTTCCTAACCCAGGGAGGTGCCAGGAACAAAATCACTCTCAGAGGGTTTCCCAACAGCAGTGTCATTTTGGTAGAAGGTGAGGTCAGGTGTTTGGGGCCGGACAGGCAGGAGCTGGGTCAAGAGAAATGAACCTGGAGGCCGATGAGGAATGTATCCCCAAAGGGAGATCAGAGAGCTGGGTGTAGTCATTAGGTATGTGGGGGCCACAGCCTTTGAGTTCTGACTCTTACTATGCATTTAATTAACCTGTCTGAACCCTGGTTCCCTCAGATCATAGTATCTTCTTCCTAGTGCTATAGTGAAGATATAAGAACTTGGGTGTGTAGGTACTGAGTATCTAGAAAGTGTTTAAATTTTATTCATTAAGTGGAGGAGCCTAGGGCAATGGAGGACTACATGGCTCCTGCATGTACTTGCTAAGTTTCTCTTCCCTGAACACACATAGACGTGGACCAACAAGATGCCTCAATGGATAAAACACTTGCTACTTAGCCTGTTCAGTCCCCCCCCCCACAACCCATATAGTGGAAGGAAAGAGCCTATTTCTGCAAGTTGTCCTTCGACCTCCCTCATAGATAAATTTAGTAAAAGAAAAGAGAGAAGGGGTGCATAGATGTATTATTCTCCTCTAGACCTATCTGTTATGTCAATTTTAAAGCTAATTGAAAACTGCCTTAGTAGGCTAGGGGTAGTGGCCCATGCCTCTATAATCTCAGCACTTGAGAGGCAGAGGCAGGTGAATAACTGTGAGTTTAAGGCCATCCTCATTCACAGTGCGTTCTAAGCCAGCCAGGGCTACATGGTGAGATCCTATTAAAACAAAAAGTCAAGCTGTGAGAGTGTTTCTAGCTAAGGTATTAGTGGCTGCCTTGCAGCTAACTGAACAGTGAGTAGCTTGAGGAGTCAAAGGAATGGTCTCTGTAAAGCCTAAGAGGGGAAAGGGGAGCACAGTATGAAGAGGAGGTCTGAGCTGAAGGGGGCTTCCTGAGTCCCCCTATGTCTACCGATGGTCCTTCCCTTCAGCCTTGGTTGTATTAGACAGACCACTCCTGGACACGTCTTGAAAGAGGAAGAGGGGAATTAAAGAAGCCCTAGCATCCCCTGGGGAATCTTCTAACTCTCTCTTTCGCCTCTGTGAAACGACAGGATCAACAGAGGCTCTGCATGGGAAGCGCCCCAAGATTCCTGTCTCATTCCTCTGTGGTTTAGCCTAAGTTCTTAGGACGTATTTAGAAGAGGACCCTTGAATATGCCCATCTCAGTACCAGCTTCATGGTCGCTGTCTGTACCTGTGTGTGGAAGGCTCGTGTGCACTGTGTGAGCCCATGTGCAGTGTGCATGCATATGTGTGGAGGCCAAAGGTTCACTTCAGGTGTCTTCCTGATCACTTTCCAGTCTACCTGTTGAGACAGGATCTCAGATGAAACCAGATCTCTCTGCTGTGGCTGAACTAGATAGCTGCTCTGGGGATCTCTCTGATCCAGAGTTTCAAAAGTCTTGAGCCCTTCCCAGTGTGCCCTCTGCCTCCTGGTTGAGGATCAAGATGTGAGCTCTCAGCTATTCCTGCCACCATGGTTTTGCTTCACCACCATGGACTCTAATCCTTTGGACCATAAGCCCAATGAAGTGCTCTCTTTTTTAAGTTGCCTTGTGATGGTGTCTCAACAATAAAAAAGATAACTAAGATGCGCCACTATCGGTGTGTACCAACACTGCTTGAAGCAGTGCTGGGGATCAAACCCATGACTTCCTGCATGCTAAGCAAACATGCTACCAATTGAACTACATTCTCAGGCCCTATAAATACTTTAATTAGATCATAACCACCCCATTTCTTTATAGCTTGTGTGGCTAAAGCTATAAGGCCTTCCAAGTAAGTTTTTTGCTTTCCATCTCTTTACAAAAAAATAATAATAATAATAAAATAAAAATAATAAAAAAATAAGCTGATGCTTAGTTTTATATCATTGGAAAAATAAAACTACTTCTTTAATTCCCATACTCAAGAAGTTAAGAGCTCAGAGCCAGCATGAGCTAAGTAGTAAGTTCAAAGCCAACAAAACAAGGTAGTTGAGTGGATAAATTAAAATCCCGGCACTGAAGAGGTGGAGGCAGAATAATCAGGATTCAAGGTCATCCTGGGAAGCATACCAGCTTCAAGGCCAGCCTGGACTACTTGAGGTGATGTCTCAAAACACCACCCAGTACCGAGGAAAACCAAGGCAAAATATCTTTTCCTCCCTAAAATCTGATTTATATATTTTAATTTTTTTTTATTTTGTTTGTGTGTTTGTGTGTGATGTGCAGGTGCCCACAGAGGCCAGAAGGGGGCATCAGTTCCTGGCATTATAGGTAAGACAGGCTAAGCGGGTGCTAAGAACACAACCATAAGAGCAGCAAGGGCTCTTAACCACAGAGCCATCTCTCCAGCCCCAGCTTATGTTTTTAATGTAAAAAACATTACTTTAAAATGGGCCATCTTCTGTTCTTTATCGAAAGCACTGAGCCTTGCCTATGCTTTACTGCCAATCCTGACATGAAACTTTCATCATGGTCCCACATAGAAATCAGCCTGAATGGGAGGAAATAGGAAAAGTAAATACAGCCAGAGCAAAACAATGAGCTCCAATTCCATCCGGAGGCTGCCAGCCAGCCAGCTTCTGCGCTGAGGCTGGCAGCTCCTTCCAGGGCATCCCACGAAGCTGCCAGAGCATGCTAGGCGCACTCAAGCACGTGGCTCGCACACTGCCCTCTGCCCTGCACCTTCAGCAAGTGAAGCCCTGTCTCTGGGCTTGTTCCTTCCATGTAAATGTTCATCCAGTTTGCCGGGTCACAGGGTCACTAGGGGCTCCACATACTAGTTATAAAAATGGTAACCGCTGGTGCCTGACCTAGGTGATTCTGGGATGTGGGGGTGAGCTGTTGATCAATCCACCTCTGCCTTACCCAGATGGTCATGTCTCACTAAGGTCTCTGTCCTGTCACCCTCCAGCCTCACTGCTTTCCCTCAGCACTGAGTCTACCTCCTGCCTGAGCCTGGCCACTCTGGGCAGGGGAGTTTGGAGTAAGCAGAGGGCTGGGTGTCTCCACTTGGACACAGAAGCTGACCAGAACCTGTGGCAGGTGCCTTGGGCCGTGCCATGCCGCTATCATTATTGAGTGTGGAGTGTCCTACAGGCTCATGTTTCCAATGCTTGCTCTCCAGACTGAGGAGCTTCTAAGATGTGGGGCCTGCTTGGCATAAATCAGGCCTTCTCTGAGGGTTAGGATCACTGAGTTCCAGCCTCTCTCAGCTTCTCTGCTTATGCCGATTCTCCATCACACCCTTCCTCAACCACAACCTCATCATTTCCTCCATGATGGACTGAAACTCCTCTCACACCGTGAGCCCAAATGACTCTTTTCTCCCTTAAGCTGTTTCTGCCAAGTACTGGGGCACTGAGATGAAAAAGCAAACAATACTGGGCCGGGAAGATGGTTCTATCTGTAAAGCACTTGTAGAAAGGTTGGGTGTGGTATTGTGTGCCAGTGTTCCCAGCACTTTGAGGCAGAGGTAGATCGCTCCATGAGGTTTGTCATCCCATCATGCTAACCTACTCAGTGTCAGAGAAAAACAAGAACAACACTGAAACAAACCCACAACAACAACTTGGCAAGATGGCTCAGCAACTAAAGGCACTTGCTGTCAAGAATGATGACCTGAGTTCTAGTCCCGGGAACAGACCCACATGGTGGAAGGGAGGAACTGATTCCAAATTGTCCTCTGACTTCCACACTTATGTTGTGGAACCTTCACACACACACACACACACACTACACTACACTAATTAAAAGTATATACTAATATACTAATGAAATACACTATATAGTATACACTATACTAATGAAAACTATAAAGTAAATGGCTCTTAAGGAAATTGTTCTCTGGCATGCACACATACACACCAGCATACACGTGTACCTGCACACACTGAAAGACACACTGTTTGTATAATGTTCTTTTGGAATGTACATACCTTACCCTTGTTCATTCAAATGCTGATTTCTCTCCCCCACTCTCTGGTTTCAATCCGGACATTGCATTGTGATATTATTCTAAGCATCACCTGTCTCAACTTTGTGTAAACATGCCAAAATAAAACAACCAGCCACGATATTGAGCAATGGAGAGGAGGAGGAGAGACAGCAGGAGAGACAGCAGGAGAGAAGCTGGGAGAGCGAAGGCTGGAGGGGAGGTCTTGGACTATGTGGAGAAATGAACCAGACCTAAGATATCACTAAAATCAAGTATAATGGGTGAATCTGAGTGGTAGGAAACTATACGGGCTTGGAGGTTTAGGATGGAGTAACTATTGCCCAGCATTGTGTTCTAGGTTAACTAAATAAATCCTAGTCTCTGTGTGGTGATTTGGTTATGCAGCTGTTTAGGATTAACCGAAGCTTTAATAAAAGATATATCAATAGTAAATATTTAATGTCAAAATACAACAACACACATACAAAGTAATTACTTATACTCTTGGAGCAGGTTCTTGGAGAAGCTACAAGGACCCTTGGGAATGAGAGTGTTTAAAAGTCATCTCAGAAAACACCAAACAGTATTGGGGTTTTCTTGTTTGTTTGTTTGTTTGTTTGTTTTGCTTTGTTTGTCTTTAGCTAACAGCTCCCTTGTCAGTTTCTTGGGATCATTGTTTGCTAGTGTCTGATGGTTGAGAATACTGAAGCTAGGAATGGGTAGACCAGGGGAGCCTGTGCAGACGTCTTCAGTGCTGTGATGACCGGGGTGGGGAGGACAGGATCACACCTTAGAGGTAGAATGTGTGGAACCCTGCTGCTGAATAGCTCAGGCTGTCTCCTCCAGGAATCCATATCTGAGCCCTGAATCTGTCATTTCAGGTTCTAGTTCAGCATGGACAAGACTAAGGTGTCTATTCTGGAGTCTTCTGAACACTCTTTCAAGGGATGCCAACCTTCAAGCCTAAAAGCCTTGCCTTCCGGAGGCCTTCTGCCTTCCCTAAACATCAGGAATCTTTTCCTTTAACCTTGCAGCTGTCTGTCTACTACGAATCCCTCCTCCATCTATTGTTTAACCTGCAATGTTTATCATATAACCTTTAACACAAATCATTCTTGCTCTTGTATATATGTTTATTTCTTTATGTATTTTTCCCAAGCTCCCTTACCTGACTGTACCTTCCACTAGGTCAGGGATTAAATTGTTTTCTTTCATCGTTGTGCTCCCAGCAGCAAAACAAAGCAGGGTTTTTGGAGGGGCTGTTAGGTAGGGTGTGCCATACATGCCTGTGGTTCCAGCATGCAAAAAGTGGAGGTGAGGAGGACCATGAATTTGAGGCTAATTTGGGTTATATTGGAAGCTCCAGGCCAGCCTGAGAGACATAGAGAGACTCTGTTTCAAAAACTAGTCAGTTGGGAATGTGACTAAGTTGGTTGAGTCTTAGTGTGCTAGAAGCCATGGGTTCAATCCCCAGTGATAGAAAAATGCATATTGGTGACTCACACCGATATCAGCCCTTGATGGATAGAAACAGGAGAATCAGAAATTTAAGGTTATCCTCAACTACCTTGTGAATCTGAAGACAGCCTGGAGAAGATCCTGTCTCAAAACAAAAGTTGGTAGTGGTGGGCTGGAGAAATGGCTCTGCAGTTAGGAGTACTTTCTGCTCCTCCAGAGGACCTGAGTTCAGTTCCCAGCTCACCCACATCAGTGAGCTTACAACAGGCTGTAATTTCTGCTTCAGGCATCTGCAGGCACACATACACACTCACAGAGACCATAAAAAGCCCTAACTGGATGTTGGATACATGAATATTTATTTGCAGTACTTCTCAAGCCTTTGTGTATACACTAGTCATCTGAAGATTTTACTAAAATGCAGATTCTGATTCAGCATAAGGTAGAGAGTGACTGAAGGATGCAGCAGATATTGATCTGTCCTCTCCATGCACACTTGTTCACATATGGCTGCACGCATAGGCTGATAGACATGTGGGCATCCTTGGAAACAAGCTCAAGATATTCACACAGCATGTGAATGATGATCACAGCTGCATTCGTAGTGCATAGAGCTTATGTTTTCCTTCCTCTTCCTTCTATTCAGGTCGTGTTCCCTTTGTGTCCACTCTATTGTGCCTGTGCTTTTGATCATAAGCTCCCTTAAGCTTCTCTTTGGAATCTAGATGGAAGGAGTGAATACATGAGTTTCTCACGTGATCAGCTGTTGAAGAGAGACACCCTGCACCCTGGATGCTCTTGTCACCTAACCCCCTATCAAAGCATTCCTCAATATATGGTTGTCCAGAGAATCCATCTGTTAGAGCCTTGGCTGAGCCACCGAGTCTCCAGACCTGCATCCAAGAAGCATCCTGCACCATCGGACATGCCCAAAAGAGAGCCATGCCTTCAGATTTGCCCCAGAGAAGAGCCCATTGTGCCTGACTCCGTAAAGAATATCATTTTCTCTAGACATCCCTGTCACTGGGAATTTTAAGTTCCAGACCCTGAATCATTCCAAAGTGTGAGTGGGCTGGTGCAGTGTTTGCTCAGATGCAGGTGGCCCTGAGTTCAATCCCTAGCATCACATAAACCTGATGTGGTGATATTGTCTGTAACCCCAACACTTGGGAGGTAGAGGCAGCAGGATCAGAAGTTCAGTGTTACTGGCAGCTATACAGTGAGTAGGAGGCCAGCCTGGACTATACGATAGGCTGCCATAACCAAACCAAACCAAACCAAACCAAACCAAACCAAACCAAACCAAACCAAACCAAACCAAACCAAATCTAACCAAGTGTGACTGGATCTTGAAATCTGGATTGCTATTGTTCACACATCCAGATTTCTCCATCTGAGCCCAGGCTTACCCTCCCTAGCCCTCTCTATATAGCAAGTCAGTGAAGATCCAACACCCTTGGACTAGCTGCTCACCCTCCCTTCTCTCATCTTTCCAACCCATTTTTGCTCTGCCCTTTCTGGCTGCTCTTCCACACTTTCCCACAAGGCTTTTGCACTCACAGACTCTTGTTCACTTCACCAACTCCCACTTGCCTGTCAGATGTCAGACCTAACTTCCTTGAGGGAGCGCTCCCAGACATGGGGGGGGGGAGGTGACAGTTACTATTGATTATCAGTTTGACAGGATCTGGAATCATCTAGGAGAAAACCATTTGAGCATGTCTGTGTGGGACTGTCAGATTGGGTTAGTAGGAAGAGGGTTAGGTGGAGGGGGGTTCGGAGAACCCACCCTAAATCTGATTGGCACCATTCTGTGGGCTGGGGTTCTGGACTGAATGAAGGAGAAAGCCAGCTGAGCACCAGCACACTTTTGTCTTCTTGGCTACAGATGCCACATAGCAAGCTGCCTCAAGCTCCCGCTGCCATGACTTTCCTGTCAGGACAGACACTCCTCTCAGACTGTGAGCCCAAACAACCCTTTCCTCCTTAATACCTTTGTCAGGTATTTAAGCACAGAAGTGAGACAAGGAGCCGGCACAGGGAGTGAAACCCCCTCAGTGCAGTCCCACAGGCTGCTGGGCACCCTTCTTTCATAGCATGTGGCTGAGGCATGTGTAGTTACCTATGGGGTGACTACACATCTGTTTCCCTGGACACTTCACACATACACACACACACACACACACACACACACCTGTGGTCCAATGAAGGGTCTAGCTATGAAGGCAGGAGAGGGGCCCTTGTCTGAGTCTCAGACCTGTCTTGATGCCAAAAGGTAGGTACCTAGTAAGCAGTCCTCCAGAGAACTAGATCAGCGTACTCCACTGCCTATGATTCAGTCCTGGAGAACCACATGGTCATAACCACCATTTTCTATTGGTGAGCCACATGTCAACTGATGGCACACCTCTCAATAGGCTGAGTGTCAGACAACATGAAGATATATTTTAAAACAATCACATATTCCCAAAAACTTGAAATCCATCCATCCATCCATCCATCCATCCATCCATCCATCCATCCCCCATCTGTCCACTCATCTATCAGTCATCTATCTATCTATCTATCTATCTATCTATCTATCTATCTATCCATCCATCCATCATCCATCATCTATTCATCATGCATCCACCATTGGTCCACCATTCATCATTGTTTCATCCATCCATCATCCTTCTGCCCAAAGATGAAAGGGACCTTGATGCCCACTATGAATCAGATGTTGATGACTAAGGGGTGAAAAAATAAACAAGGCCTCTGTTCTGTTGGGCCTTGTGCAATGAAGCAAGGTGACAAGTAGAACTTTCCAGCATTGGTTACCACATTCCATAAAATAAATGTGGTGACACATTTATTCTCTGCTGTAGTACCAGGGCTCAGTGTCTGGTGCACGGAAGGTCAAATTAAGTGTAGGTTTAGTGAATGACTGGGAGGAAATATCGTTTCCTTGAGACATTGTTTGACAGAGGGGAAGGATTTTGTTTTGAAAAATTAGAAATAGTTATAGAACACAAAGATGCTCTCACAGGCTGAAGGAAGTACATTCATGATGGTACCAAAGATGTCTAGATGTGACTGCCCACCCCTGGAACATTAGTGACAAGGACATTTCTTTGTCTTTTGACGGGGTCTCATTTATCCCAGATCCTAGGCTGGACTCAGAGTCTATGTAGGTGAAAATGTTCACGGATTTCTTATCCTACTGACTCCACCTCCTAAGATTCCAGGCCTGTACCACAACACGCAGCTAAAGGGATGTGGAGCTCCAACTAGAAAAGCTAGATAAAACACTCTACTGATGAGCCATGTTCCCAGCCTAGGCTTTTTCCCCTCTAGGAATTTTCAACACCGTGCTTTACTCGGATCTTTCTCAAAGAAACAGCCTTCTCACTGGGCTGAGGATACAGTGGGGCTCTCTCTCATAAGCCATCCTGGTCTTCAGATGTTTGGGCCATGATGAGGTTGGTGGTGGAGAATAGAATACCCTAGGCTCACTTCTTGCTTCCTGGTGTCCTCTCTACTTCAGAGAACTTGAAATCAGGGAAAAGGATGAGCTCTGGCCCTATGGTGCCAAAGATCCTGATAAATGTGGGAGCCAGAGGCAGAGCAACAGGTGTTTCAGGCACAGTGGGAAAGCCATGGATGCACCGTTTGTGTTTCACAGCAAACATATGTCCTGAATCACTTACTGTTATAAACTTTAGAAGACACGAGCCAGCCCAAAGCAGCATGCGTTGAGGCTATGTCTGTCTCCAGGGGCTGGGAAGTTCTAAGAACATCGTCCTTGAAAATTATCAGACTTCTTTGTCATAAGTCAAGCAGAAAATGTTATACCATTAATCTTTCTTGTTCAATTTCTGAACTTTATGGGGGTGGGAAATCACAAGGCAACCAGTCAAAGCCAAACCTTGACAGTCTTCCCATCCTCAGAAAGACCCTCCTCCACTGCCAGCTCTAGAATCCCTCCCAGCATGGTTCCTGAAGTGCTGATGTTTGGGGAGAGAGGCTGTCACTCAGATGGTACAGTGCTTTACTAGAATACACAAGACCCTGGTTCCATACCCAGCACCATACAAACTGTGTATACTGATGAAAATGCCTGCAACCACAGCACTCAGAGGGAGAGGCAAAATGATTAGAAGCTCAACATCAACCTTGGTTATGTAGGGAGTTAGAAGCCAACCTAAGCTATGTGAGTCCCCACTCAAGCCAACCAACCAACCAACCAACCAAACAAACAAACAAGAATAACCCCCCAAGCAAACAAAAATCAGAGTCCTGACGATGTAGGGTGCTGTGTTCTGAGGGGGACCAGGAAGGTAGTTTCTGGATCTCCAGGCACTTAAGTCTATAATAAGTAAGTGCAAGCCACCAGAGGAAAGGGGCCAGAGCAGAAAGGTGGCAGCCCATCTCTTAATTGGTTCCCTTATTTGCAAGAAGCTTCACAAAGATGGGTTATGGGTATTTCTGCCATTCTGTTAGACAGAAAAATCACCTCTTGCAGGTGTGGCCCCTTGCCCAACTCACAGGCAGAATCCATGAGACCCAGAACTCACAGCTTGAAGCCTGGGGGGACTTGTATTTTCTAGTCTCTGCTGGAAACCATTGTTTACAAGCCACCTCTCAGAGATGGTGGAGGCAGGTGAGTGATAAGGAGGAAAGGGTCTCAAGACAGCGTAGCACAGAATCTATGTACAGCTGGACTTGGCAGGGCCCTGCCTACAGTTTTTCACATGCCAATCGGCAACTAGCTGAACCACACCGAGAAGGCTGGGCCTTGGCGTTTTGTGGTGTCGGTTTTGTTTTTGAGGCCAGGTTTGATGCAGCACAGGCTGGCTTTAGACTTACTGCATAGACAAAGATAACTTTGAATTTCTTATCTTCCTGTCTCCACCTCTGAAGTGCTGACCACTCTCCAGATTTTTTTGGAGAATTCCTCATCTGAGGACCCTCCTCTGTCTCTGGGAGAGTAGCCAGAAGTGGGAATGTTTAGGAAGCTTAGAAGGCATTTGCTCTGCTCCTGTAACCAAAGCATGGAAAGCCAAGGTAAAGCCAATGTGGGATGAAACAAACCGCCATGGTGCCCAGCTCTCAGGAGATCTGTGCCGTGTGGTGGAGGAAATGTCATCTTAAAGTCCCATGGCCAATTAAAAAGGGAAACGGGAGCTGAGAACCAGCCTTATCACTCTCATTACAGACTCTCTTTCCAGACTGTGGATGCAGTGTGATCCACGGCCAGCTAATGCTCCAGCCATGGAGGACTGCATTCTCAGACTATGAGCCAAAGAAACCCTTGATCCCCTAAGTTGCTTTGTCAGGTATTTTGTTACAGCAAACAGAAAAGTAATGGACACAACTAGCCTTTGTTCCCAAGTAAAGATGACACGGACCATGTGTCTCATTCAATCTGTGATGGACATATGACACATGCAAGACATATGGACACCTGTAAGCCATTGGGAGTGGGGTACACCATCGTGCTTCTGCTAATGGGTGCAAAAGCATCAGCTAGAACTCGGCCTCCAGATCTGATGTTACCTATGCTGTGTGACAAACTGTCCCATTATTGCATCAATTGTTACAGTTGCACCCCTAAGCAACATCTGCTCAGATCTCACAGTTTGAGGAGACCATGAGTATGAGAAGGGTTTGTCTAAGCCCTCTACCTCAGTTTCTCACAAGGGTTCCATCAAGATGTTGGCCACAGCTGGGGTCTTAGCTGAAGTTTCAGCTGGGGAAGGATTCACTTCAAAGCTCCCATAATGTTGGGGCATTGTGGTCCTTTAAAGGGGACAGGCTGGCTGGGCAGTGGTGGCACATGCCTTTAATATCTGTGCTGGAGAGGCGGGGGCAGGAGAATCTCTGCAGCCTGGTCTACAAGGAGTTCCAGGACAGCTGGGGCTACATGGAAAAGCCATGTCTCGAAAAACAAACAAAAAGGGGGTGGATGGGTGGGCTGAAGGTTTCAGTTCTTGCTTAGGTGTTGGTTGAGGCATCCATCAGTCTTTACCAATGAGATCACTAATAAGCTAGCTCACCACAAAGAAGCATGCAAGCCTGGAAGGCAAGAGTTGGCTGGTGAGACAGATGCTACAGTGTTTCACAACTTAGTCAAGTGACACCCATCACATCTGGTACACTCACTCACTCTAAGTAAGTCATACTATCCAGTCTGATGCTGGGGAAGATGAATGCACAGGGAGGGAAGATGAATGCACAGGGAGGGAAAGCACATGAGTACAAGGCACTCGGGCACTAGAAGTCAGCACAGAAGCATAGGCACCAACCTGTTCTCCAAAGGAATGGTCCCTGAATGGAAGTTAATACCTCCCCACACTCCCACATCCATGAGAACTCAGCTCCCCAACCATGTGCTTAAACCACACTCATCTTTGATTATTCCCTAGTGACATTATGAGCCCAAAACACAATTACATTAAAATTGCCATCTTTTTTGACAAGAACTCAGGCTGTCTTCAAGAGCTATTCTGTTAGCCTGTGTGATGGTTCATGTCAGTTACCAACTTGACAGCATCCAGAATCATCTAGGATACAAACCTCTGGGCATGTCTGTCCAGGACTTTCTAGACTGAGTTAACTGAAGTGGGAAAACCCACATTTGAATGTAGGCAGTACCTCCCAATGGGCTGGGAATCCCAGGCTGAATAAAGAGTGGACGGAATAAAGAGGAGACTGAGCTGAGGCCCAGCACCACCTCATCTTGCTTCCTGACTGGACTCAGCATGAGCAGCTGCTTCACACTCCTTTTGCCCATGACTCCCCTGCTGCAATGAACTGTGCCCTCACACTGGGAACCAAAACAACCATTTCTTTCCTCAAGCTGTCTGTCAAGTATTGTCACAGCCAAGAGACAAGTGACAAATACAGGCTCTTTAAGGCATTGATCAGATTTCCCCCATGCTTGGCTAGCTCTGCTCATTCTTTTTGAAAATAAAGAAGAGTCAACAGGAACATCAACAAGAAACTGACAGGACTGTGAACTGCATCAGCTGGAACACGGCCAGTGAGAGGCCATTACGTCTCTAGCTCTCTCTCCTTCTCGCTTTTGACATAGGGTCTTACTATGTAGGCTGGCCTCTTACATGCTATGTAGATCAGGCTATCTGCAAAGTCATGGAGATCTGTTTGCCTCTTGAGGTTCTGGGATGTAAGACATCAACCACCAAGCCCAACTGGTCTCTGTCTTTAAGAAGAAAATATGTGAGGTGTGTGTGTATCTATGTCCCTGTATGTGCACATGTGTGCAAGTACACATATGGGGGCCAGAAGAGGGTGTCAGATGTCCTCCTCTATCACTCTCCACCTATTCCTTTGAGGCAAGGTCTCTCCCTGAACATGACTTTCTCTAGGTTAGAAGGCAGTGCTCTCCAGCAATCTTCCTGCCTCTGTTCTGCTCTGAGTTATAGGTGTTTCCAAGAATGCTCAGCTTGTTACATGGCTGCTGGGATCTGCCAGGCCCCATGATTGTGGCTTAAGTGTCTTAACCCTGAGCCGTATCTATAGGCCCTCTGTTTCCCCAAACTGAGCTAACCCCTCATGTCGTCTTTCTCCACGACTTTCCATGTCTTCAGTCACCCTGTCTCCAAGAAAAATGATCCTGTTAGTAATCAGCCTTTGACAAGTAGCCAAGAGGCCAGAGTGCTATACAGAAATGGGCATGAGTAACTCACCCACCTCTCAGCAGCTCTGGGCCTCAGGGGGAAATTCTGCAACCTACTCACTGTAGCTCTGCTCCAAGCAGATTTTTGGGGGTGCAGGTGGATACCAGAACGCTATTTTACTCATGGAAATGGCAAAAATGTTACAGGAACTGTCTACTGCCCAAAGGTTTTCTGGCTTTCACAAGTGCCTTGTTGTTAATTGCTCATTGGTTGAAGTAAGTCACATGGTCCAGCTCCAGCTTGTGGGAGAATGTGCCCCGCCCACCCAGAGCAGCTAGAGTGGGCATGTGTGCTGTGGCACCAAAGTTTTGGGAGTGAGAACTCTATGGAACACACCACCCCTCTCCCTCACAAACCATGTTGGAGTCTCAAGTTCATTATTGAAATGCCAGGAGTAAGACAAGCTTCTGCCTCCATGCCCTGGAGAAAGCCGTATAAAGAGAAAGTGGCTGGTGAAGGGACAGGTGGGCGAGGCTCCTGCGCAGGTCTAGAGAAGAGAGACTCAATCCGCCCATTCCTTTCTTCCGTTCTGTTCTGGTTCTTCTCAATTCAGGACACACCCATCAGCAAGAGGCCCCAGAGAAGATGGAAGAGGCCACGCCCAGCTTTCCCTCCTGTGGTGAAATATTGGTCCTTTGCAGGGATTCTGCCTGAGCGCTCCTCTAGCTGACAGCTCCTGCTGTCACTGCCTTCCATCATCCTTTGCAGTAGACCTTAACCTTGGGCTTGTAGCTCTTTCAGTCAACACCATCTGGCCACAGTTTGCTAACTCTTTTACTTTGGTGGTGTTTATATTTGTGAGTTTATCTTCTACTTTTGGAGGATGGCGCTGGCTTCCTGTTTGGTAACACTCGGCTTCCTTTCGAATGAATATATTAAAATAAACACTTTGTCATTCCTATAGGGCCTTTGTGCAGGGCCCTCTCAGAGATGCCCGCATCTCAGTCTCTTCATGGATAAAAGGAGCTTGTTGTTTTCAGGCTGCAGTGTTGCGCTAGAGCTAATGCTTGTCAAACAAGGGACCTGACAGTCAGTACAGTGCTTGCCTAATCCAGAAGCCCTGGGTTCCATCCCTCACCACAGAAGCTGATGGTGGTGCACACCTGTCATTCTGGCACTCTGGGCAGGGGGATCAGAAGTTCAAGGTTATCCTTGGATATTTAGTAACAAGTTGGTGGCCAGCCTGGGTTACATGAAACCTTGTCTCAATAACAACAATTACAAGCTAATGTTGATAAAGTTTAACACATGGCTAATGCTTAGAAAATGATAGTAGCCACCAGAACTTTCCCTTCTGGCAAAGCCTTTGGGTTTTCTGTTTTCCAGATGACTATGGGACAGAGAGGCCTTAGCTCAAAGTAGCATCTCCTGTCCTCAGTGCAATGACTCTCTTGCTTAGGGGATGAGCCTTCATTGGCCTTTCCCATGCAAGTGAGATCCTAGACCAACTGCATTAGCTGGAGGCCTGGGGGAGTGACCCTTTGGGCTGGGTGGGGGAGCTCTCATGTCCCCCAAGGAATCTCTGACTTAGACCCAGTGAGAGCTTCCCTCTACAGAGCTCTGCAACTGAATTTTAAAACAATGCCCATGAACATTAAAACCCAGCAGCCTGGCTTGGGGTGGTTGTATGTGTGGGTGGGGGTGGTATTTGCCATGCAGATCTGTTACCTTAGCACTTGGAAGGTTGAGAGGCAGAAGGGTTGAGAGTTTAAGGGCAGCCTGGGTTATATTAAAAACCTTGTCTCAATAAACAAACAAACAAAATAATAATAATAAAAAAAATCAGGGGCCAGCAAGATGGATGTCATTGTTAGCTCAGCTGTCAACTTGACACCAACCCAGAGGGAACAGCGATTGAACCATTGCCTCCGTCAGATTAGTCCGTGAGCATGTTGGTGATACAGTTTCTTGACCACTGCTGTGGACACGACCATCCGTGGGCTGGTGTGTGGGTCTGGACTACACAGGTCATCGAACAAGCCAGGGCAAGCAGTTCCGTAAGCAGCGCTCCTCCAGAGTCTCTGCCCTGCCCTGCCCTGAGCGATGAACTGCTTCCTGAAGTGCAAGGTGAAATCAGTCCTTTTAAGTTGTTTTTGGTCCTGGGGTTTATCACTGCAACAGGAACAGAGGAACCTAAATTTGAGGCCACTAAAATTCGAGGACCCAAGTTCTAGCATTAGGATCTACACAATGGAAGGGTCTCTCTGATCTCCATGTGTGCCTTCCACACACAAGTGAATGGATAGATAAATAGATGCAACAAAAATACTGAAAACAGAGAAATAAGTGAACCAACAAGATGGCTTAGCAGGTAAAGGCACTAGCTGTGCAAGCCTGGTGATCCCCAGAGGCAGCAGCAAGGAGGAAGGAGAAAACCAACTCTGCAAAGTTGGTTTTCCAGATGCACACACACAGAGCTTTTAAAAATGCTTTAAGAGAGAGAGAGAGAGAACACAATGCCCAATGGAGACCACAACTGTGTGTGAGTTCCCGTTTGTCACTACAGGAAAAAGCTAGTTGCCTTTTATTTTTGGTTTGTACAAGTAATACAATCCTGTAAAATTACAAGTCTGTATTGTGCTGGGCCCTGTGTCTGGATGTCTTCAACTGTAAAACATCCCCTTCAACACAGGATGGGGCTCGGGCCACTGGCTTACTTCCATAGCCTTCCGGGCTGTCTGCCAGTTTTCAGGTGGAGACTGAGGAGATGAGAAGGTATTTGTGGGTCTTTTGGTCATTCTCAGGAACAATAAACTCCCAGGATGGAAATTTATTTCCATAAATAATTTGGGAGTGATATTTAAGAGGGGATATATGGGTATTAGTTTGGGGAGGTTGCAAGGAGGAAAGGAGGAATGGGGGGTATTGGGGTGAAACTCATGTGTCTGTGCATGCCAGGCAAGCATGGGAACATGGAGTCTCATCTTTGGCCTTCTTTTTAAGTTTTGAGTCAGGCTCCTACCAAGTATCAAGGGATGGCTTTGAACTCATTCTGTGCCCCAGGTGGGCCTTGAATTTGGATCCTCCACCTCAGACTTCTCAATAGTTAAGATTATAAACCTGGCCAGACATGGAAAACTCTTAAGATTGCTCCTAACGGTGGACTTACCTCAGGGAGGAACTCTAAATTTTTCAGTTACGGCTTGGCTCGCATCTACCCCCCCACCCCTCCATGAGCAAGGCACTGTGTATGTATGGCTTTTAGGCCTTAGGGCAAGGTCCCACCATGCCTTCAGTTTCCATCATGGGAAACTGAGGCAGGAGAGATTAACAACCAGCTAAATTAGTAAGAGAGACAGGTGGATGCTAGGAAGAAAAGGGGAATCAAAGGTCCTCACCCTGAAGTCAAGAGAAGAGGGGTGACAGAGATGAGAACTCCAGCAGAAGACTTCCAGCGCCCTTGAACTTTGCTGAGTGCCACAGGGCAGCCGGCAGCCGCTGGGGGGTCCCCGTCGGCCTCCCGCGGTCCCGCCCCCTGGCTCGGCGGGTCCTGACATCACCGACCGGGAGGCGGGCTTGGGAGAGGGCGGCGGGGAGGAGGCTCGGCGGCCCTGAGGGCGGAGGAGGCCGAGCAGTCCCAGCCCAGAACTTCAAAACAGCCGGCGCCTCACCCCGCGCACAACCCGTCACTGCGTCCGGACGCCTGCACCCGGTGAGTTGGGGGCGCGCCCGGGGACAGCGGTGATGTCGGGGTCCCGGGATGACAGAGGAGAGTTCTGTCCTTTTTAGGCATCGGGACAGGCCCGGAGATCCGTGGTTGACCTGGAGGGGTTGGGGTGCAGTCCATGCGACAGCCCCGTTGCTCCTTTTCCAGACCTCTGGGGCGCAGACCTCCCCTTTTGGGCCCCCAAGGCCACCGTGCCACCCCAGGGTGGCATTCATTGCCTTTTGTGCTGAAGCGGGCGGGAAAAGTTTTGGGAAGAGTCAGGGCGGATCCCCTCCCAGCCACCTCTGGCCCAAAGCTTTCAAAGTCCAGCGTAGCCCACTTGTCGCCTGTGATAGCGTGGGATTCCCAAGCCGTGCTAATCAGGCCGGACCTGCTGTGTCCAGACCCGGTCCGTGGGCCCTGGCGGGCTGCGCGCTCCTCCGGCCTGGGCTCCGTGGCGCCCCATAGCGGCGCGGGGCAACTTTCTTGGGTTCTTAAAGGCGTCCCAGCTTGGGGGGAAGCTCCAAGGATGAGTACCCCTGCCTGCTCTTGCCTACTGTGGCAGGTCTGAGGGCTTTAATGAGAAGGAGGGATGGCACCCGTGATTCCACGCAAAGAGGAGGTATAATTGAGTGTGCATGACAGGCTTGGAGGAGAACTGGAGCTTCTAGCCTCCGTTCAGGGGGACCCCACTATTATGAAGCTCCTAAACCCTGCAAATTCAAAGATAGACTAGTGGGTGATGATGGTCGCCAGGGAATGGAGATGGGTGTGATTTTGGAATATTTAACAGGGATAGTTTTGGTTGAATATGACGGAAAGTTTTGAGTATAGTGGTGAGGGTTACTCAACATTGCTGGTTCATTTCAGGCCATGTGCTTGTACAATTACAAATGGTTTAAATCATAAATGTTATCTGTATTTTACCACAAGAGACACTCTAGCCACCTGAAGCAGAGAGAAATCCTAAAAACCAGGCGTGAGTGGAGGCTGCCCACCTCTCCCTGGAATATCACTTTCAAATAAGGGTAGAGGTTCTGAAGGATGGATCCATGTAGGTTCCAGGGGAGACCCAAGGGATGCGGAAAGCCTATGGGGGTATACCACGGGCTCCGTGTGCCTCCTCCGCTCCTCCCAGAGATCCTTATTCTGGACTGTCCCAGCACAGCACGCCCTCCTCTTGAAAGTGGAGGAACCTGGCCCAGAGACCTGGCAGAGTTAGTGGCTCCAGGCTGTGAGGCCACAACCCCTCCATTTCCCCTGTGCCCTCCCTCATTCCCACCAGGAGATACCTCAGCAGGCTGCAGGAAATGGGAAGAGGCCTTTTTAGAGGTGTGGGTCCCCTGCAAGGTATGTGGGCAGATAGCTGCCAGCCCACAGCCTAGAGAGGCACTCCGGGTGGCCAGAAGGTGCAGAACCTGTTTTTCCTCCAAGGGCTTTTGGATCTTTACCACCTCCACCCCCACAGGGACGAGTAGTCAGATGGGAGGCAGTGAGCAGGCCACACAACCTGGAGCCTTCTCTGTCCCTCAAATGCAGAAGCTGAGGTTGGCCTGCAATCTGGGCAAGGGTGTTGGTGTGGGAAGCTGGGGAGGGAGCCAGTAGGGAAGAGAGAGCAGGGCTGGGCGGGGATCCCCACCTGCGGGGAAGGCCCCCTCTCAAGCTCACCCTGCTCCACGAGGGAATTGAACTGTAAATGTAGACAGAGTGCTCCTGCCCTTGCTCACACTCTCACACTCATGCACTCACACATACACACGCTCACACCTGCTCTCTCTCTCTCTCTCTCACTGACACACCCTCCTTACAGCTTTGCTTCTCTCCCTGTGTCTTATCTTCACAGTAGGCCAGTTGCCAGAGTTTCTAGCTTATGCCCAGGTACATATTGACACTGCTGCCAGGGGCCTTCTCTCTTCCCAGAGCCTCCCTGCTCACAGTGAGGTGCAATGGAAGGTAGTTCCTTGTCACAGTGGACCAACTCCAAGGGACACCACAGAAACTATATAAAACTATATAAATACTTTTCCAGGCCACATGGAATGGCTTGGGACCCTGAGGCTGACCCAGAGATGGTAGGTCAGCCACTCTTGGGGGCCGGTGGAGTAGATAATGGTTATGAGTGTGGTTGATGCCGATGTCGGTCATGCGGTCAGAGGCTTCCAAAGCTAAGGTGGAGCAGGTGCTTAAGCCACGGGTGGCTCAACTGGCGCTGGGCATCAGGACCCAAAGGTGGGCTTGGGTCCCTGTTCTGGGGTTGGGGAGCAGAACTCCCTTTGAAGAGTGAGTTAAAGGTCGGCAGAGAGGCCTCAGCAGGAACACGCATTTCTGGAATCTGAGCCTGGGATGGGGTACCTGGGAGAGGACGAAGAGGAGGTACCCCACCTCGCCCCCTCACTGGCATGGTGTTGCTTTGCTCCCTGCAGGCGTTGCCCTAAGAGCACGGTTAAGGTGGGATGTAGGCAGGCCTTTGGCAGAATCAGGAATTAAACACATCTGACTCTTGTTAGGGCCAGACCCACGAGGGCTCTAAAAATATCAGAGGCTTCCAGCCAGCCAGCGTGCTCGCTGGCAACCCAACACCCCAAGTGAGGCTGGTGGCTGAGGCAGATGGTGATGACAACTTAGGACTTCTGCATTCTAGAGTCACTTGGACTTTTTAGGCTAGCCAACCTGGGGACAGATGCCTGCAAAGGGCAAGCATTCCCTGCATTCACTGGCATAGGGGGAAAAAGTGCATTTCAGGACCTAAAGAATTTAGAAAACTCCATTTTGGACAGCAAGGCATAAAAACTAGAGAGGTGGTATGGGTTGTCCAAGGTTGCACAGTAAGTTGGTGGCAGGCCTAGGCATCTTTGTGGAGGTAGAGCTCAGGTGAAGAGTTCACTGACCAGGAAGTGGTCAGTGGATCCGGATCCCAGCCTCATAGGTTGAGAGACTCTCGTGGCATGTTTATCTAGGATTCCAGGGGAAGACTGTCGGAGAAGACACTCTTAAGGGTGGTGGATCACTTTTCTTAGCGCATCTGGGGACCTTCAGTGACAGCTGCCGGGCTCTAGAAAAACTGGCTCGTCTTGGGGCAGGATGTAGGAGGAGGGAGGCTGGAAAGAAACCAAGTACACGAACCATTCCTCTTCCTAGCTGAGATACTGTCTTTGCTTAGTAAGTTCTAGGCAGATGTAGAACTGAGCTCCTGGGCCTCACTTTCCTTGGGCAGCTAGGCTTCTGTTCCGTGTGGACTGAGGCTCTAGAGGGAAGAGAAAACTTTTCCATTCTTGTCAGGCTTGAGTGCACCAGCATCTACAAGTTTCCTTGGACTTAGGGTCCAGAGATGAGTGAGGGGTCACCAATATGATATTTGATATTAGCACCATCCTCAGAAATCTGGGGTGCAAAATAGCTGTTACAACGCAGGACAGCTTAGTCCCCACTGCAGACGGCTCCTAGACTATAGGTTCAGTTCCTCAGCAGCAGAGCTCCTCATGTACGATTTTTCTTTCTCTTTGGAAACATTATTACACTTATTGTGTGTGTGTGCTGGTATGTACACAATCAAGGCACGCCTGTGTGGAGGTCAGAGGGCAACCTGCAAAAGTTGTTTCTCTCCTTCCACGCCGCAGGTGCTGGAAACTGGACTCAGGTCTTTGGGCTTGGCGTGGTGGCAAGCGCCTTTACCCACTGAGCCATTTTGCTGGCCCTCATTTTTTCCTTCTGCTAACATGTCACCAACTCATCTTGTGACCTTGCCTTTTTTTTTTAATGAAAGTATTTTTAAACATTTTGAGGAGATGATCTCATTAATATGAATTAATAAATTTTTCTCCAAGAGTTATGCATTTCTGCTAGTGCCCAGGATGATTTTAAAATAAAAGTTTTATGGCCTGACATAAAACAAAGAATTATATATTTTCCTTGGTTGGCATCTGAAAATAATTGTAAACATGAACCTATAGTTTCACAGATACTCCTGTGGGGTCAAATGAAAATTTATGTTTTTTAAACCTCTAAAACATTTTTAAAAATTAAAGTAGTTAATAAGCACAGGTGATCTTCAAGTTTGGCAAAAATCTTAGCACCAGGCAACTGCCTTTTAGGAAGGTGTTTTTCTAATGGGGACACATTTCATACATACTTAATACGACATTTTTATTAATTTATGAAAATTCCAAACATGGATAAAATGTATTTTGATCACTTCACATTTTAAATAATTTATTACTTTTAGTGTGTTTGTGTGTGTGTGGAGGCACAGACACCAAGTGTCACCATCTGCACGTGGCACATCCTTTAGGAGGGGTTCTCTCCTCTACCATGTGTTCACATGCAGGTAAGTCAGGCTTGTACCTTTAGGGAGCCATCTCACTGGCCCATTTCACACTCAAAGTTAGTATTATTATCGTTTATTACAATTTATGCAAATTGTATCTCAGCTGTAGCCCCCTCCCTTGTCTCCTCCCAATCTCTCCCCATCCCTCTCTCTTCTCATCCTATGCTCCTCCCTTAGTCCACTGATAGGGGAGGTCCTCCTCCCCTTCCATCTGACCCTATCAGTCTCATCAGGTCTATCAGGTCTCATCAGGAGTGGCTGCATTGTCTTCCTCTGTGGCCTGGTAAGGCTGCTCCCCCCCCCACCTGCCGATGGGGTGGTGATCAAAGAGCCAGCCACTGAGTTCATGTCAGAGACAGTACCTGTTCCCCTCACTAGGGAACCCACTTGGAGACTGAGTCTGTGAGCTGGGGTTTTAGGTCCTCTCCATGCATGGTCCTTGGTTGGGGTATCAGTCTCTGTAGGGTCCTTAGGGCTTAGGTTTTTTTGTTGTTGTTGTTTTGTTTTTTGGTTCTGTTGCTTTCCTTGTGGAACTCCTGTCCTCTCCAGGTCTTTCTATCTCCCCCTTCTTTCATAAGATTCCCTGCACTCTGCCCAAAGTTTGGCTATGAGTCTCAGCCTCTGCTTCAATACCTCAATCAGTAGAGTCTTTCAGAGGCCCACACTTAAAGTTTTAATTTTGCTTATTCATATTTTTGAGACACTTTTGATTAGGAAACTAATCCACACACACTGGGGAACTCCCCTATACATGCTTCTTCAGCAAAGCCGCATGCTCAGCTTCAGACAGGGACTGATGGAACCACCTCGTCTTCAGCAAAGGTCCCATGACCTTTACTGGTTGCTCTGAGCGTCAGAGAAGGTGACCTGTAGATGTCTGAGGAAGTAGCGTGAGGTGTTTGGATTTGCTAGAAGCAATGTGAGGCTGAGAAAGATGGGCTTGTCCATTTCAGTCTTGTGGATGTTATTAGGCAGCTGTCTCCTGTGAGCAACCTGGAGGGAGAGTCCCTGTCAAGCTGATCATCATCTGGTCAGGGTCTGCTGAGTCAAGGTGTACCTGCTCCATGACTGATGGATTCCATTCCTGAGAAGCCTGTAATACAGTGTGCTAGCATTTCCTAAAGTTTTCCTATTGGGCAGGATGTGGGCTAGGAAAGCCTTTTAGAATTCTGCTAGTACCCATGCATTCAGGGATAGTAAGTAGAATATCTTTAGTCGTTTTTTTTTTTCTTTTTTTTTTTTCTTTTTCTTTTTCTTTTTTTTTTTTTTTTAGAATATTTTACATCATTAAGAACAGGGTTCAGGGGGTTGAGATGGCTCACAGAGAAAGGTGCCTTACCACAGGGCTGTGGGTTTTTTGTTTTGTTTTGGATTTTGGTTTTCCACTATGGATTCTGAGGATCCAATTCATGTTGTCAGGCTTCCTTAGCAAGCGGTTTCTCTGTGTAGTCCTAGCTGTGCTGGAACTCGCTTTCTTTCTAGACCAAGCTGGCCTTGAACTCACAGAGATCCACCTGTCCCTGCCTCTGGAGTGCTGAGATCAAAGGCATGCATTGTCGTCACCACCTGGGACATTATCAAATTAAAAAAAAAGTATTGAGATGTGGAGCTATCAGGCATAAAACAAAAAGAAAAACAGACTTGAGTTTGAGTTTGACCCCCAAGACTCACACAGAAAAACTGAGTGTGCTTACAATCCTAGTGCTGACAGACAGAGTGGATCCCTGGGGCTTGCTGGTTAGCCAGGCCTAGCCTATTGCTGAATCCAGACTAGTCAGAGATTCTGTCTCAAAAGAAAAGAGAAGAGAAAGGAAGGAAGAGAGGGAGGGAGGAAAGGAAAGAAGTGCACTGAGGCCTTCTGACATTTACATAGACATGAGCCACTTGTGCCTGCACACACATGAACACATACAGACACACACACACACACACATTATCAAAACTATATATGAGGGACAGTAAAATAGCTGATTGGGTAAAAACACTTGCTGTGGAAGCCTGACAACATGAATTGGATCCATAGTGGAATGAGAGCCAACCCTGGAAGTTGACCTCTGACCTCCACATATATGCTGTGGCATGCATGTGCCCACACTCCCCACACACACGAAGAACGATAACAAAAAGCTATATAATAAAACATGTATTATTCATATAAAAATAAACAAAACCTGTCATTACATGCTCTGTGCCATCACATGGATTGTGTTTATTTAAGGAACAATGCCCAGAAGGGTGCATCCAATAGACTAGCCTCTGAGGAAGGGAGAGGCCAAGGCACTGGGTAGCCTGAATGAGTGAAGGGAATGAATGCACTAGTTACTTGTGTGCTGGCTCTTACACGTTGTTCTTTCCTGCACTGGCAAGCAGTGGGAGTTCACGGGTGCGAGGGTGGGCACTTCACAGGGTGCTCATGGCTCTGGGGCATCAGCTGGCCCACACGTGGTCATCCAGGGGCAAGGTGGTAAGTTGAGTTGTCATCCAGCCCGGCGGGCATCTCTGTGGAGTGGCACAGGGTGGACGGCCACTAAGTAAAATAAGTTCAGTTCTGGTTGCTACGGATGAATGCTAGCAGTGGTTTGGAGAAGAAAGACCAGCTAGTATGCTCTCGGGCAGTCATCCAGGCAGGTGACAGCGTCAGGCCTGGCTACCCAGGGCTTGGCAGAGAACTCAAGCAGATGGGTGAAGACCTGAGTCTCACACTATGCATTAGCTTGACATTATTTAGGGCAGGAGAAAATGGCCCCTACTTAGCAGTGTTATCAGCAGTAATGACAGTAATTACCACTGCTGCCTTTGGAGCAGTTTGCCGGCCACGTGCGGTACCTCCCTTTACTCATTTAAAGGTAGAAACTGTTATTATCTCTGCTCTCATGAATGTGCCTATAAGGAGCATGCTCCAATCTCACAGCTTGCAAGTTAGGATCTGTTGCCAGGGCAGCTGGGCGCCATCAGACACACCAGTCCCCCTCTATTCTTCTTGTCAGAACTAGGCATGTGCTTTCTTCCCTTGAAATAATCCTGGTCTTTGGGTCCAGAATGTTCTTTCGTTCTAGAAGTCCTGACGGGCATCCTGGATATCAAATATGTTTTCTCCAAAATAGTGGTCTCAGTCCTCCAAGGCTCGATTTGACAAGATGGCACAAGGCATCTTACTACTCTTGCTCCTCAGTGTATTCTGTATATGAAAGCATATGTGTGCTTATGTGGGTGTGGTGTGTGCACATGAGGCCAGAAGACAACCTTGGCTCCTCAGGTGTTGTCCACCTTGGTTTTTGAGGCAGGGTCTCTTACTGGTTTGGGACTTTCCATGTAGACTGGACTAGATGGCCAGTGAGCCACAGGGACCCACCTGTTTCTGCCTCCCCAACACTTTGATTACAAGCATGCATCAGTAGTCAAAGTTTGTTGTTGTTGTTTTGGGGATTGAACTCAGGTCTTCCTCTGCAAGGCAACCACTTTACCAACTGAGCCGGCTCCCTGCCCATCCTTTACATGTGCCTATGACAACACTTAATGTCATTAGACGATATGCTCTTTTTAAGTCAAAAGGTGGCAGGAAAACCTCTTATTACAATAGAATGTGTCCCAAAGTCCAGCAGGACGACCAGGCAACTCAAGTGCCTACAGGAGGCTGAGAACAAGATTCCTAGCCCAGACCAAGCGCACTAACACCATCACCAACTTGCTTTGGATGACAGAATCCACCTTCCACTTTTTCCTGCGGGCTCTAGTTCTAAAACCCACCCCTCTCTTGTTCACCATGGCCACCATCTTGGCCTAGACCAACATCATCTTCCTCATTGATAGCCCATCCAAACTTTTGAGGACTATCCCCATATCCACTGAGGCCCTGAAATCCACTTTCCATTTTCACCCACAAGGATCAGGCAGAAGCAAAGCTGGCCAGGTGGCTCTTACCACCCTACTTAACAACTCTTCAGTAGTTTCGATTGCTCCTAAAATAAAGCCCGCCCGCCCGTCCACCCACCCCACCCCCACCCCCCAAAAAGCCCAGGCTTTGTATGATCTGGCTCCATGGTCCTTGGCTGGCTGCCCATCAGAACCGCCCAAGGAGCTGTGATAAAATGCAATTCCCAGTCCCCACCTGGAAGGAATGACATCAGCCTTTCGGGAGGGTGGGGCCATTCACAGGTAGTTTTTCAGGTCCCCCAAGTGCATTGGACACAGGACTGCATCCCTCTCTGAACTCACCAACTTCTGCTGTCATTCTGCCACCCACTGGGGCTGAGCTTGTTCCTCTGTCTCTTGCTGGTGACACTGTGGATTGAACCTAGGGCTCCTCAATGCTAGACAAGAGCTCTATCACTGAACTGCATCCCCAGCCCTCTCTCTTCTTTTTTAAAAACTTGACACTGGATCTAAGTTGTCTTGGCTGGCTTTGAATTGTCAGTCCCCTGCCTCAGCCTCCTGAGCTGAGATGACAGGCTCCTCTTCGTGTGTCCTATAGCCTATGGTAGCCTGGAATTCAACTGTAGCCAGACTGACCTCAAACTCAATGTAGCTGAAGATGGCCATGAACTTGTCATCTTCTTGGCACCACCTTTGGAGTGCTAGGATTACAAGCATGTACTGCCATACCCAGGATATTATAAAGTAGGCAAGTAATCTACCACTCAGCCACATCCCCAGCCCCTGAAGATCCCTCTAGACTCTGGCTCTAGTTATGGTTTTGTTGGTTTGTTTGTTTGTTTGTTCGTTCATTTGTTTTGAGACAGGGTTTCTCTGTGTAGCCCTGGCTGTCCTAGAACTTGCCTGGTACTCAAGGATCCACCTGTCTCCTCTTCCTGAATGTCGGCATTAAAGGCATGCGCCACCACTAGCAGGCTCCAATTCTTAATCCCCTCTTCCCATTGCTTCTGTTGTTGTTTGCTTCCCTTCCCTTCCTCTCTGTGAGCAGTGTTCTCTGTCCTTTCAGAGGCATGCATTCCTCAAGGCATGCTTTCTTCCCAAGTCAATTCAGATGCACACTTTTGCCATCACTTTCAGTGGCGTTGTTTTAAGAGTGGCTAGGGATGGCAGGCACAGGGACCTTGTGTCTGTGTCCTTCAATGTTGTATCCATCACAGGTACCTGCCTTCTCCTGCCCCTGGAGAGGAGTCTCAGAAAGGAGGCTCTGTGAGCTGGGTCAACAATGAGTTGGAAGCTTCAGCCTCCAGGGATGAGAGGGGATGCAGGAGCAGGGGAGGGCTTGGAAGACCTAAGAGATGACAGCTAGGGTCAGGGCTGCTGCCCCCCCCCCCTACACACACACACACACACACACACACACACACACACACACACACACACGGCTCTGCTGCCCCCTCTATACCTCCCCTCCCCCTGGCTCTGCCAGGTTCCACATCAGACCAAATGACATCTGTTTATGTCCTGGAGACACAGGTCATGCTTCCAAGTCAGAGCCTAAAGGAGCTTAATCATGGGCACACTAAGGTGAGATACAAGTGCCTGAAGCTACTTAGAGATGATCTCTATAATATACAGAAAATGTTAACAAACAAACAAACAGCAAAAGTGACAGGCTCACATTTACCCTGAGTGTTTCTTAAATGCTGTGAACCTGGCATGGGGAGTATGCACACCCATAATCCCAGCACTTAGCATATGAAAGTAGGACTATCGGTTCAAGGTACTTCTGAGCTATATAGCCAGTTTGAGGCTAGCCTGGGCTACATGAGATCCTGCTTGGGGGGGCAGGGAATGCGTGTAAGCTTAATCTAGTTTAAAGAAAAATATGAGCAGGAGTGCAGGAGTGTGAGGAGGTGGTGGAGCCCCTGGCACTGTGTTTGACACTCCCCGTGTTCACGCCAGGTCCGTCACTGGCTGTGGACCTGTCTTCCCAGCTGCTGAAAGCATGGGATGCTAGGCCTCACAGCTTCCCTGCCTTCTACCCTCTGGGAAATTGTGCTGTCACTCCCTGTCCCAGGTCTATCCTCCACAAACAGCTGCAGGACACAGGAGTAAGGCCCATGTGCTGGGTCTCAGGGTAGGACAAACCTGCAGGGTTGGCAAAGTCGGGTCTTCAGCATGCTCACACTGCTTCCCTCATAGCTTGTCACTTTTCACCAAAAAGTGAAAAAGCTTTTTTTTTTTTTTTTTTTTTTCACAAAAAGCCATCACCAGAAAAATCTCACAGGCTGCTCCCATGGCACCCAGGCTTTGCTGCCATTCAGGGACAGCCATGTGGCCATGCTGCTTGCCCCCAGCTCCTGACTCTTTGGAGGAGCCACTTAGCTTAGCAGGTGCTCTCTGCCCCGATTGCTAAGAGATGGAGTTGGCTGGGGAGTAAAGGAGGTGAAGGAAGGCTGGATAAGGAGCTTGCCTTCCTTGACAGTGTGGATGGTATGGTGTCCAACATCCTGTCTGTGGGCTTTTGGTATTAGAAACATAAATCAGGCCGAGCCTGGTGGCACTGACTTGTATTTCAGCTGTTTGGGAGGTGGAGACAAGGAGGATTGCGAGTTCAAGGCCAGTCTGGGCTACAGAGAAAATTCCTGGCCAGCCTGGGTAATGTAGTCAAACAATGTGAGGAGAACCACGAGTGCAGGTCAGCGGACAAGGACCTGCTTAGTACGAGAAGGCCCAGAATTTTCTGTCCTTGGCATTGCAAAAAGAAACCAATTTCCCCTCCCTGAATGCAGCGTTTCTTCCTGAGCCTCAAGAGAAGCATGTGTCTGGCGATTAGATGTCTCTTTTTATATAGTGAATGCAAGTGTGTACTGTTTATGAATTGTATGTATATTCTTAACTCAACCTCAAATCACAACGTGAGGCAACTGGTCCTTAAAATATTACTATACAAGGGCCAGTGAAACTGCCCAGTGGGCTAGGACACCTGCTGAGCAAGCCTGGTGACCTGACATCACTCCCTGGAACCGCGTAAAGGTGGAAAGAGAAAACCAGCTCCACAAAGTTGTCCTCAGTCTTCCACATTGTTGTTGCGGGGTGTGCACACACATACACAATAATGATGTAACGGACGTTTTTAAGTATGGTCAGAGGACAACCTGAGGATTCACTTTCCTCCTTCAGCATGTGGGGCCTTGAGACCAAGTTCAGTTCTTCAGGCTTGGCGGCAGGTGCCCCTACCTGCTGTGCCATCTCTCCAGCCTCAGCCTGGCTTTTCTGTAACTCTTATTGACCACACATTGGTTGGCTCAGTCCTTGCTGTTTTCTGAGCCTTTTTTTCCCCTTTGTCATTTGTCTTCTGTAGGAGAGATGGAGGTTCAGGGTGTGACTGCTTAATCCTCAGCCCTACCACTCATGCCAGCATGATCTTGGTTCCATCCTCAACGTCCCTCCATTTTCTTATAGATGCAAAGTTAGGTGGCAGGAAGCCCAGTGAGGAGCCTGTGCTTTTGCTCTTTGTGCTAGTAGATTCCCTGCTTTTTTTTTTTTTTTTTTGGAGGTAAGTCTTCTGGGCTACTCAAGCCTTCAGCTGACCAGACAAAACCCATTGACATCTGGAAAGAGCCTCTGTTTGCTCCAAAACAAATGTGAACTCAAATGTGTATCTCATCCCAAACACCTTCCCAGCAACACGCAGCCAAACCAACGTGTAACACATCCCCACCGGACCTGATAGCTCAGGCCTGAAATTCTGCTTCTTGGGAAGCTGAAGCAAGAGAAGCATTAATTTTGGTTAGTTCAAGATTAGCTTTTTTAAAGTTTCGAGAGGAGGCGGGGGTGTAGCTCAGTGGTAGAGGGCTTGCCTATGATGCAGGCAACTTCGTCCCAGCACCACTAAATAGCATCAGAAACTGAATTCCCGCTGACCACTTATTTGTTCTCATTTGTGTGTGGATGTGAATGGACACGTTTGCCAGGCACATGTGTGAAGGTCAGAGAATAACTTGTAAGAGTCTGTTTTTCTTCTCCTGTGTGGGTTCTGAGGACTGAGAACCCTGAGAATGGTCAGGCACAGGGCAAGTGTCTTTACCCACTGGGCCATTTCGCCAGCCCCCCAACACTTTCATGGGACCAGATCCATGGCATTAAATAAAGCAGAATACTTTTTCAATTCCCCTTCAACCCCTTCAAGAGGAAATCTTGGCTTTGCGCTAACACATTTGAAATTTTCCCCTCCACACATGGCATCCTGTTTTAGCAGAGAACTAGCTGGCCTGGCACTTAGGAGTCTTCAGCAGTGAGGGGTCTGGCTAGATGCCACCTCACTCTCTCAGGATGCTCTTGATGGCGGCCGAGGCTGACCTTCCACACTGGCAGATACACTTTTACTTATAAATCTGCAGACTGAAAAGTGAACTAACAACTGTTTATTCTGCAGTACTCAGACCTTAGGCGTGCCCTGGGGGAAATGCCACCTGGGGTAATTCCTATATCTCTGATATTGTCCCCACAACAGCTGCTTGTTTCTCCTCCTTCTAGAGACTGCCCAGGTGGTTTCTGTCCACTGGTGACTGTCCTGAAAGAGTGAAGGTGGATGAGTGGAGGGAACGTTGGCAGTGGGGAAGTCAGGAGGGGATTCTGAGAACTTTCTGTGAAACACAGCTCTCTGTCCAAAGTGAAAGAGAGCCATGGCCCAGGGCACACAGGCTCTGGTTGCACTGAATGAAATGTCGCACCATGGAAGTGGTTCCATGAGCTTGTTGTAGTTACAGACCAGCAGAAGGTCACCAAGCAAGGCATTTCAGACTCGCTGGCAAGGGCAGCAGGTAGGTGTTGGAGGGTGATCTGCTTGAGGTGTCAGATGCTGGTTGACATTCTTGACATGTGTGATGGGTCGCTGGTGCTCTGGTAAGCTTGTATGTTCCAAAAGGATTTATCTGAGGGTCATAAGATGTCAGGTCCAACACAGAGGACTCCAGTGAATTGCTGTAAGGGCACTAAAGATAGAGCAAGGCAATTTGGCGCTGGACCTGGCGTATTCCGACTCTCCACAAGCACAGTGCTCTCATCAGTCAGCTTTGTAGGATCTTTAACATAGGTGTGACTTTGTTCTGGGTACCTCTGCTCACAACAGTCTATTTCTTGACTGGTGATGATTAAAGGCATCTGCAGTGTGCCAGGCTCCAGTCATTCTCCACTTATTTTGAATGGGGAAACCAAGGTACAGTGGTTATGGAGCTAAACCCATTCAGGCTGCCTGGCTCCAGCCTGTGGGTTTTGTTTTTGTTTTTGTTTTGTTTTAAGACAGGTCTTCAGTAACCCAGGCTGGCATCAATCTTTCTATATAGCCAAGAATGACCTTGAATTCTTGATCCTCCTGCCTCTACCTTCCAAGTATTGGATTCATAGGCATGTGCCACCATGCCCAGTTTCATGTGGTGTTGGGGTATCAAACCTCGAGCTTTGTGCATGCTAGGCAAACTCTCTACCACCCGAGCCACACCTCCAGCTGGCCTGTGTTTGTACCTCTTTTTGCTAGAATTATTTCCTGTTCCTAGGCTGCTTTCTGGCTCCTTCCTCTATTGACTTACTAGTTAATCAGATGATTACCTGGTTTCCTAGATGAGTCGCCCACAAAATCCATCGACAGAAGTGATAGCTCTTGCCCCTTATTATAAGTGGCCATTAAACAGAGTTCATCTGGGATTACTTTCAAGCCGCCAATACAAAGTGCTCTAGAAAGAAAAAAAAAATTGTTAATGGGTACACAGACTGGGAGCACCCTGAATCTGGCACCCTCCTCCCCCCTAGTAACCCCTTCTAAGCCAGCCCTCTTGATCCCTATACACACTGTGTGCTATAATCACCCTCTCTGGGCTGCTGGGCAGCCTAACTGAGTAGGGTTAATTACAGGGAGCCTCTTGGATGCTGGAAGCCAGAGGTGAGCACTGTCATTGTCTAGGGCAGGAAGCAGTCACTGCTGGAATAACAGTAATTATTCAACGTTCAGCAAGTGTTGCCTAGGAGGTCATCTTGCTTCAGTCCTTGCCATCCTGGATTGCTGAGGCCCTTCCTCCCTTGAGGGCCACTCCTCCAAGCTTCATGTGCATCCGAAAAGGATGTTCTACCCCGACAGAGGAGGGCTGACCACGACTCAGGATTCAGAGAAGCTCTGCTCCGTTAGAACCTCCACATTAAGCTTGACAAGCAGCCGCAGAGCAGCCTCCTCACTGGAGGAGATAAGAAGTAGTTTCTGCCCTTGAGGAATTCTGACTCTAATAAAGAAGTGTTGGCTCTTGCTGTATACAAATCTTCCCAAAGTGTGACAGCTTCAACAGAAACATGACTTTGGTTTAAGTTCTTGAGGTGGGTGCTTTGGGCTGTGTTCAGTTGTGCTCTGGGGAAGAGAAAAGTTAGGAGCAGGTTCGTGAGTCTCTGTGTTCAGCTAGAGGCTGGGTCGTCTTTCTAGAATAGCCTTCTGTGAACCACGTGGCCTTATATACTCCAGCTGGCCAGTCTGGCCATGTACATGTGGTCAGCAGGGCAAGGAGTAGGGGCATAGCACCTCTCAAAGCTGTCAGTCAGAACCAGGGCAGCTTCTTTCCTGCCACCTTTTGTAGCTATAACAAACCAAAGCCAGCTAGGGTTCCTTGGTGGGATGGATCTCACATGCCTTAGTTACTTTTGTGCTCTGGACAGAAATAGCTTAAAGGGAGAAAGGTCTGTTTGGCTTATGATGTCAGAGGGATTTCAGCCTGTGCTGATGGGGAGGGCTTAGCAGTAGGAATGTGTTCCCAGGGCTCCTCAGTCTTAATAGGCCAGGAGGCAGACAGAGTGAAGGAACCCGGGGCAGGCTCTCATCTCAGAAACCCAACCTTTGTATCTACTTCTAGTCAGGCCCACCTCGTAGAAATCCCACAGCAGGAGACAGCGAGGTGACATAGTGGGTAAAGGTGCTTTGCCACTAAGCCTGACGACCTGAGCGTGTGCCTGAGGCTCCAGACAATTGAAAGAGAGAACTGACTTCCAAAAGTTGGCCTTCCACACATGCTCTGTGGTACATACAAACACCACACACACACACACACACACACACACACACACACACACACACACACAC
>NW_026596415.1:4363135-4373416 GCF_907164565.1 Psammomys obesus
CACACACACACACACACACACACACACACACACACACACACACACACGGACAGATAAATATAGCATCTCACAGCTCAGGACCAAGCATTCAGAGCATGGGCTTGTGAGAGCCATTTTAATTAAATCAATTAACACTACTTTCTAATGGGGACACGGTCACTTGCTCATTCTATCTCCCAAGTGCTGGGACTCCAAGGGTGTCACTCCATTCAGTTATGAAGTGGGGGGGGAAGGGGGACTTTGTGCATGCTAAGAAGCATTCTAGCAGCTGGGCTGTGGCCCCGGCACCACTTCTAATTTTCTGCAAATGTTAGCCTTTTCCCTTTGTGAACGTGAGGCATTCTGGTCTGTCACTTATTATTTTTTTTTTTTAGATTATAATTTGATTAGAATATCTTCTGTTTCCTTTTCTTTCTCTAACTCTCCCGTATACCCCTCCCTGCTCTCCTTCAAACTCACTGCCTCTTTTTTTTCACTGTTATTGCATGAATGTATCTATATACATATATATTCTTAAAATATAACCTATTCTGCTCATATAATTTTACTTGTATGTATGTTTTCATTCTTGTAACGTTTTTGTCTGCTTGGATATCAGGGTTGTGCTGGCCTCACACACTGACTAGTGGGTAAGGAGTGTTGTTGACCCCTCTTTGGCTTCCTGGGGTGTGGGTTATTCCTCTTTAATGTTTGGCTGCCAGGGCCTGGAACTTTCTCCCTGTGGCTGCCTCACAGTCCTGCTAAGCTTCTGCCAGTGGGAGGTTCAGCTCCTGGTGGGCTCCTGTTCCCCTTGCATGGGCACATCTAGGCATCCTTGGGCATTCTCTGGTTCTGCCTGTCACACTGTCACCTCAGAGACAAAGCTGGGCATTACTTGTTTCACCTGGGGCCTACCTACCACCACACATGTTGCCCAGCCACATCTGTTTATTTATATACCCTGGGGCTTCCTGGGCCCCATAACTCCCAGGATGCACAGAACCCACTGTACTAAGGTAGAGACTGAGGTAGAGACATAGCAGGTGCTCAGTCAGTGTTCACTTAATGAACATGGCTCCTTTGGGGGAGTCTGGTATACTCTTGGCAATAGGCATTGGCTGCCCTGTGGTGTCATGGTTATTATGCCACTGGGTTGGAAGATTTACTGGGGTGCAGACAAGTCATTCATTCTGTGTGACTTCCGCACTGGGGCTCTGCCAAATTCCAGGGTCCCGCCTTTGGCCATTTCCGGACAGAGCCAAGTGCTGGCCTTTAGCCCAGGAGCCCCAGCGTGAATCCCGAGCATGAAGCTGGGCCTCCCAGGGTCCATGGGCTTCTACTGTTCCCAAGACATCCCAGAAGCCTCGACATCCTCTTCTGGCTGGTGTCAGACACCAAGACAGGAAGCTGTGTGGATCTCTCGTCTTCCTGAAAACAGCGGCCAGAGCCATGTTCACTGGCACACTAAGGGGGTGGGAGAGGGCTGGGCTCGGGGCAGCCTGGGGTGGAGCACCAGCTCCAGGCTGGGTACCAGATTTCCTGAGTGTGGCCCAGCATCTCCTTGATTCCCTCTTCCCCATGCTAGACCAGTACCTGGGGAGGAAGACTGTGGGTGGAGCTCTGGCTAGAGCACTGCCTGGATTTCATCAAGTAGGTCTGCCTTGGAAGGCTCCACACCTTCAGCCTGCCCTTGTGTCTGTCCTTTTGGGAACGGACCTCCCCAGGCCTCAGCATCAGTTAGAGGAAGGTGTGGCAGAATGGAGCTGGACGGACAGAGCAGCCGTCCAAATAGCAGGACCTCCCTGGACTCTGCATGTTCCTCTACATGGATGCCTCCTGTGCCAAAGCCACTTCTTCTTGGCAAAAGTTGAAGTCCTGGGCTCCTGCCCAGGGGATTATGTGAATGAAGGACAGGAGAGGACCCCAGGTTGCCTGTAGGCCAGCCCCTCCCATCAATAGAACCCTGCTAGCAGTACCCCATTATTCTTGGCAAGGTGAGTGTGGTGTCTGGGATGGGATGGCCTGTGAGCTGGCAGCCCTTCTGTGCTTTCCTTCATCCCTGAATATGTGAAGAAGCAGGGGAAGGAAGGACAGAAAAAGGCCTGGGTTCAGAATTGGACAACCAGCGTTGGGTCCTGCTCTGTAGCCTTCAGAAGCCTCAGTTTGTCATCTGTGAAATGGGGATAATGAGCCCTTGCTCAGCTAGCTTCATGAGGCTTGACATCAAGACACGATGCGCAAACAAAACTCCACCCTTCATCACAGTGCACCTGGTTTTCATGTAGGGTGGCCCCTTGGGGCAACCATCTCCCGGGATCTGCTCTAGCTCCTACAGATCCTGGAGTTCTAACTGCCCACAGTGGGATTTGCTGGTCTTCCCTGAAGAATGCCATGTGTGGCTGGCTCAGCCTGGGCAGCAGCAGCTGCCGAGGTTGCACATGGCCAGGAGCCCAGGAAGACAGAGCCAGGAGAGGGACAGGGAGAGTGGAAATGCACTCTGTGAGGGAGCGGAACATGTATGTGGGACTCTACAACCAAGGCTCTGGGGTTGTTATTGTTTTTTAATGTTGGGAAAACAAAGAAAGAAGCATTGAAAATAAGAGGGACAGGGACAGAGCGAGAAGGGAGTGGCTTTGGGGGTGGGGGAAAGGCAGAATGTTGATGACCAGGCAGTGATGACTGTTATCTACAGAGACACTTAGTAGATGGGGGGGGGGGGACGGGGGTGGCAAGGGAACACCCTTCTGTAAGCAAGAAGTTAATAAGGGTGTGTGATCAGGGGGAGGAACCTTGAGAGCAGCAGGCATGAAGCAGACCTGCCTCAGCACAGTGGAGGGAGAGAACCCACTCCTGAAAGTAGTCTCTGGTCAGCATATGTGCACCCCAACACACTAAACAAATGTAACATCAAACAAAGCAGTTAGCAGGCTGTCAAGATGGCTCAGCGGATAAAGGTGATTCCCTCAGGTCCTGAGTTCAAGCCCCAGGACCCACATGGAGGAGAGAGAAAAAGAACTGGCTCCCACAGTTCTCCTCTGATCACCACAGGCATGCTGCAGCATGCACATGCCCTCAGTCACACGTTAAATAAATAAATAAATGTAGTAAGCATTTTAAAACAAAGTTAATACGGGGGCTGAGGAGACATCTCAGCTTCTAAAGTGCCTTGCAAGCATGAGGATCGGAGTTCAGATTCCCAGAACACATGTGAAAACCAGTCAGGAGCTGTAATCCCAGTGTTTAACAGTTTTTCTTCCCTCCCCTCCCATCCTGTCCCCTTCCTTCCTCTTCCCTCCTGTCCCTTTCCCTTCTCATCCCTCCCCTTCCCTTCTCCTTTCTCCTTTCTTTTTTTCCTCCATGTTTCTGCTCCCCTCTCCTTTTCTTTTTCGAGGACAGGCTTTTCTGTAATCCAAGCTGGCCTCAGACTATGTAGCCAAAGCTGGTTTTGAGTTCCTGGTCCTTCCACCGCCCCAGGAACTCAAAGTTTAACAGCTAATTTCTTCAATTGATTGCTTTAAAACCTGAATGGGTTTGTTTGAAAGGAGGCTGTGCATTGCTACTATGAATGGCATTATGAGAGGGAAAGAATCTTAAAAAAACACAGCAAACTAAAAGATGCTATTAAATTCCAGTTACAAGCTGTGTAGGGTAGGAATGGGGAGGGGCAATAGAATAAGGTTAATAGCCAGCTGTGTCTTTTTCCATGGAGTATTTAGAAAGGTTAGAATGGGCACTATGTGGGGAATTAGTCCTATCTAATGCCCCTCCCCCACATACACACCAAAAATAATAAATAGAGAAACCGGCTCTAATCTAAATATCAGACTTTTGAGAAGTAGGTTAAAGCTTACTTTTTTTTTTCTTTTTTTTCTTTTTTTTTTTTGAGTTTTTGGGTTTGTATGTTTACATCATGTGAGCAGGACACTGACGAACACCATCTCCGTCCTGGAGTTTTGACCTGGTGCACAGGCCTGGGCATCTGACGGTGCTGTGGCATTGAGCCTGGCTGGTGAACTTCTATTGGAAGGTCAGAAGTGCAGTTATTTGGAGGCAGCGTGTGGTGGCACTGGGCGTGACGCAGCCTCAACAAAGGGGAATTTGTCCCTGAGAAAGGAATTGGAGGAATCTCTGAGTTGGTGAACTAGCTGCTTCAAGCTGCCTGGACCTCCCTGAATGTGTTCTGTGGCTGCACAGCTCCTGGCTCATGTGATGAGTTCTCATCTTGGAGACTAGCCCTATGTGAGCCCATGAGCTGCAGCCAGTCCCAGAGGAAATAATGGAGGAACAGTAAGCATGTCAGGGGGGAGAGCTGGCAGAGATGGGCGGAGGGTGTGTGTCCACCAGAGGGGGCAGCAGGATAGTTGGTACCAGAAAAGTTCAGTCTTGGACAATTCCATTTCATACCTGTGCACGCTCAAACTACTGAGGTGAAAGTTTCAGGAGAGCTGGGTCCTTGCTTTATCTCAGAAGGTCTCCATGTCCATGTCATAATGCGGAAAGTACAAAGCCAAATGGAGAAGCCAGACAAGAGCTCACAAACTGTCCCATTATCTAGTGTCCACAGCAGGCCAGTCCAGAGACAGGGCTGAGGGGAAGGATGACTGCGTAATGGGTAATGGTAATGTTAGCGATGCTAGGCACTGGGTAGTGATAATGGGTATGTAGTGTTTAAACATAATGCCACCAGGGGCAAATTTTATTCAATCATATTTACCTCCAATAAAGCATCTTTTCTGAAAATAATTGTGTGTCATGCATATGTGTGCATCTTCCTGGGGACCACTTGCCAGTATGTGTACACTCATTGACCAGAAGTCATTGTCAGGCACTTTCCCTATCAGTCTCCATCTTGTTTTCAAGACAGGATCTTCACGAACCTGGAATTCACCATTTTGGCTAGACTGGCTGACCAGAATGCAAGGATCTGGCCATCTCCTCCTCACTACATGGGGTAGGGGTGGGGAGTTAATAGCACACTTTGAAATACCCAAGTTTTTATGTGGGTCTGGACTCAAGTCCTCAGGCTTGTGCGGCTTCCTGGCCTATAGACGACTCTTGGAATGTTCCCTTTTCCTTCTTAGCTTGCCTTTCTCTCTCCTGTTCTTGTTTTCTCTGTGTCTCTCTCTGTCTCTATGTCATATCTCTTATTCTCTATTGGTCTCTCTCTCTCTGTCACACACACACACACACACACACACACACACACACACACGAGTACTCGGCTCAAACCTCAAGATCTGGCACATCTAGGCCAGCACTCTGTCACTGAGCTAGACCTCCACCCCTAGATGGCTTTGTCATTACAAAGGAAAAGTAGGTGAATGCTGCGGACCATAACCAGCTGACCAGCTGGCCCCACCAACCATGGGACAGACTGACACTGTGTCTGCTAGTGGGATATACTGAAGCCATACCCCTTAGTAGCACTTCCACTAAGAGCCTGCACTGAATCATGGGTGTGATCACAGTCTTAGCTATTTTGATGAGCTCTAGAATCACTAGGAGACAGGCCTCTGGCCAGGCCTGTGGGGATTATCTTGACTAGGTTAACTGAAGAGGGAAGACACATCTACTCTGGTGGCATCATTCCCTGGATGGATCCTTTGCTGCACAAAAAGGAAGTGAGCTGAGCACAGGCATCCGTCCTCTGTTTCCCTGCTCACACACGGCAAGCCTTCAGCACCCTAGAGCAGGCCCATCTTTCTTCAGTGTGGTATAATGCTTAGATTTCACAGGGCAGTTGTGTCCTGTTCTCTATTATTCATATTGTCCTATCAGAGTTTTTAATTACCCAGAAATCTCAGGGGCTGAACATCCAGTCCTGTCAATCATAATCTCAGTTCAAGGTATAAGGCTTCAATGTTACCTAGCCGCACTGCCCCACCTTAAAGTGTAAGGGATTCTGGGAAGTGTTGTCTTCCTGTAGGACCAGAGAAGAGAGTGAAATCAAACCTGTCTGCCATACATCATATGTATATTTCAGGAGTGTTCAAATGTGTATATAAGCTGAACTCAGAGGCATATACATTTAGTCTAAGAACCTGGGAGGCAGAGGCAGGTGGCTCTCTGTGAGTTTCAGGCTAGCTTGGTCTACATAGCGAGTACCAGGCCAGCCAGTACTACACACTGAGACCCTGTCTCAAAATAAAAAAGTACAAAAACAAAACAAAGCAAAATCTACATGTGTTCATGTATGATGTGTGGTATGTGTGGACATACATGCCACAGCACACATGTGGAGGCCAGAGGACAACGTGGTGGAGTCGGTTCTCTCTGTCCACCTGTAAGTAGGTTCTAGGGATTGAACTCAGGTCATCAGGCTTCCATTTTGTTGATGTGATAAGTGTTTGTAGATCCATGTGCCCGGGCTCTGTTGCTTCTGAAACGGGGCTCATGTAAGTCAGGCCAGCCTGTTGGGCTCACCGTGTTGCTTAGGACTTGGGATTATAATTCTTCTTCCTCCATTGCCCAAGTGCTGGGATTACAGGCATGTTTATATTTAAGTAGTGGTGGGGAATCTAACCTAGGGCCTCATGCATGCTATGCAAAAGTTCTACAAGCTGAGCTACTGTCCCAGCTCTGAATTAGAGAGAGATTCTAATTGTTCACCATCCTGGTGCTCTACCTAGATCCAGCACTGCAGAGCCCTCCAGACTTTGGTACGGTGAAGTCTCCAGGCAAGAAGGTGGGAAGAGCGGTCCCAAAGTTTCAGAGATCCTGCTAAAAGTTGTTGATTTGAGTTTTGTCTTGTTGTTGACAGGTTGGATTTGTCTCTTCCATCTTCTCTGGCTCCTCATCCCTCTCTGGACTTCGAAGTTGCCCCCTCGGCTTTCCCTGCCCTGTGAACATGTTGGTGATTCTGGCCTTCATCATCGTCTTCCACATCGTCTCTGCGGCGCTGTTGTTCATTTCCACCATTGACAATGTACGTACCTATTCCTGTCAGCCACCAAGAGTCATGTGGGGACCATAGATTAGGGGGGATGTGACCGTGATCTGGTCGGTCCTGTCTGCTAAGGCATCTTTCCATCCCAGGCCTCGGGGCTCTCATCCTGGCCATGGGACTTTGGGAATGTCCTGTGCTTGGGTTTGAGTGAGGTCCTGTGAGACAGAGTTAGTTGATATGATGCTCACCTCCCAGAAGCCCCTGCAGGCGAGTTGAGCTCTCCTGCGGTTCTCAGCCTCTGCACTATTATCATTTGGAGGTAGATAATTCTCCTGAATATTCTCCTGAATTCTACTGAATATTTTTTATTCTTTAAATATATTTATTTCATTTTATGTATATGGGTATTTTGCCTGCATGCTTTTGTGTACACTACCTGTACATGCCTGGTACCCCAAGAAGTCAGAAAAGGGCCTTGCTCCCCTGAAACTGGAGTTACAGATGGTTGTGAGCCACCATGTGAGTGTTGGGAACCAAACCTGACTCCTCTCACATGTCCTTAACCACTGAGCCATCTGTCTAGCTTCTATTTTTACTTTTTAAATTAGAATACAAAGTAAGTTCTTTAAAGCTTTGATTGTTCTACTTCAGACAAGGAGTTAAATATTAAAATACATGAGGAACTATAAAACTTACACACACAGTTAATAAATAGCTCAACAAACTGAACAGACAGTTTTCAAACCAAATACATGTAGCAAATAGAGAATTTTTAAAGCGTTCAACATCCTCAGCCATCAGGGTAATGCAAATGAAAGGGACTGTGAGATTCCGTGTCACCTCTGTCACAGTGATGCTCATCAGAACAAATGACAACCTTCTGTTCAATGGCGTAGCTGCTGCGAAGCCTGTGCCCCACCTACACCCGTGCAGACACCCCCACCAGGAAAGACACGAAAGTAAGAAGGAAACTGTTGGAAAGAAGAGGGGGTTCTGTGGGAGAGGAAGGAGGATGAGTGACGGTGCTAGGGAGAGAGGACGAGAGTGCCAAAACACACCGTCTACGTGTGTGAAGTCCTCGAGGGAGTTTTAGAAAACAAACAACAAAACCTCCCAAGATTCTGAGGTGAGGAAGGAGTGTGATAGGCTACGTGTGAGGCAGACGTAGAGGTGTGCTTGTGGGTGTGGGGGTAGTTACAGGCGGGGCAGGGCTGTGTCTGGTGTGTGGGGTGTACGTGTCTGTCTTTGTGTGTCTGACTGGTGTGTGTCTGTCTGGTGTGTGTGTGTTGTCTGTCTGGTGTATGTGTCTGGTGTGTGTGTGTTTATCTGGTGTGTGTGTGTATGGTGTGTGTGGTGTGTGTGTCTGTGTCTGGTGTATGTGTATGTGTGTGGTGTATGTCTGGTGTGTTTGTGTGTTTATCTGGTGTGTGTGTGTGTGTATGGTGTGTGAGGTGTGTGGTGTGTGTATCTGTGTATGGTGTTTCTGTGTCTGGTGTATGTATATGTGTGTCTGGTGTGTTCGTGTGTAAGATTTAGACTGGCTGATGTGAGCTGAGTGGTCTGACAGCAGCTGTCTCACACTGGAGAGGTCCAGAGCTCGGAGCTGCTAGCCCCAAGGCCGATGCCTCACAGCCTGAGTCTGGCACTGAGGTTTGCAGGCCGTGGGGGTGGATAGCCAAAGACACTCTATTCATGTGAGCAAAGGGGGGTGGCAGCCACAGACATGATCACCCAGGAAGAACAGGGCTTGTACACACACACTCATGAATGTACTTGAACACTGGAGCACACACACATAAACACATGTGCAGACCACATAGCAGACACATGCATGCACTTGCACACACACACACACACACACACACACACACACACACACACACACTCATGTGTACCACACACACCATACATACCAAACACAGACAGGCATACACACACACGCCCACACAAAAACACACAGGCACACACATACCACACACACATACCACACACACGTGCACATACACAAATGCACGTGCGCACACACACACACCACACAAATACCTCATACAGTAGATACACACACCAGACACATACAGCAGACACACACACACAGCAGACACACATACACCTACTACACACATACCACACACACCAGACACATACACACATGCACACACACACCAGACATATACACATATGCACACACACAGCACACACGTATACAAACTACACTGCTTCCTCCCACTTCCTCCCCTAGGCCACCGGCTCACTGGGTGGACAGCGCTGTCTGTATTCAGGGCGAGTCTCATTTTCTCCTGTTACTCTCCCATGTCGGCCCCCTTTAGAAACACCCTCACAGACACACAGGTCATCTCGTTGTCTTTGTGGACAGCCACGGTCACACATCCCAAAGTGCATATGGCTCCCAGGCAGCCTGCACATCCACCTCCCAATGAGTCCTAACAGTGCAACGTTGTTACTCTTGACACTGACCCCTGGGCAGCACTCAGCCCCCTGTGTGCTCTATCTTGGGGATCTTGGAGGTGGGGGCTCACTGCTGGTTCTCAGGGGCTGACCTACATCAGTCCTGGCCTGGCAGGAGCCTGCACCGCTGTGACAGGTAGAGCCAGGACTGGATGATCTCAGAGGCTCCCGGTTAGACTCCGCCAGGGGGTCTGAGCAGTCGGCCTTCCAGAGGGTCTTGCTGCGCTGCTGAGTGGCAGTGTGGCCACGAAGATGTGTGAAGCCACCAAGGAAAGGGCCCTCAATGTGAAAACAAACAAACCAACGGTACCAAAGTTTCTTCGAGAGTTCTTGTTCTTTTGTGTCCAGCAGCTAGTCCTCTGGATCCCAAAGAGGTCCATGCTGAGTGAAAGGCTTAGGCAGGCTCTGGGCAGGTGTGTGCTCCCAACCCAGGTGTTTACATTAGGAGGACACTAACAGAAAGAACGGGTAGAGGTGGCCACCCGTGAGTCAGCCCTGTTCAGCGTGCACTTGAAATTTGTCTTGCAGTTGTGGCTGGATGTGAGGTGGGAGCCCAGGGACGTTTGTGGGCCCAGTGTGAGGGCAGGGGGTGGCCAGCCTTTCAGGCACGGGCCATGGTGCATGTATGGAGGTTTCCTTCCACCATGTGGATCCTGGGATTAAATTCAGGTCATCGGGCTCAGCAGCAAGGGCAGGGCCTTTCCTCACTCCTGAGCCATCTCACCAGCCCGTTGAAATTTCACCCTTTGTTGAAATTAATTTTTAGGTTAACATATAGAGTAATGTGTTTAATCATGGTATCTTCACACATGTGTGACATTATACTTTGTTGTCATTGTTCCCCTTCCCCTACTGCCCTTCCTGGCCACCCCCTCTCCAGCTGGAACCTTTTTCATCCCAGTTACACACACACACACACACACACACACACACACACACACACACACACA
>NW_026596415.1:4373426-4505340 GCF_907164565.1 Psammomys obesus
ACACACACACACACACACACACACACACACACACACACACACACACAGACTTCTGCTATTTTACCATATGAATCCCACCACCTTCTATTTCCCATGTCTTTTAAAGCCTCTTCTAAGTTCTGATCCCATCCTTGGTCCCATGACCTATAAGCACACACACATAAATATATACACATGCATAATCCTGAATCCAGTTCCTCATGAGTGTTTGTCTTGCTGTGTTCACCCATTTTTCTCCAAATGTTTTGATTTTTTTTTCCCATGGGTGTACAAAATTCCGTCATGTAGTGTGCCATATTCACCCGACAGACACCTAGGCTGGTTCCATTTCCTGGCTACTGTACCAGGCTGCCCCCTGACATCATCCTTCAATCTACACATTCCCCTTCCATTCCGGTAGAGCTGGCCTCCATTTACCCTGATGGCTGATAACTTACTATGTTTCCCCAATGGCCAGCTCAGGTCCTTCTGGAGCCCTGCAGCCTGGCATCTGGGGCTCAGTAGAGACCCAGAACTGAACTGAGGCCTCTTGACTCAGAGCGTGTGTTTGAACAAAGTCCCCAGGGGTCTCCCTTGTGGTCTGCCCCCTGAGAAGCAGGCTGTGTGGTGGAAGCCCACTTCTCCTCCACACAGCAAGACCCGGGATCTGTGTCCTTCACCAGCAGCTTCCATTCCCTTTGCAGGCCTGGTGGGTGGGAGAAGGCTTCTCAGCTGACCTCTGGAGAGTGTGCACCAACAGCACCAACTGCACAGAGATCAACGACCTGAGCGGCACTGACATCTTTGAAGGTGAGTGTGTGAGAGTGGGACTTTGGTGTCCCTGCCTCTCCTCCCTACTGAGCAGACCCAGCCGGGTCCATCTCAGTGGCAAGTTGATCTGCTTGCTCTCCATCCTGTATGTCATGCTGCTGTAAGCCCTAGGAACAGACAGCCTTGGTAAACAGCGTCAGCCAGGACAGCCTGCTGAGCCCAGGGAAGTTAGTGTTTCTTCGGCCTCTGCTGTTGCTGCTCCATGCCCTCCATGTGGGATTATTTCTGTATTATTGCTGTTTAAATTAGGATCCATGAACTACTAGCTAAATTCAGCTCAGGACTTGTTTTGGTATGGCCCAGGAGCTAAGAATGGTTTTGACATTTTAAAAGAGTTGTGAAGAGAACAAAATCCCCAAAACAAAGAAAAAAAAGAAAAGAGAAGAAGAAGAGGAGGAGGAGGAGGAGGAGGAGGAGGAGGAGGAGGAGGAGGAGGAGGTGGAGGAGGAGGAGTAATGACCAGAAGCTTGAAGTATTTATTGCCTGCCTCTTTGGGGGGAGGGGGGCGGAGGATTGCCACCTCATGTAAATTTATCTGAGACATACCATCAGTGGTAAACTGGTGTCATGGGCAATGAAAACAGGCAGACATACTAGAGACCCTCAGTGAAGTTTGGCCCGACTGGCTCCCAGTCAAAGGTCAGGGGCCATGGCACACATGTTGACATTAGTCAGTTCTCTCTGTCTCCCATGTGGGTCCTGGGGCTTTAACTCAGGTTGTCCCCCATGGTGGCGGATGCCTTAACCAGAGCCCACCCTTCCCCCACTTTTTTGTGCTAAACAGAAACAAAATGTAAGCAGCCCAAGCACAGTTGTAGCTGCCCCTCTAGGTCTGCAGGACTGCTTCTGACAGCCCACGAGGATCCCAAAGGATGTAAAATGGCACAGAATTACTTGGAACCTATGCAGACCCTCATTTATAATTGAGTTTTTAGATGACTTGCAATGTGGAACACAATCTCTGTATGTCATTTCATTTGTGTGGATCTGGTATGGTACATGGCAAATTCAAATGTTGCTTTCTGGAACTTTCTGGGTTCTCTATTCAACTGACACACCTAAGAAATGGTTGTTGAGTCCAAGGATGCAGAAGCTGTGGCTATGGAGGACCATCTTAGCAGGTGGTATAAGATGCTAACCCTGCAACAGAGCCCATTCCTGATGCCTCCAGGAACTCCAAAGCTATCGCAAGGTCACAGGCCCCCTCTCCACTGACTCTCTGCTTTTGGTATCCTCTCTGGGCTCCACCCACACTGGCATCATGGGCTGCCAGTGGCACAGTCTGCAACTCAGTGTCAAGAAAGCCTATCCTGAAAGCACATAGCCATTTTTCCTTGCAAAGCCAGTTTCTGCATTTGCCTCATCACAGGATATGAATCACCTGGGGTCCTTGCTAAAAATATAGCTTCTTGGCACCCGCCCCAGAGTGATGGCAGCCGAGTGGGGAGTATACCGTTTGAACAAGCCATCCTAGGTGGCTCCTTGGAAAGTTTAATAAGTAATGTTAAAATGTTCACAGGGTTACAACCCTGGCCTGTTTTGAAATTCCCCTAGAGACTTGAGAAGCCCCCCAATGGGTGTTCTCAATGCCTGGCCTTCCGGTTCATTTCATCTCAGGAAAGTCTGGTAATATTTTTCAGAATAGAGCTATCATTTACAAACATGGAAATACAGACTTCTTAAGGGCTCTTTGGATCAAGGAGTTTTGACATATAAATATATAAATATATAAATATATATTCCTAGCAAACCACCACTAAACACAAAGTAGAGAACATTCCTAACACTCACAAGGTTCTTTGGCCAAGCCCTCTCAATCCTACCCAGGGAATCCTGTCCCTATGGAACTGTTTTCCCACCCCCCCCCCCCCCCCCCGCTGGCTTATTTTCACCTGCTCTTGGACTTTGAGGTGTGAAGTCAGGTGATGTGTTTGTGCTGGAGAGGTTGTTTGTTCACCATAAGGTTAGGAAGCAGGGCCAGGTGTTCTCCATGGGACCCTGATCTGTAGCTGGGATGTATTAAAAGCCCGCTGTTCTTTACAAGCTCTGCTACCGGGCCAGCTTCAGGCAAGCTAAAAGGCTGCAGATTGAGCCCCAGGTGCTGTACTTTTAAAAGGCCCCCTTTCCTGAGCTTGACAGGTAGGCACTGTGAACCAGAGCAGGAAGAAGTCGGAGTAATGGGTTCTGGCTCCATCTTCTGGTCAAGTTGGTATTTTGGTCAAGTGCCTAGCTGGATGAGAAAAGGTAGTTGGGCTGGAAGACTCCACGGCTGCACTGGTGGTCATGCTGGCCAGGTGTATCCAAGCTGTGCCCACAGAGCACAGTAACTGCGAATAGTGCCCAGCACAAGGCTGTAAATGTCCTGAAGACATGAGCTTTACCTTGATTTTGCAGATCTGTTTACAGATGATAACATTGTGATACAATGCCTAAAGGTCGGATGGACATGCCTGGCTGTAAACAGTCCTGGGACCCTCTCTGTGAGGCCGTGGCCTTCAGCCGTGCCTTTCTCTTCTCCCCACAGATTACTCCATCATGCAGGCGGTGCAGGCCACCATGATCCTCTCCACCATCCTCTGCTGCTCCTCCTTTCTCATCTTCCTGCTCCAGCTCTTCCGCCTCAAGCAGGGAGAGAGGTTCGTCCTGACCGCCATCATTCAGCTCTTGTCATGTAAGTGAAGCAGGAAGCTGTCTCTACTGCCTGCACATAAATGAAAAGGCCAGGAACTGAATCTTAAATCTTACGGTATTCAGATAGCCGCCAGCCTGCGGAGCCAGAGCAAAGTCCACCTTCTGGATCCTTGTTCTGGGATCCTTCTTATGGAGTGCCAGAGCAAACAATAAACCAATTTCAAGTTCAGATGGACCCTCTGGCCAGGTAGCTCTTGTCTCTGAGATTCCCCTTTCCCTCATCATCATCTCTGTTGCAGACATCAAGGCCACGAAGTCTTGCATTCCTTCTCAGTCTCCACTTTGGATGGCATGTAGACTTATAAGGTTAGCTCGGAACAGATCAGTGTCAGGGAACACAGAGCTTCCTTCCTCTAAATGAAATATTCTTACATAGCTTATCACAGTGCTCCTGCATTGTACCCTCATCAAAAGAACGGGAGAAGAGAAGTTGGGGAACACCCAGAAAGAAGCTGGGCCACACACTAAGTGTGGAGAAGTTTGGATTTAGTTTTGGAGAAAGGGAAGGTGTCCCCAATGCATGAAGCCTGAGCTCGGGTTTGTGAAGAGAACAGCAAGAGCAGTCTACAGTGTGTTGTCTGGGTACAGAGTGGAAGGAACAGCATGCCGAGTGGAAATCCTGGGATGAAGAACCCAGGGCAGTGAGAGCTGGACTATGGAGGGGCCAGACCAAATGGGTTCTCATAAGCCATGGGAGGGACTAGAAGTCTGTATCCTAAGCTAGTGGGAAGCCATTAACAAGTGTTAGGCTCATTCCAAACTAAGCATGGTCTTTAGCATATCTGAACCCTGGCTTTGTTTCTGACAGGTCTGTGTGCCATGATCGGGGCTTCCATTTACACGGACCGGCGCCAAGACCTTCACCAACGGAACTACAAAATCTATTACCTACTGCAAGATGGCAGCTATGGCTACTCTTTCATTCTAGCCTGGGTGTCTTTTGCCTTCACTTTGATCAGTGGCCTCATGTACATGATTCTGAGGAAGCGCAAATAGGTTTCAGGAGCCCAGCCACTCTCCCCACAGTATGGCATCCACGTTCACATAACCATTTTGTATATAATCATTTTTTTGTGTGGTTTTCCTAGCAAACGTATTGTTTCCTTTAAAAGCGTATGTATGTATGTATGTATGTATACATACATACATACATACATACATACATACATACATACATACATGTATATATATAGACAGAAAGAGACAGAGACAGAAGAAGAAAGAGGAGTTTCTGCATTCTTGGGATCAGAGACCAGATCATGAAGGCTGGCATTCAGGATGTCTGCCCACAGAAGTCTCAGCAAGGCCCAACAAGATCCAGCAATGTGGAAACCACAGGATGCTTTTCAACAGCGGATCTGGGGTGGGGTATGGCCAAAGAAGGGGAAAGCCTGTCTTAGGGGGTAGAGTCTTTGTAGATTTCTGCCCTGCCCTCTTCCCCTGCCCACTCCACTCTGGCAGCTGCAGGTGGGATAATGAGGGGTCCAAATGAGGGCCATCTATCCTCAGATATTAACTCTAAGTTGGTGTAAGAAGCCAGCAAAGACTAGCCCTGGTTTGTCTGTCAGGGACTCAGAGTTCCCCAACCCCGCTGCAGTGAGTTAGGTCATCACACAAATTTGCTGATGTCTGCTCATGTTTTCCTTAAGGATAGTGACCGCTGACCTAGCTGTCATGTTTAGGCACCGAGTCTCCACAGGTAATTCCTTAGGGCATCTGTTACATTCGGACTCTCAAGTCCCCTTACATGACCCTCAAAATCCTTCATCAAAGGAGTGGGCTTGGGTATCTGAATTTCTGATGAGCTCACTGCAAAATGCTTAGATGCGCTAAAATTGGGTCAGAGTCCTAGAGCCAGGGGAGCAGAGCCACCCTGTAAAAGTTCACAGTCTCATCACATTGAGATGACCCCACTGCCAGTCACATCTTGGCTTCTTGGCAGCTCTTGCTACCTCTTCCATGGCTATTCATATCTGGGCCACTTGTGCCCCACTCCCAGGCCATAAGCTTATACCTGGGAGGTAGGCTAGGCACCCCTTCCCTGTCCTGCCTTGTAAGGTCTCTCCTTTTTCTTGCTGCCCTTCTTTCTAATGTGGGTGCTTCTTTTAGGCCCCTGTTACTAGAGCCTCAGGAGATCTATCTTCCATTCATTCATCCACCAGTCATTCAACATGAATGAGTCTTGCAACATGTCAGGTGCAAGGGATACCTTTCAAAACAGTTCCTTGTGGGACTCAGAGTCTAGTGAAGAACACACACCAGAAACCAATTAGAAAAACTGCCAGCCTTGATAGAGCAGCAGGAATCCCACCAGAGATTCAATACCTCCTAGGGTGAGAGGGAGCCCACTTTCATCATGCCTGCTTTTAAGTGCCTTAGTGTATCTAGACTGCTCTAAACAGAGTTCCATTCAGCTCCAGCAGATGCCATTCATCGGGCAGTGCCCTCTGGGTTCTACCAGAGAATACTTCAGAGCCATGGCTCTTAAGATGGGCATTGAAGGCTGCACTCCAGTCAGTTCCAAGGATAGCACTGGAGGAGTGATGTGCCAGACCTAAGACTCAGGAACTCTGTGATGGCCACCTCTTCCCTGTGGTATCCTTTCCTTTCCCATAATTGAGCATCAAGTTATGGTGGTGACTGTGGGACAGGGTTGTATATTTGTGTTGTTTAAATATTTATATGTGAGGGGAGAGGTCACTTGCCACCAGCTCAGTCCCAGTGGAGCTGGGGATGCTGGGTCTCAGTGGCTTTAGGACCACCGATGACATATCCTCAGTACATGACTGGCTTCCCTATTTCTCTTCCTTTCCTTCCTTCCCTTGGAAGGACTGCCGAGGTGACATGTGCCAAAGCTAGGACAAATGACCATGTCTTGCCTCGATGGAGACTGTCCCATAGTTCACTGTTGGCTAGATCATAGGGTTGTTTCAGTATCTTGAGAAGCCGAGAGGAAGCCAGTCTAAAGTGTCCACTTTACCTTCCCATTGGGTGCTTTTCTGAAGTTGTTGCTTAATAATTATTCTGAGAGTCACGATGGAAACAGAGACCTGAAAGCCCGATCTGAGCCAGCACGAATTCACACCTCAGAAAACCCCAGGGCTGCAGAAGTGTCCCTGTCCAATGCAATGGGAATGGTCCTGTGGGTTGTCTTGGCTGCTCCCTACTGTGGCCAGAATTCAGTGCCCACATCCACCTATGACATGAGGTACCTCTCTCCTGCTTTGTGCCCTGCATTTGGGATGCTAGAAAGAGATGAGGGTTGAGGGAGAAAAGATCTGCCCTTCTATGTAGGATCAGCTCTCAATTGGTGCTTACCACTAGTTACCAAAGAACAACAACAGTCAGCTGGGAAACCCAAGAAGCAAATATTAGGACCAAACCTGTCACTGTATTTAAAGGAACTTTAGTTTGCTCATCTTTCAACATTTTTATAAAGTGCTGTAATTCATGGGGTGGGGCATATGACAGAGACAGACTAACCCGTGTTTGTCAATTGCATTAAAATTATTTTGGGTCTCTGTTTAATGAATTCAGACAATGTTTGTGTGGTGTTGTGTTTATTGTCTTGGATGCCGGAGAAGCAAGATACTTCCTGTTTCTTCCTACCCTCTGCTAAACGCTGTGAGCCTGTGTATACCCAAGCAAATAGCTGCATCCTAGAATGTTCCTATTAACTGAAGCTGGATGAGGACAGCCTAAATGTGGACCTACTATGCCCAAATGTACACTCATTACACACAGTCACACCCCTCCCCAGGAGCTGTGTCATAAACACACCCAAGTGGGGACTGTCACCACACAGCAAGGCAGAGTTTTGTCTACAAAAAGTAGAGGTGACAAGGAAGAGCTATGAAAGCCTTGAGCTTAATGTTGAATTTTGTTTTGGGACAGGTGTGATTTCAGGCAGTCTATTTAATATTCCTTTAGGGCAGTTTGCTTCTATTTTCTATAATCCACAACTGTACATGATAGACTGTATGGCCAAATTCCCCAAAGCCACCAACTCTCAACATTTCCTATGGTGGTAGCACCTAGAGTCAGATACTGGAGTAGCAGGGGCCTGTGGGAGGTTCCATCAACATGGAGATGTAAGCCCTGCCTGGTTGGACAGGCCTGCCATCCTAGTGCTTAGCAGGCTGAGTCATGTTCAAGATCTGCCTGGGAAACTCAGAGAGACCCTCTGTACAAAAAAAAGAGTAAGAAGAGGGCTTGCCTAGCATACAAGGGGCTGGGTTCCATCCTCAGTGCGGAGGAGCGGGTAACAGATTTTATGGCAACCAGCGGCTGACAGCTCATCAAAGGCTAACTTCTCCCTCCATCTCCTTCTATTGTAGGCTGAGTGTAGTGACTGCTCACAGTTGTATATACATCTTGATGCTCAGAGGGTGTGGATGGTTGAGTACTCTCTAAAATGTCTTGGTGTTCACATGAGATTCTTTCTTTAAAAAAACAAAAACAAAACAGTGATCTGCAAATGGCTCTATATGTCCTTTTTTTTTCTTTATTCCCTGCTTTTTTTTCTCTTAAACATAGATTCCCAGAATCAAACTTAGATCTTTGTGTTAGCAAGACACCAAGCGCCTTGTCTCCTGAGGTGTAGCCACAGCCACAGTTGAGGGTTTTTTTGTTTTGTTTTGTTTTTTTGTTTGTTTGTTTTGAGAAAGGAGAAAGACAATATGGCACAAAACCTAAAACATTTTGGTGGAAGAGACAGCGATACCCACAGCCTTCTGGAGTGGATGGCAACACACATAAAGACACAGTAAAGACACACACACATACACACCCTTTAGAAACTTCTGCCATGGAGTCTTGGAGTCACTCCTCCTTGATGTAAATCTGCTACCATCAGAACCCAACGATGTGCTGGCTTCTTTTAATCTCAATGTACTCATTACTAGCTAAAGGGTTTTTGTTCCTTTTTCTCCCCTTGTAGAGTATTACAACATTGAGTGCTGAGGATACAGGCGTGTGCCACCATGCCTGGCTACTCCTTTATTTTTCAATTTATTTAAAGTTTAAGAATGCAAACTGCTCCTTCAGAGAACCTAAACCTATACAGTTCCTAAAATCTACATGGTGGCTCAGAACTGTCTGTAGCTCTGGTTCAGGGGATCCAACACCCTCTTCTGGTCTCCATGATCATCACATACAAAACTCGTGCTCAGGCAAAAATAAATAAATAAATAAATCCATTCCAGTAAAAAGAAAAAATAAAATTTAAGTTTAAAAGGTGCTCTGGATGCAGTCACATTTGGATTTCTCTTTCTCTGTGCATATGTGTCTCTGTTATACACATGCACGCACACACACACGCGCACACACGTGCGCACCTCCCATAGTTTTCTACAAAGGATATGAGCATTTGTGCTCTTCAAGTCCCTTGGCTGCTGGATCTCAGCAGAGTAGGCTGTTTCTTTGGGTCTTAATGTTTGACTTGCATGTCCTTATCAGACATTTCCAAGGGAAGGGTCTGAACAAACATCTTTGAAGTCATTTTGAGCAGACATGTGTGGAGAATGCTTTGTGCCTTCAAAAAAAATAATAAATCCATTCTTGGGTGAGTTTTCCTAGCAGGTGCTTCATGCTGCCCCTACTAGCAGAGTTCTTGGCCTCAGCACAGTGATATTGAGGGTGAAAAATTCTCTGGTGTGGGCTGTGCTAGGCACCATTATACTTCTCCCAGTATCTGTGACTTCCAGGATGACCATAGGACACTCTCCCTTGGCACTGTGTCACAACAGCTTCAGACATTGCTAAATGTCCCCCGCAAGGACATCTGTGTCCCCTGCCACTGTGTCACAACAGCTTCAGACATTGCTAAATGTCCCCTCCAGGACAACTGTCCTGAGCAGCTTCTGCAATGAGATTTAATATATATCACTAAACAACAATCAGTGAACTCATCTTTAAATTTTTTATATATATGTATGTGTTTACATGTATGTGTTAGTCCATGCAGAGGTTCCCCCATACAAACTCACCTGGGCACATCAAAGTCACATCAGGACTAAGTGCATCCTCTTCCACTGAGGCCAGACTAGGGGAAAGTGATCCAAAAGCAGGCAATAGAGTCCATATCAGATACAAGATGTACAGGGATAAAGATTGAGCAGAGACTGAGGAAATGGCCAGCCAATGACTGGCCCAACCTGAGACTCACCCCATGGAAGAGAGACAACCCCTGAGACTGTTAATGATACTCTGCTATGCTTGCAGACAGGAGCCTAGCATGACTGTCTTCTGATCAGCTGCACACAGCAATGGATCAAAACAGATGCTGAAACCTACAGTCAAACATTAGGCAGGGCTCAGGGAGTATTGTGGAAGAGTAGAGGGAAGGCTAGGAGGTCCTGGAGGGGACAAGAACACCAGAGAAGACCAACAGAGTCAACTAACCTAGACCCATAGGGGCTTTCAGAGACTGATGCACCAACCAAAGGGCATACATGGACTAGACCTAGACCCCTGCACATACATAGCTGATGGGCAGCTTGGTCTTCATGTGGGTCCTCTAGCAAGGAGGACAGGGGTTGTATTTGACATGGACTCTATTGCCTGCTTTTGGACCACCACTTCTTTGAATCTCTGTCAGTCCTGAACCTTCTATAACATGCTCAGATATGCTCTCTGGGCTGTGTTCTTCCCATAATTCCTCTTCTTGCTTCGGCTCTGGACCCCTGAACAACTCAAAAGCTTTGTTCTCTTACCCATGTCTACTGCCAAGTTCTGACACCTTCCTCCTGTCTTGTTTGTTTTGCTGTTTTTCTTTTTCTTTTCTTTTTGAGACGGAGTCTCAAGTAGCCTGTGCTCCAGTTCTGTGCAGCCAAGGCTGACCCTGAACACTACTTCCCAAGTGCTGGGATTACATACGAGAGAGTAAATGAGATGGGTGTGCATGCAGTGGAGTCCTGACCCATAACTGTCAGTGTCTTGAGTGCTCTTGAAATGCTAAGAGGTGCCTGACACAGAACACTGCCATGTCAGAAATGGATGAAGCATTTGAAATCAGAAATGAGTTTGGTTGTTATCAGAGTGTGAGAAACTGAACCTCTGGCAGCTCTTGTGAAGTTAGAATGGAAAAGAATTTGGGTGGGGGAAGGTCTAAGGAAACAGACTCCCCAAGTTGGGGGAGCAAGCAACTCCTCTGGCTGGCCCAGACGTTCCCCGACCCCATTCAATATTCACAGATACATCCATCTGGTCTCAGCCTATATGATTCTTGGGTAGGACAAAATGGCACCAAGGTCACTTTATCCTTCCTCTGTTTATTTTTATTTTATCTGACCCACACATGTAGACAACATCTGTTCTCTCCTACATCCATTGGGACTTATGCCCTGGTGGAAGATGGGCTCATTTTATCCTGGAGCTGAGCTCACCATAAGAAGTAGCCATGCTGCTTTGTTACCGCATTGGCAGGATAACCTCATCAAGGTAGAGCTGGCCCTGTCAGTTGGCCATCATCTTGGTTAGTAATATCATCTAGATGGTAACAATCATGTGACTTCACTGCCATCTTGGTTAATGTACCACATGACATCAACCAAAATGGTGGCACCCATAAAACTTTCTGGTACCACTGAGGCCCCAGAGGTCCACCATACCTTAGAATGTCCTGCACCACAGGCATGCAGCCATACCTTCCAGTCCTCTTCTTTCCCATTCTTTGTGGGTTTTGCTTTGCTGGATGCCTAATGGGGTCATGGAATGATAGACCTAGAAGACACTTCAACCTAGGCTGTATTTCCAACAACAAGGCTAACGTATCTTTATATCAAACTATAGAGGGAACACCAGACCTCCCAGATAGGTTTTGGTTCTTTTATTTTTAAAATATCAACATATTGTTTTGCAAGATGTATCTCCTGGTGTGCCTCCAAAACTAGCCAGTCCTTAGGGGGAGCTGACAGTGAAAGGCAGAGCTCCAGTGAATTTGCAGCAGCTCCTGGGAGAATTTGGGAAAGTACAATCCCAACTGGAGCCCAAAAGGGCAGATTACCGGTGCTAAGCAAGCTGCCACTAGAGGGCAGCTGGAGCAGCTGGAGGCAAAGAGGAAGCCTCTGCTCCGGTGACTAGGTAGAGGTGCAGCTAGGTTGGGTCTTCACACCTGCTCAGGCTGCCCTGCGTCTCCAGTCCTGATTTTCTCTGATTGGGTTAGACTCTTCTCTCTCTCCTCTAGACCCCTATACTCACTGTGTGTTATCTACTCCTCTTTCTGCCCATTGAGCCCTGGGTACCCTGGCTTTTGATTCTGTTTTTTAAAGATTTATTGCTGTTGTTGTTATTAAATGTTTCTGCAGGTGTGCGAGCTCATGTGCATGGTGTGTGCTTACCACAAAGGACAGGGGGAAACTGTATCCTCTGGAGATGGAGTTACATTCATCTGGAAGCTGCCTAACCTGGGTGCTGTGGGCTGACTTCAAGAGTTACAGCTGTAGGCAGAACAGGCTGATGCCACCCCTTTCTAAGTTATCTTAACTCCGGCTTCATAGTTTCAAGCTATCCCTTAGCTAAGTTCTGTTGGATGTTGTAAACATCAATTTGCTGATGTCCCACTGCTTTTCTTTATCTATTACTTACCCTCTACTTACCTGACATTAGTCAGGGTTCTTTAAAGAGACAGGACCAAAGGAATATAAACTTCTCCCTCACATTCCTTTAAAGTGACAAGACTGATAGAACACACTCTTCTTGTAGGGCTTTCATCGTTGCAGAGGCTGGCAGCCATTGAAGCACCTCTCTCTGCTGCAGCCTACTATCTTGACAGATCAAAGTGGCCAATACTGAAGTGGAGACAACTAGAGAGCCCGCTGTGGTCCACTGCGGCAGAGATAGCACCCCAAACCTCGGGGGATGCCCCGGGCCCTGGCAGATAGTGCCCCACTCCCAAGCCAAGGCAGGCAGTCCCAACCCGCCAAAGCCACGGAGGCCCGCCAATCTGAGACTCTGTGGTGATCTGCTGCCACTCCCCCCTGTGGCAGAAGCAAATCTGAGCGGCTCACTGACTCCACCCAGCTCTGCTCCCACCACACACACACACCAAGAACTATGTCTAGCCCTTGAGCAGCAAGCCACTAAGATTTCAAGTGGTATGCTGCCAGCCCTCCTTTCCACCCTGGGGCTGTGAAGACAGGAGACAAAATGGCAGCTCCTGTCAGCACCTCATCGGGAGCTGTCCATGGTGACTTTTCCTGTCTTCACCTATTGCTATGGGAACCAACATTTTTCCTGCCTCAGAATGCCTGCTGCCGCTTATGGGGGTTGTCCATGATGAAAACAACCTTTCCTGCTTCAGCTTACTGCCTTCACAGTGACTCTGTAAATTTGGGACACTTTGTATACTTTATAACCCCTCAAGGCAGAAAAGTGGCCAGACCCCTGCCTGAGGAAGCTCCAGCAACCTGTCTGCCACTACCCCCAGACCTCTGTTACTGTCATCTCCAGCCCCTCAGTAGACTCCTCTGGGATTATGCAAATATGAGGTTAAAAGTCTGGACAAAACCCACAAATCCATGAGCAGGAAAACTGACCAATCCCTGAACAATCCCACTAATCCCTGAGCTCCCCAAACTCAGGACTTGAAATCCTACCAATCCTCACTCTGAAAATCCCTGCTCTAGAAAACTCCCGCTCCCTAAGAAATCCTATATAAAAGTTGTGTCTGCCCAGTTCCCTGCTGTCTTCTCCCAGGAGCAGAAGCAGCCACTCCTGGATTTCTCTCTCCTCTCCTGGATTTGTCTCTTCAATAAATCTAAGAGATTTATGGGCTGCTGTGTCTCTCCCAATAGAAGAAGCAACAAAGAAGAAGAGAGAAAAAAAAATGAAGGAGCAGAGCCTAGGCTCCTAAGTTCCTCAGCTCCTCAGGGATTGGGGTAATCCTCCTCTGGGAGCTACACTGGCTGAAGAAAAAGCGAAGTTTAGGCTCCACAGCTCCTCAGGGGTTGTGGCAACCCTCCCTTGGGAGCTGAATTGGCTGGAGAAGGAGCAGAGCTCAGGCTTCTAAGCTTATCAGCTCATCAGGGGTTGGGGTGACCCTCTCCTGGAGGCTGCAACTCAGGAGACCAACCTTTCAGAGCTTTGAGGTTCCTGGACTCCCATGTCTCAGGACACCCTTGGGACACTGTCCCACCTCAGGGCTGAGATACCTTCCCAGCACTCAGAGTTATGAGCTTCCTGGACACCTTCCCACCTGAGCAGGAAGGCAGGCCAACACCACCACCAATAATAACACTTCTTCACATCTCTTTCCAGGTGTCAGTCAAGGACTCCCTTTCTCCTTTACAGCTGGCTATTATACAAATAAAACTAGCGGTATGCTTTTGGAGTCATTTAGATATGTCCATTGGGGGAGTACCCTCAGTTTGATGCCTGAATACTCCATCCAGCTTTAAAAAAAAAAGAAGCCAGATTGTTCATTGACCCAATTCCATACTGGCAGTTAGAATTACCACTTGGGAGTAATTTTAAAAATGCTAGAAGGAGAAAGTGGGAGAAACATTTGTTTTCTTTCAAAGATAGCTAACACAAGTGCCCTCCCACCCTTCTCTTATGCCAATCATGTCAGAATGTGTAGCCCTCATTGTGGGATGAGAGGCATTCTTTATTTATGGCAGGGATAAAAGACAGAGACATATTGGTCCTGCTTGCTCTCAGTGTTTGGGTTCTGGAACACCCTTTTTACAAAAAGAAATTGCCTTCCCAAATTACTTTTTCTTTGTCCACCGCTGCCAAGATTGTTCTTTCTCAACAGGATGACTCACATTGCCATACCTGTGTGACTGTCCTCACTCTCACAGTCAACTAGCTTCCATGGCCTCAGCTGGCTTTGAATCTTCTTTCACATTTGTTGGATCTGCAGTGACCTGGCTTGAATCTTGTGTCATTTAGGCACAGATCTGATGAGAAGGAAGGGATGTTTGTGTGGCCTGAGAGTAAGCCTCCTTAATGGAAAAATCATTTACAATCTAATCCCACCAGCCCTGAGTACTCGTTTCTGGGTTGGAAGCTCCAGAAGGGAGGCTGCAGTCAGGAAGATCAAGGCAGAGAAGCTACAGCAAGGTCATTTCAGGGGAGACTCGGGATGCAAAGGACAAAAAGCAGCAGAAATCTACATGGGGACCCTGGAAAGAAGGATGAGGCTGGATAGAGATGTCTGCTAAGAAATGCTCCTTTAGCATTAGGGAATTGTTTAGCAGTGCTGTCATGACCAACTAGTAAAAAAGACAAAAAAAGCAGTATCAGTTCAACTGTAGAAATAAGATGAGATGCTGTGCCCCCTGGTGGTCACCTGCCAGAATTGTTCTTAGGTGTAGAACTCTAGGCCATCCTGGTCTCCAACTCCAGATAAAGTTCCTGTCTCCCTGCTCACTGTCCATACAGACCACAACTGCCCAGGGTATCTTATGTGTACCTTTTACTTGTTCTGGCCCTGCTTTCCCAGCAGACGGTGGGCTCTGGGAGGGTAGAGCCTATCTAGTGTTGTTCTCAACATCAGTGCCTGCTGCAGTTTCTGGCAATAGATATCTCATAATCCCTTAATGAATGAACCTATAGATAATCTCTCAAAAATTCAACAAATGGGTGATAGCATATCTTAGGTTGCCCGAAGTGTGTGTGTGTGTGTGTGTGTGTGTGTGTGTGTGTGTGTGCGCGCGCGCACGCGCACTAGGCCTTCATTATGTCATAATTCTATCAGCCCAGGCTGGCAAGCGAGCTCAGTGAGTACAGGTGTCTTTTGCTAAGATGGGCAACCTTGATTCCTGGGATTCACGTAGTGGGAGGAAAGAACTGAGTCCTGCAAGCTGTCTGCTGACTTCCATGTGGCTCCCAAACACTTACTCATACACATGCACACAAAAATCAGTCACCCAATCAATGTAAAAATCATTTACAGCTTCCTGTCTCTGTGGCCACTGGAGAGCAGCAGCCTGTGCAATCCCATGGCCATGGGCTTCAACAGGGTGACAAAGAATGCCAGCAAACCGAGGCCCAGCCGGTGCTGTGGGTGCCTCATCAAGCACATCAAGTCTGTGGGAGACATGATCAGGGAGGTGTGCGGCTTTGCCCCGTATGAGCAGCACACCGTGTAGCTACTCAAGGTTTTTAAGGACAAGCACACACTCAAGTTCATCAAGATGAGGGTGGGCATGCACATCCTCACCAAGAGGAAGCAGGAGGAGCTGAGCAACACGCTGGCAGCTATGAGGAAGGCAGCAGCCAAGAAGGCCTGATGCCCCCATCCCCAATAAATGATGTGCTGCACCCCCCCCAAAAAAAAAAAACATTTACAATCTAATTCTCTCGGATCAGCTGCTAAATTATCTTTTGTCTGGGGCTATAATCCAACTCACCCAAGCCTGGACTCTGCATTGCCCAGAGGAGTAACAGTGGCTATAAATTTACCATGCCAGCCTCAGAGAGAACAGAAAACTAGACCTTTGTTTTTACTAAACTGCCAACCTCTGTGCTTGCTACAAAATACACACCAGGCTATGAAGACATGCGAGTGTCCCTGGCTGATGGGGCTTTTTTTTTTTTTTTAACCTCATGGGTAAGGTAAGTACAAATTGCACAAAGCTGAGGTGCTGACATTATGAATCAGGTCAGATCCTGTTTCTGGTAGTGTAGGCTGGAGCAGAAACCAGCTCCACAGTGCCATCTACAGCTTCTGGGGAGTCTCCCCCTGCCACTCATATGAAAATACAAAGTTATGATTCTTTTCTTTTTCTTTCTAGACAAGGTTTTGCTATGTAGGCCTGGCTGGCTGACATTGACCCCACAGAAGCCCACCAGCCTCTGCCTCCTGACTGCTGGGACAAAAGGTACTTGCTACAACTCTGGACTAGCTCACAGTATATAGGACAGTCATATTTAGGATTCTGGTGTAATTTGAAGTTACCCAACAGGATTGTAGTAAGATTCAGGAAGGTAGGCAAGATCTTTACTATAAACAGTTTTCATCTGGGGAAAGGAATGAAGTCCCTACCCAAAGCCATAAGCATTCAGTTGTGAGGGTGGGTCATTGCTGTTTGAACATAAATGTCTACAATAAAAGAAATACTCTGTCTGGAGCCAGATAAAGTACTGGTTAGAAACTGCCAAGAATGTAATTTTCCACTCAGTCTCATGTAACCCTTTGAATTCCACAGAGGTTATAAAAATGTCTGACTCTCCAAAATACAAGATCTGGGACAGAAAGGTTTCTTGTATTTCCAGAGCCAGAAATAAAAGCTAGTTCCTTCTAAGAGGAAGCTAGTTCCTTCTAAAAGAAGGTGGGGCCAACTTAGAGAAAAGCAGGTGGCATCCATAGGGCCATTCTAAGATATATACACTGCAAAAACTGCTTCTTGTTAAACATAGGAAACATGGTTGGAGAATTGGGCCAAAAGCTTTTAATGGCCCATGTCATTTTAAGTATGAAGTAAAATGTTTCATGATCCTAAATAATTACTGCCATGTATGGTTCCTACAGTGGTAGTGCAACCAGTTTCAGGGCAAGAGTCACAGCACTGGCAACTACAACTGGCTAGACTCAGCTACCATCCCAATATGCCAATTAACCTGAGAGAGAAAAGCAAATAGAAGGTTCATCATGTGGCCACACTGGGGAGCAGCACACATAATAGACACTAATGACCCCAAGCTTTCTTCTAGAATAACATATGCTTTAGGTTTAACGAGAGGAATTGGGCAAAAGCTGTGCGTAATTGTCCAGGCCAACGTGCAGACGTCCCTGCCATCCTTCCAGCTCCTGGCCTGTAAGGTAGTCTGAAAAAGTCCTTGAAGGAATAAGGTAGCTGGAATAGAAAATAGTATTCCTGCTCCAAGATGCTGTCATCTCATCAACAGGAAGTGCCTGATCTTGGGGGTGATCCATTCTGCAATGCTTTGTATGTCCCCAAATCCAATACTGTTGTTTTTAAACAAAATCTCAAACATTCAGTTTTACCAAGCCTCAAGAGCCACGAACTGGGGTGAAAGCCTACTAGCTCAGAGGCAGAGAAAGCACCCAGCTGACCTTCCTACTCAGGTGACATCCTAGAAGAAAAAGCCCCTTCTCCATGGTGTCTTAAAAACCCTTCAAACTGAATGTCCCTCCTTTCTACTTCCTGTGCATTTCTCTATCCATCCTTCAGATTTCCTCTCACTCTATATGTTTTTTTTTTCCCCTATATTTACCCCGTCAACTGGTTGCTTGTTCTGCCTCTTGGCTTATGATTAACTATTTAATCCTGTTCACAAAAAGCTCTTAAAGGTACGTGCTAGGACTTAGCCATACTACCACTATCTGTTTAGCAATAAACAGAAAGTTTTGGATTAAAGGTGCGTGCTTGGGCTCAGCCATCCACAACCAGAAACAGGTTTTTCCAGCATACAATCTTGGGCTTCACAGTGTGACCAAATACACTGCAACACAAGATGACTACAGGTTTAGAATAGTGATTCAAAAGACTGCCTTTAAAAGCTGGGCAGACTCAAAACAAAGGAATGAAGGCAGGCCTTTATCTTGCAACTAGTGGGCCAAATTGAAGAGCCTATGCTTTTTAGCAAAAATGCCTTCAAAGTGCCTGTTTCAATTCTCCCCTAGTGCTTGAGGGAATTCAGGTATTGGCTCATCTTTTCAGGCTTTTTGGCCCAATGATAAACTAGCACACAGAAGGGCACAGGTGGTAATGACAGAAAGGTTTAAGTGAAAAAGCCTGCTGTTTAAACCTAAAAGCAGAAGTAGCAATCTAGAACAGAATACAACAAGAAGCCAAAGTTGGAAGACTTTGCAATTAGATCAGTTTTACAGGGAACCATCTTTTCTTTCAGATAGCACTGAATCCTAGTGGGAGAGACTGAGTGTCAGGCACCCGTAAGAACCACTTCTCTTGGCTTTAGTTACTTTTGGAAGATCCAGCACAAGTGTCTTCATTTTGTTGTTATTGTTGCCTTTGAGGTTCATGGTGTTGCCTAGGCTGTCCTCAAACTCATGATTCTCTAGTTTCAGCCTCCCATGTGTAGACTGAACATTCCTTGTCAACTATCTAGTAATTTGGTCTTGACTGTCCAGACTGATCTTTTCTCATCCCACATTGTAAGATATGCGTGCGTGCGTGCGTGCGTGCGTGTGTGTGTGTGTGTGTGTGTGTGTGTGTGAAGGGAGAGCAGGATGGGAGAAGTGACAGATGCCATGGGCCAGTGCTAATAAAACCTTTTTTGGGGGGAGGACAGGATTCAACAGCTAAGTGATGGGGAAGGAATGGCCCTAGGCCTGGTCTCCCTGGGGTCCAGTCTCAAGTTTATTTTGTTTGTTCTGTAGGTTATGTCTTGGCATCTTAGAAATACTGTTCATGGGGTTGAGGAAATGGCTCAGCAGTTCAGTGCTTTTTCTGCTCTTGCAGAGGACCTGAATTCAGTTTCTAGCACACACATAACCAGTCTGTGACTCAAGTTCCAGGAGACCTGTCACCTCTCTAGCCTCCCTAGGCACCAGGCATGCATGTAAACTTACATGAAAGCAAAACATTCATATATAAAAAATAGAGAATTTTAAATCCTGTTCAGATTACATTTGTTAGAAGGTGTACTTCTGTAGAATGTCAACAGGCAACAGTTAGGAAGTTTCATTAGAGAGAATTTTTTCATGAATTTAATTGTAAAATAAGGATCAAAACTTCAGATGACAAAGACTTAAGATGACCATGGCTATTCTTGCAGAAACCTTAGCAGTAAACAAACAGTTATTTCCATTTCATTCAGCACTTAAAGAAAGTAAGTATGATTAACAGCATTATGCTAGGACTACCAAGTTGTCCTCCTTTTCTTCCCAGGCATACTTTCACATTCTTGTTTCAGGTTAAAGGATGACATAATTTGTCAATGACATTTTAATGTACAAGTCCCCATTTAATTTTGATTTCTAACAATAAACAAAAATGTTTTCTAAATAAATCAGAATATCTGTGTTTACCAATACACTCCTAGGTGGCCACTGTCTAATCCTTAGGACTGCAGCATGTTTGGGATATCTAATTAACTCTACTTAAACGGGGTACTCATTATACAATTAGAAACACATGCATGCCACTCATTATACAATTAGAAACACACACATGCTAAGCCAAAGGGAAGGCTTAGTATAACTAACAATTCTTTTTTTGGAATACTAGTTTTGCATTCTAGAAGGATGTCTACTTCAGAAACATAAATCTATCTAACATACAATGAAGTCAGCGACAGTGAGCACCGTAGTACACAAAAGTCCTTTCAACAAAAATTCAGCTTCTACTTCTGAAGTGAGAACTAGGTTCTGTGGCTTGGTAGTCCTTCAGAACTTCACTCACACGCTCAAGGAATAGCACAAGCTGTCCAGACTTAACTCTTGATATCAAGTGCCTCTTAGCTATACAACAAAACATACAATGAGTCAATGATAATAGATAGCAGCCAGATTTGAGAGAGCTGAGCTACCAGGCTGCCTGATGGTGAGTTCCATCAGAATGGTACACAGACCACAAAAACATCAAAATTTGTATTGGGCAATTCACGTGTTCACAGTTATGTGTGATGCAAAGTTTAAAAAAAGAGCATGCAGGAGGGGATATAACTCAGTAGTAAAACATGTCAAAGCCCTGGGTTTCTTCCACAGCATCACATAAATATACATGCATGTGCACATACACACACACATATATATGTGCATAAATGTGCATGCACACACACAACTATAAGGAGGGCATTTTCTGGCTACCATGGCATATATCTGTAATGCCAGCACTGAAAGGTTGAGGCAAGATCAGGAGTTCAATGTTATCCTTGACTACTCCATGAGTTAAGGCATATCTAGACCACACCAGCCACTGTCTCAAACACTACTAATTGAAAGAACACCTCTTACTGATCATTTGACACATATCCAACTTACATGCCTTTAACTCTTCAACTTTCGTATAATGTCCAGGTTTAAATACATAACTTTACACACATCTAGTCATAGCTACACAGGAATTCATTGTACTAGAATCATTGTAGAATGATTTATTGATAAGTGGTCTTGTGAAGGCTTTGACATGGACATACACAGTTAAGGAGCCCTGGTCTGGTTCTGACACTGAAAGGTGGTGATGAGACCTTTACCGTTGTCATTGTTGAGGGGCCCAGACTAGTTCTTCCAATATCTCATTTTTGCACCCTGCTGCAGCCTGCTCCTCCTGAGACAGTCTCCCCCTGAAGGCTTTCTTTTTCTGGAATTCAAAGCAACTACAGATTTAGGACAATGACTTACCTCTTATGCTTCCAGTCAATACATAACAGACAGACATACAAGATAAAGGCAGAGATGCCATGCTTTTATCCTGTATTTAGTTACCCCAAACGAGTCCCCATGAGAAGTCAATACTTCTCCGTAAAAATAGCTTCCAATTCAATTATTCTAACTCCATGGACCACAGTCTAAGAGCAGATGCACTTCCTCTATCTACTCTGTCTTCCAACTGGAGCCTGTTAGTACAAGGTTATTTGTAGCTATTAGAGCTGAAGCCATAGCTGCAGTTACCAATGTTCTCATATGCATATGGAAATGACTGTGCTGGTTTCAATGAAAATGTCCCTCATAGGCTCATATATTTGAATGCTTAGTCACCAGAAAAGTGGAACTGTTTTGAGAACGATTAGGAGGTGCAGCCTTGCTGGAGTAGGTGTGGCCTTTTAGGAGGAAGTGAATTACTGGTGGTGGACTCCAAGATTTCAAAAGCCCATAGTAGGACCAGTCTGTTTCTCTCTCTCCTGCCTGTGGGTCAGGATGTAAAGCTCTTAGCTACTACTCCAGTACCACTCCTCTCTTCTTCCTGTCATGATGATCATAGACTAACCCTCTGAAACTATAAGCAAGCCCCCAATTAAATGTTTTTTAAAATAAGAATTGTCTTGGTCAGGTGTCTCTTCATAGAGCATAGAGCAGTAACGAAATTGCAACTAAGGCATAGTAAGTGCCTTTTTCTTGTTTGGATACATGTATGATAGAAAAGTCTTAGACTCTTAGAAACAATATTATGAATAAAATGATGTCACTGTTCCATAAGACAATGATTTTTGTGGCTGGTAAGGTACTGGGGCGATACCTGGAATTTAGAAGACAAGATTGACATGAGTCAAATTTCTGGAAGAGGAAAGCACAGTGGATAGACACACACACAAACTAGGCTGGCCTTGAGTTTCTGTCCCTCCTGCCCAACCTCCGATGTGCAGGGATTATACACTCATTTTATGCAGTGCTGACTATCAAATCCTGGGCCTGTGCACCCTACCAAATGAGCTGCCCTTTAACCCTGAAATTTGTTAAACTGTGTGAGGGATGTCATAATGTTGATCTTTGCCTGGTATTGATTCTTGAAGCTCACAAGCTACAAGCATGAAGATGGGTCTTGGAAATCACACAGACTAAGTGCTCCCCAAAGACTGAGGAGGGATGTCAATGTGGGACTTTAGAGCAAAGGGATAGAAGACAGAGGAAACTCCACAAGTTACAAGGAAAGAAAGGTGACAGGTACAGGAAAGCTACCTTGACACTTGGCTGCTCTTGATGAATTGCTAGAATTCTAGGCAGCACGTTTATTCTCAGTGGTTATAGTTCTAATAGAGTGGCTTCATGAACACTAAAACATTTCACACTGAGATAAAAGATTTTCTTGGAATAGTTGCAGCTACTCCTTTATTGTAAGTTTGTGGTCTTGGTAAAGTCTCTGGACTTGCCAAAGTTATCCCTACAAATACCCACTCCCACACTCTGTTAACAATTCACATGTGGCTGTGGCTCAGACTGTGCCTAATTCCTGAACCTTGACGTTCCCTGGTTCTACTCTGAAATGCAGTATCAGCCAACTCAGATGCTACAAAGATCCTAGAATGCTTGGCTTCTTCTGACATGGGTGCTTTGGAACTTTGGGGAATCTGAACTAAGAGACTTTAGAGGTCTGATGAAGTGCTCTCTCTCATTATTGTTGAGGAAACACATTTAGAAAGGTAAAGCCAGTGATTCTAGGGTGCACGCTGAATGAAAGCCAAGGGCCAAGAATAGAGTTCAGAGTTAGAGTATTTGTCTCAAATGTGCAAAGCCCTAGGTTCAATCACCCAACACTGCTAAACACAATCAACCAACCGATCAGTTGATCGATTAATCAATCAATCAATCAATCATCCAATTACTAGGAAAACCTGAAGTCAAACCTCCTCCCTACACCTCTGATAGCTATTTTTTTAATATACATTAAGATTAGTCTAGGGATCTGGGTATAATGACAGATTCTTTTTAATCCTAGCACTCAGAAGGCAGAGGTAGGTAGATCTTTGAATTCAAGGCCAGGCAGTTACATAGCAGCAAGACCCCGTTTCCAGATTAATTAATCAACCAATCAATAAACCAATCTAGGGGGTAAATACTAAACATTCTCAATCATATGAGGAAGCTAAAACATGTGGATCTCATGGAAGCAGAGGGAATAGTGGTTGAGCAGTACAGCAGGTTGAGTGTCATTTGTGACAGTTCATTGTATATTTTTATGAATGTATTAGGAGATTGATATGACAACTAACTACCCTGGTTTACTGATGTAGACTGAATACATGTATCCATAAAGACATGTAATTATATGTCAACTGAAACTATGAGGTGATATGAGGTGATACAAGATTTCATCAGAATTAAGATTTTACCTCACCTCAATAATAAGAGACCAGCACTAGGGAGAGCATTTTGCCATGCTCTGCTGGAGGTGTGGGAGTCTATAGGAGTGAGTGTTTTGAGATTCTGAAAGAAAATAATAAACTTCTAAAGCAATGCCATTTCCACAGATAAGTGTGAAGTGGGGGTGTAAAAAGACTTCCACTGCTTTGTCTGCCGTTCCCACTAGGAAAAAGTTCATGTATTATGTTTTTTCAAAAATGTTTTTCTAATCTGGGCATGGTAGTGCATGCCTTTAATCCCAGCACTTGGGAGGCAGAGGCAGGTGGATCTGGCCTGCATGTAGATCGAGTTTCAGGACAGACAAAGCTACACATAGAAACCCTGTCTCTAGAGAACAAACAAACAAACAAACATAAATAAATCAATAAATGTATGTTTTCTATCCAGATGGCCAACTCTTGTGGTTTCCTTGTCCCAATACACTAGTAATAGGAAACAAAGCAGTTCTCGCCCACTTAGTCCCTATAATCCACCTTTACTTCTAACCGTCACTACTAATAAGGGCTTGCTTTCTTTGCTCTATCATCCCACTGTCACTTTCTGTTAATCCACTCTTTAAGACTCCCTGGAAAGCCTATAAACTTCAGCCTTGGCCCAAAGGGGCCCAGGGAGAAAATAGTGGAACTTTATGGTGTACCTTTCACCGGAAACTTCTCCTGGAGGAGCGCTTGGTCCCTGTCTGCTGCAGTCTGGATCTGGAATGGCCCCCAAAGGACCCTGTGTTGAAGGCTTGGTCCTCAGCTGACGGCACTACGGGGAGATGGTGGCATCTTGATGAAGTACGGCCTGATAGAAAAAAAGTGAAATCTTTGGGGCATGATCATGAAAAGGAGTCTGTTTCCTCTTTCATCACATACTCTCATCATAACATACCAAAAAAAAGCAACAGAACAATGGACCACAAACTGAAACATCCAGAATCAATCTTCTTTTTAAAGTTATCTAAGGTGTTTTGTCATGGCAACTGAAAGATGAAGATCAATGTCCAGATGTCCCTACAACAGGAAGCTTGTGCATGTGGGCAGACACTTTCTTACCAAGAGAGCCACGTTCTGATTAGGAGGAATTAGGTTTAACTGTGGCCCAGAGGAGCAGAACAAAGCACATGAAACAGAAACATTTTATTATTCACAGGTCTGTGAGAGAAGAGACGTGAAGATTGGAAGTCAAGAGACATCAGGGTGCTCAGCTGGTGGCAAGAGCATGGAAGTTCTGAGGGACTAAAGCCTTTACTGGTATCTAGGACAGACTTTACTGAAGCCAGGTTCCCTCAAGGAGTTCTGGTAAGTAGCATTCAAGCTCTACAGGTCATACCCTGAGACTGTGACTGCCATGAGCATCTACACAGTATAGGGTATAGGGCCTATACTGTATACACGGTATAGGGCCAGTCCATCAAGTTGTATCTTGTCATCTCATGTAACCTGTGTATTCAAAATTCCAAGTCTCATTTAGTAGAACCTGTTAATTTTTTATTGATTATTTGGGAATTTCACATTATGAACCCCAATAACACTTCCCACACTTCCTCCTAAGTCTGTTCCCCCTCATGACCTTCCTCACAAAAGAAGAAAAGAAGCAAGCTCAAGACCAATTTGTGTTGCCAACATACTCACTGAAACATGAGTGGCCAGCGTCCAACCTCTTAAAGAAAACTGAGTCCTTTCCCACCCATATGCCCTCCAGAAGCCATCAATTATGGAGAGCTATACTTCAGGATTCTTATCACAATTTTTAAAAGTTCTCTTTGATAGCTTTCTTTCCAGGCTGTTTTGTTTGTTTTGTTTTTGCTGGGTGGGTGGGAATGGTTAGGGGTTATCACAGAAGCCTTCTATGTCCCTCCTTCTCAACTGTGAGTCTGCAGGCATCAATACAACTACAAAAGTAGCTTCCTTGCTCTTTATAGTCAGCGGGAACATGGACTACAGACACCTACTTGGTTTCTGAATTTAGCACATGCCATGGACCTCAGCATGGTCTCTGGCAGCAGTAGACCACAAGCATCAACATAGCTTTCTGCGGCACCACTGACAGCAAACACAATCATGGCCCTTGGCAGCAGCACAAACCAAGGACATCAACATGGCCTCAGGTAGCAACACAGACCACTCACATCAACATAGCATCCAGTGACGGCATGGCCCATGGACATCAACTTGGCTTCAGGGGGTAGCAGAGACCAGAGATATCCACATGGCCTTCAGTGGTAAAACAAGCCATGGACATCCAATCCACATTAACCTGAAGCTTCAACATGGCCTAGGGCAGTGGGTAGCAATATGGCCTCTGAGGGCAGCACTGTACAAGGAAGTCTTTTGAGGAGGTCCAATCCAGAAAATGAACCATTCACCTTGGACATCCTGTTGTTGCTCAGAACTAGGAGGATCGTAAGGCTGGGTGGTGTGTTCAGGGGCAAAAGCTCCAGGCTGTTGCACACCACTCTGGTGGCCCTACTCAGCAAGGACATGTACTATGTTGTCACCCTATCCCAAATGCAGCCTACTCTACTGTGCACTCACTACTCTGTTCCTCCATCTCTCCCACTTCTCTATTGCACATCCATTTGTTCTTTGTAGTGGGATTGTTTGAAACTTCAGTGTGTCACGGTGATTTTTTTGCCCAAGCAGCTTTATATGTAAATATTCACTGCAACAAGTGATTGGTCTTCTGAAATACCATACTTTACTGTTGCCAAGACTTGTCTCAGATATCCTATTGTTGCCCAGAGTCAGGGTGATATTACAATCCAGAGACAGGTTCAGTTTGAGCTCCTAGCTGCTGCATACCTCCCCAATCTGAGACACTAGGAAAGGTACAGATTTGTCACTCTGATGTGTGTGGCTCTGTCCCACCATCTTTCAATTTCACAAGTCCACTTTTTAAAGGCACCGTCCCTTTTTTGTCTTCTTAGCTATTCCAGATCTATGGCAGGCTGCTGCATCACCCTTCTGAGCTTCCACAGGTCTCTCAGACTCCTTGGAGTTCAACAGCATGAGCCAACTTGTCTTTTTTTTCCTTCCAAAGATCTTATGCAGCCCACAGGTTGAGAACCACTGTTATAGAGACCCCAGAATATACCAGACTTGCATTGTTACTCCAGCTTCTGTAACTGAGCTTTAACATGGGATCCTAAGGTAGCAAAGACCATCACAGCACAGGATCTACACTGTGAACCCAGAAACCGAGCTGTTGGCTTTGAGTCCTGGCTTCAATCTTTTGTGGGGTCAGTGACCATGGCTTCTATGAATTACAGAATAATTTCTCATCTATATAGAGGTGTGTCTAGACAATTTTTATAAGCTATCACAAGCCTAAAGCCATAGAGAATGTTGCAATATGTCATCTCTCTCTGCTGCCTATTGTCCAGCAGTCTGCGATTCGGTCCCACCAGCAGCCACCACTCAACATAATCAACGGTGGCTGCAAGTTTGGTTGTTGTTTATTGGATGCAAAAGCACTTCCCTCTGAACAAGTACAGCCAACGTTGATGGGGTACTTATTCTCTGTGCTGGGTGGCAGAAATTTTCCTGTACCTCAACTGGTTGTATCCTAGTGCCACTGAAGTATCAAGTTGAGAATTCCACTCCAGGTTCCATTAAGAGACAAAAAGTTCTATTTTAGCTCCTTCCTCTGGGTGTCCTGAGATCCTGTCAGCTTTCCAGATATCCTGTTGACTGGTCTGGAGCACACTGTTATCTCAAGTGTTGCATGAATCTCAGGGTGATTCCATTCTATACCATCTGCCACAAAATGTCTGAAAGCAGGCAGGTCCCCACATCTGGAAGTAGTTTCTAAATCTGATTTCCTCCCTCTTAGTTTTTTGAGACAGGGACTCGAATTGTGGCTTTGGCTATCCTGGAACTTGCTACGTAGAACAGGCTTGCTCCAAACTCAAAGATCCACCTGGCTCTGCCTCCTGAGTTTTGGGATTAAAAGCACATCCATACCACCATGCCAGTCCCAACCTGATTCTGGCTGCCCTTGAATTCACAATCCTTCTGTATTAGTCTTCTAAGAGCTGGGAGTCATGTGTATGCCACCACACCTGGCTCAGTCATGTTTCATAAAGACAGGAAAACGCAAAAAAGTAACAGCTTTATTTGTGAAGATGTAGTGGTTACCTCAAACACCAAGGGAAACCACTTCCTGATCATATCTCAGAACTTCCACTGTGTAGAAGAGTGTTCCACTTTAAAACCATGCTGTTTTTAGCTAGATGTGGTGGCACATGCCTAGAATCCCAGCACTTGAGTAGGCAAAGGCCAGCCTGGTCTACAAAGCAAGTCCAGGACAGCCAAGGTTACAGAGAAACCCTGTCTTGAAGAACAAAACAAAACCATAAAAAAAAAAAAATCTCCATTACTAGCTACCTAGTCTCTCTAGTAGTGAGGTAGGCATCTCAAGTCTCTCTTGGGCTGCTTGCACCTCACTTCAGTGCTTCTTGGGGGAGAGGTATGCATAGAGCTCTTTTTAGAGCCCTTTAGTGTCTGTTCTCTGAGTGCTGAGGAAAGTCAGGAAATTGGCAAAGAGAGACATTTAGAGAAACTAGGAATCAGCAAGTTAAAGTTTCAACTCTAAGAGATTAACTTCATAGTTGAAAAAGCAGGCTGAATGATATACATATATTTTTAATAAGAAGCACTATATATTTTCATGTACATAGCATACAATGTCTAACAATTTTTTTTTTTAAACAGCCAGTTATTACATAGTTCTGGCTGGACTAGAACTTTCTACGTAGACGAAGCTGGTCTTAACTCAGAGATCTATCTGCCTTTTCCTCCTAAGTACTGGGATTAGAGGCATGGCCCACAATGCCTGATTTAATAAATTGTAGTGTTTAGGCAAAACCTCCAAGCTGTTTCTCTCAAATGATTTCTAACCAAACAAGAAGACAAAGGGCACAAATCAATAGTGTACTTTAGAGTGAAAACAGGAAGGAGTTGCTGCGTACTAGATCATGGCAGAGATGCATTCCAGGGCTGATCCACCTTTGGCAACTGGTTGGCTTTGCTTATAGCTGACTGTGAAGAACCTGAGATCCTCTGTCACAGCAGCAACTCCACAGTCACCAAAGGAACACACAGTGGCAACATGGGTCCATGATACAGTATGTGTCACAGATAACAGAAATACATATTGAATGCAAATTAGAAATACACAAAATTTCAAGACACTTTACAGTACAAAGGGTTCACAAACTGCACATAAAATATTACAATGTACTGTTAGAGAAACATTGTAAACAAAACATTCAAATATGAAAACATGACATGTGCACAACATATAATCACTGAGTACTTCTAGGTAAGATCTTCAGAAAACCCAGAAATAGATTTTATATTACAAAATGGTCCATATCGCCCAAAAATGTCTTTTGACTGGACAGCAAAATAGTATTTGGTGGAAGCTAAAAACTGAGATATGGTGCAGGCCATCGGGAGTGGTAAAGCTTTCATCTCTGCAATTTTCTTCCAAGTCAAATGATTAGAGTTCTCGTAGCATAGGAAGAGATGGTAGCTCTCCACAGGAGCACACTTGGGGTTGACCTTGGGGATGTTCCATGTCAGAGCAATACTTATGGGTCTCAGCAACCGCTTCACTTTCAGCTCAGGCTTTTGGGGAGGAAGTGTATCTTGGATTTTGTCTGCCATCTCAGGGAGAGGTGGCGGCGGCTCTGGGAGAGGTGGCAGGTGTTCAAATGAATCAAAATCCTACAAACACATTTGCAAGAAAGTTCCTCAAGATCATTTGGTGAGTACACACAAAAGTGGTCAAGTTTAGGTCTACAAAACTACTTCTCATTCTTCAATCTTTCATCAAAGCAATGAAAGGTTATTTCAAGAAAATGAGGTTAGATTCATGTTTTGTGTGTGGGCTGGTACATCTGTCAGCACATGCACACATATGGGTAGGCCAGAGAACAACCTTACATGCTATATTCCTCAGGAGCTGTTCATACTGCTTTGATAAGACAGGAACACTCAGTGGGACATGGGACTCACTGTGTTAGGGTCGTCTGGCTGGACAGCATACTTCAGGGATCCACTTGTTTCTACCTTCCCAGCACTGGGATTACAACTGAGTACCACCTAACTTGGCTTATTTAGTTTATAATAGTTACAGGAACAAACTCAGGCCTTCCTTTTTACAGTGAACTTTAATGACTGAGCCATCTCCTGGGCTCTAGCTCCAATCTTTTCAAAACAGAAGGTGATTTAAGGGCTGAGCTTTGTTTTGAAGGATCCTAGGAACTGGTTCCAGCATGCTGCACTTGCTAGGTAAAAGCTCTAGCTCTGAGCCACATTCCAAGCTGTTGCAAGAATGATTTCCATACTGTGGAATATTACTAAACCATAATGAAGTATCAGGCTTTCCAGAGAGCAAACCATCTCATTTCAACATTGTGTTTCCAAACACTATATTAATTTCTCCAATAACCTCATCAAAAATGGTTATTACTCCTAAAATAAATGAAAAACCGTGTTTGTTTTAATTTCTGTAGTTTCTGTAAATTGTTAACTGAATTCTTTTTATTATAAGTGGATTAACAACAGCACTTTATGAAAAGCCATTAAGGTATTTCCTAAGCTGAAACGTGGCTCAGATGCTTCCAGAGTAGAACAAATAAATCCTACTCTGCTGGAATGAACATCCTTTACACAGCATTTCAGATTAGTACCTCATCTCCATTTTCTGCCACTGGGATTATTTCTTTTGATCTTAAAACAGCTTTCGAAGACGACTTCAGGGTGAATGCTGGGCCTTCTGTGAACAAGACAATATAATTTAGAGCAAGGGGTGTATCTCAGTAATGCCATTAGTGAGGAGGCCCCAGCACTCTGAAAAATAAAATAAATAAGTAAAATTTACCTGGAACAAATTATACAGTGTTAAGCAGCTGTAAAACATGGGTACAAGGTACAAGGGTTACAAATCAAGGTACAGGGGATACAAATACAAAATTCATGTGAATATACACTTTTGATAGAATTTTCTATTAAGGTAATAAAAATTCCCTCTAAAAATAAATCCTTCATAATGGAAATAGGTATTCACAAATGGGAGAGGGATCCACAGGAAGAGATAAAAGAGGTAGGTATTTCTGATATATCAGTAAGGATGTCTATAACACTAAGCTTCTTATAAATATATAACATACACAAGCTAAAGAATTCAAACAAAAATCCCAAGCTCAAAGCATTCTTTCCTGAGGTATGTACTAAGATGGAGGGAATCACATATAAGATATTGTGGGAAAGGGAAGAGGAAAGACGGACATGACAAAAAGATTTTTAAAAAAGGGGTGGGGTAGAGAAGCTGTGGAGGGAAAGAGGGAAAGAAAGGTGTGTAGTAAGGCTTTTGGCTGGTTTTCATCAGCCAGGTAGAACACATATGGAGAGAATTAAAATGGATGGATAACGCTGGAAAGTACACTAGATCAGTAATTAGGACATGAGGGTCTGTCTAGCTGGATGCACACATCCCCCACCCCTGGCAATCCCACGATGATTTGTTTGTATTTTATTTTTGATAATAGTGTGTGTGTGTGTGTATGTGTATATATATATATATATATATATATATATACACATATATACATACACATACACACACTATTATATATATATTATATATAATATAATATATATATATAAATATTTTATATTTGTCAGATTATTTTTTATAGGGGTGTGTGTGTATGTTTGAGACAAAGCCTCACTATGTATCTCTGGCTGCCTTGGAACTCAAGAGATCCACCTGTCTCTGCCTTCTAAGTACTGGGATTAAATATGCATGCAACTATGGCCAACTATTTTGCAGGTATTAAGAAACCTTCTTAGCTAGACCTAGTGGCGCACCCCTGTAATCCCAGTACTCTGGGAGGCAGAGGCGGGGGATCTCTGTGAGTTCGAGGCCAACCTGGTCTACAAAGCGAGTCCAGAACAGCCAAGGCTACACAGAGAAATCCTGTCTCAAAAAAAAACAAAAGAAAGGAACTGTCTTAGAAGAGATAAAACCTTTTTATTTTAATTTTTAAGAGTGTGTATAGGCTTTCAATGAGATGTTAATTAGTCAAAGTCAGATATGTTAAGACCAAATTCTTCAAATTAATCACCATATATAAAGTGATAAAAAAACCTCAAAAATTTCAAGTAAATAGTTTTATACAAAGAAAAAAATCCTAAGAAACACAATTTCCCAGGAGTAACACTACTTATTTCAAAATAATAATCACTCAGGTCTCTATGCCTGAAGTGAGCTGTGGCAACTCCTGAAAAACACCAGCCACACAGTGACTATACCCAAAAAGCTGAGGAGGCTTCCTTCAGGAAAAACCATCTTGCTGCCAAAGGGATTCTCTCTACCACAGGATTCCAGGAACCACCAGAAACTAACTCCAAACACCTACAATAGCCCAATGGGTAGAAGCTAGGGTAAAAGCTCAACCAACAAAAGACAGAGCAATATGGCATCTCCAGAACCCAGTTATCCAGGGGCAAGTAGCCCTGGACACGCCAGCATAAATGAAATTCAAGAAGATGACCTAACATCTATGCTCATGAAGAGGATAACAGAGGAAACAAATAAAATTTGTAAAGACCTAGAGGAAGATAAACTCAAACAGATTATGGCCATCTGTAAAGAAATAAAAGAAGATAAAGAAAAACAAATTATGGCCATCAGTGAAGAAATACAGGAAGTTGCAGCCAAACAGTTTGTGGCCTTTAGAGAGGAAATACTTAAATCACTGAAAGAAATAAAAGAAAAAGAGGATTGTTCTAACAAACAGCTGAAGGAATTGAAAGAAACACAGGAAAATAGAGTCAGATAGGTGAAGGAAATCAACAAAATGGCTCAAGACCTGAAGATAGAATTGGAAAAATTAAACAAAACACAAATGGAGGAAATTGTGGAGAGAAAGAACTTAGGGAAGAAAACAGGAACTACAGAGATAACCATAACCAACAGACTACAAGAGATGGAAGAAAGAATCTCAGGTGTGGAAGATACAATAGAAGAAACAAATGTATCTGTCAAAGAAAATGTTAAATCTAAAAATTCCTGACACAGACCGTCCAAGAAATCGAAGACAACATAAAAAGACAAAACCTAAGAATAACAGGTGTAGAGGAAAAAGAAGATTCCCTCCTCCAAGGCCCAGAAAATATTTTCAACAAAATCATTGAAGAAAATTTCCCCAACTTAAAGGAGAGGCCAATAAGAATACAAGAGGCCTACAGAACACCCAATAAATTAGACAAGAAAAGAAAATCCTCCCACCACTTAATAATCAAAACAGTAAGTATACAGAACAAAGAAAAAATACTAAAAGCTGCAAGGGAAAAAGGCCAAGTAACATATAATGGCAAACCCATTAGAATCACACCTAACTTTTCAACAGAGACTATGAAAGCCAGAAAGACCTGGACAGATATCATGCAGACCCTAAGAGAACACAGATGTCAGCCCAGGCTACTATACCCAGCAAAACTCTCAATCCTCATAGATGGAGAAAACAAGACATTCAATGACAAAAACAAATTTCAACAATACCTACACACAAATCCAAAGTTACAGAAGACACTAGAAAGGGAAAATACAACCCAAGAAAACTAGCTACTTTCAAGGAAACACAGGAAATAATAACCTCACTACAGTAAAACAATACGCAACCAAGCACACAAACTTATGACCACAGCCAACATCAAAATCAAAGGATCTAACAGCCACTGGTCATTAATCTCTCTCAATATCAATGGACTCAATTCTCCAATAAAAAGACACAGACTAACAGAATAGATGTGTAAACAAAGCCTAGCAATCTGCTGCATACAAGAAACACACCTAAGTCACAAAGATAAGACATTACCTGAGGATGAAGGGTTGGAAGACAGCTTTCTAAGCAAATGGACCCAAGAAGCAAGCAGGAGTAGCCATTCTAATATCCAATAAAATAGACTTTCAACCAAAATTAATCAAAAGAGATAGGAAAGGACACTTCATACTCATCAAGGGAAAATTCCACCAGGAAGACATCACAATCCTGAACATCTATGCCCCAAATACAAGGGCACCTACATTTGTAAAAGAAACATTGATAAAACTTAAACCACACATAGATCCCCACACATTAGTAGTGGGAGACTTCAACACCCCACTCTCAACAAAGGAAAGGTCAACAAAACAAAAACTAAACAAAGAAACAATGTCTCTAACAGAAGTCATGAATCAAATGAATCTCACAGACATTTACAGAACTTTACCCAAACACAAAAGAATTTACCTTCTTCTCAGCACCTCATGGAACCTTCTCCAAAACAGACCACATAGATGGTCACAAAGTGAGCCTCATCAGAGGCTCAAGAAGATTGAAATAATCCCTTGTATCCTGTCTGATCACCATGGAATAAAGCTGGACCTCAACAACAACAGAAATAGCAAAAAGCCTACACACACATGGAAACTGAACAACTTACTACTAAATGACAGCTGGGTCAGAAAAGAAATAAATAAATAAATTAAAGTCTTCCTAGAACTCAATGAAAATGAAGACACAACATACCCAAACTGGTGGGACACAATGAAAGCAGTGCTAAGAGGAAAGTTCATAGCACTAAGTGCCTTCAAGAAGAAATTTGAGACAGCTCATTCAAACAACTTAACAACCCTAGAAAAAGAAGAAGCAGACACACCAAAAAGGAGTAGATAGCTGGAAATAATCAAACTCAGGGCTGAAATCAATCAATTAGAAACAAATAAAACAATTCAAAGAATCAATGAAACCAAGAGCTGGTTCTTTGAGAAAATCAACAAGATAGACAAAATCTTAGCCAAGCTAACTAAAAGGCAGAGACACCATCTAAATAAACAAAATCAGAAATGAAAAGGGGGACATAATGACAGACACTGAAGAAATCCAAACAATCATTAGGACTTATTTCAAAAGTCTATATGCCACAAAATTTGAAAATCTAAATGAAATGGACAATTTTTTTGATCGATTCGATTTACCTAAGCTGAATCAGGATCAGGTGAATCAATTAAATAGCCCTAAATCCCCCAAGGAAATAGAAGCGGTTATTGAAAGTTTCCCATCCAAAAAAAGCCCAGGGCCAGATAGTTTCAGCGCAGAATTCTAGCAGATCTTCAAAGAGGGGCTAACTCCAATTCTCTTCAAACTATTCCATAAAATAGAAACAGAAGGAACATTACCAAACTCATTCTATGAAGCCACAGTCACCTTGGTACCTAAACCTCACAAAGACCCAACAAAGAAAGAAAATTGCAGGCCAATCTCCCTTATGAACATTGATGCAAAAATACTCAACAAAATACTTGCAAACCGAATACAAGAACACATCAAAGATATCACTCCACTATGAGCAAGTAGGCTTCATCCCAGGTATGCAGGGGTGGTTCAATATACGGAAATCCATCAATGAGATCTACCATATTAACAAATTGAAAAAAAAAAAACAAATCACATGATAATCTCCTTAGATGCTGAAAAAAGCATTTGACAAAATGCAACATCCATTCATGTTTAAAGTATTGGAGAGATCAGAGATACAAGGCACATATCTAAACATAGTAAAGGCAATGTACAGCAAGCCTATAGCCAACATCAAACTAAACAGAGAGAAACTTAAAGCAATCCCACTGATACCAAGGACAAGACAGGGCTGCTCACTCTCTCCATATCTCTTCAACATAGTGCTGGAAGTCCTTGCTAGAGCAATAAGACAGTTGAAGGAGATCAAGGGGATACAGATGGGAAAGGAAGACGTCAAATTATCACTATTTGCAGATGATATGATAGTATACATGAATGACCCCAAAAACTCTACCAGGGAACTCCTACAGCTGATAAACACCTTCAGCAAAGTGGCTGGATACAAAATTAACTCAAAAAAATCAGTAGCCCTCCTGTATACTAAAGACAAAAGGGCTGAGAAAGAAATTAGGAAAACAACACCCTTCACAATAGCCACAAATGACATAAAGTACCTTGGTGTAACCCTAACCAAGCAAGTCAAAGACTTGTATGAAAAAAATTTCAAGTCTCTGAAGAAAGAATTAGAAGAAGATAGGAGAAGATGGAAAGATCTCCCATGCTCATGGCTTGGCAGAATTAACATAGTAAAAATGGCCATCTTACCAAAAGCAATCTACAGATTCAATGCAATTCCCATTAAATTACTGACGCAATTCTTTATAGACCTGGAAAGAAAAATTCTCAACTTCGTATGGAATAACAAGAAACCGAGAATTGCTAAAACAATCCTCTACAATAAAGGATCTTCTGGAGGTATCTCCATCCCTGATCTTAAGCTGTACTATAGAGCAACAGTTATAAAAACTGCATGGTACTGGCAAAGAAAAAGAATGGTAGATCACTGAACCAAACAGAAGACCCAGAAATAAACCCACACACTAATGGACACCTGATCTTTGACAAAGATGCCAAAAAACATACAATGGAAAAAAGATAGCATCTTCAATAAATGGTGCTGGTCTAACTGGATGTCTACATGTAGAAAAATGAAGATAGATCCATACTTATCACCCTGCACAAAACTAAAGTCCAAGTGGATCAAAGACCTCAACATAATACCAGACACATTAAATCTATTAGAAGAAAAAGTGGGAAAGACCCTAGTACTCTTGGTACAGTAGACAACTTCCTGAACAGAACACCAACAGCACAGGCTCTAAGAGCAACAATCAATACATGGGACCTCATGAAACTGAAAAGCTTCTGTAAAGCAAAGGACACCATCATCAAAACAAAAAGACTGCCTACAGATTGGGAAAGAATCTTCACCAACCCTTTTTCTGACAGAGGGCTAATATCCAGTATACATAAAGAACTAAAGAAGCTGAAAAGCAGCAAACCAAGTAATCCAATCAAAAAAAAAAAAAAAAAAAAATGGGGAACAGAGCCAAATAGAGAATTCTCTGTAGAGGAATATCAAATGGCAGAGAAACAATTAAAGAAATGCTCAACATCATTAGCCATCAGGGAAATGCAAATCAAAACGACCCTAAGATTTCACCTTACACCCATCAGAATGGCCAAGATGAAAAACTCGAGAGATAACACATGCTGGAGAGGCTGTGGAGAAAAGGGAATCCTCCTCCACTGCTGGTGGGAATGTAAACTTGTACAACAACTCTGGAAAGCAATCTGGAGCTTTCTCAGACAACTAGGAATAGTGCTTCCTCAAGATCCAGCCATACCACTCCTAGGCATATATCCAAAAGAGGCTCAAGTACACAATAAGGACATTTGCTCAACCATGTTTGTAGCAGCTTTATTTGTAAAAGCCAGAAGCTAGAAACAGCCCAGATGCCCCTCAACTGAAGAATGGATGCAGAAATTGTGGTATATCTACAAAATGGAATATTACTCAGCAATGAAAAATAAGGAAATCATTAAATTTGCAGGTAAATTCGTGGTACCTGGAAAGGATCATCCTGAGTGAGCTACTGCAGAAGCAGAAAGACACACATGGTATATACTCAATCATATAGACATACAACATAGGATAAACCCACTAAAATCTGTACATCTAAAGAAACTAATCAAGAGAGAGGACCCTGACTAAAATGCTCAATCCCCATCCCAAAAGGCAAAGAGGATAGACATCAGAAGAAGAAAGTAGGAAACAAATTAAGAGCCTCCCACAGAGGGCCTCTGAAAGGCTCTGCCCTGCAGACTATCAAAGCAGATGCTGAGACTTATGGCCAACTGTTGGGCAATGTGCATGGTATCTTATGTAAGAAGTGGGAAATAGGAAAGATCTGGAGAGGACAGAAACTCCACAAGGAGAGCAACAGAACCAGAAATTTGAACACAGGGGTCTTCCCAGAGACTCATACTCCAACCAAGTAGCATGCATGGAGATAACCTAGAACCCCTGCAGATGTAGCCCATTGCAGTTTAGTGTCCAAGTGGGTGACATAGTAATGGGAAGAGGGACTGGCTGACATCAACTGATTGGCCTGCTCTTTGATCACCTCCCCCTGAGGGGGGAGCAGCCTTATCAGGCCACAGAAAATGACAATGCAGCCACTCCTGATGAGATCTGATAGACTAAGCTCAGAAGGAAGGAGAGGAGGACCTCCCCTATCACTGGAATTGGGGAGGGGCATGCGTGAAGAAAGGAGTGGGAGGGTGGGATTGGGTGGGGAGGAGGGAGGGGCTTATGGGGGGATACAAAATTAATAAAGTGTAATTAATAAAAATAAAAATAAAGAAAAAATAATAATCAGCAAGCCCTGGACAAAATAAACCAAGAAAAACTCAACTTTATGTTGGTAAGAAACAGGACTTCTACCCACTAGTTGGTATTTGTTATCATTAGTGATGACAATGTCTAAACAGGTGAAAACTGTGACCTTTAGTTTCAACCTTACCTTTTAATGTTGTATTTTTTAAATGACTTAGAGATATAATTTATACCCAAGATACACTCTAAGTTTTGACATACATACTTTTGAAACCTGGTATCACTAAAACAACATACTTTAATCTATCCACTCTAAAGCTCTTCCTCTTGTCTGTGCTTGTTTTTTGAGACAAAGTCTCACATAGCTCACATAGCCCTGAACTCCTGATCCTGTTGTTCTATATCCTGAGTACTGGCATGCAACATCATGTCCAGTTTATTTACAGAATAGTATCTTTTTTCAATCTATCTCATTTCTGATACCACAGAATCAATGGTTTGTTGTCACTAAATGTTATATACAAAAACTGTGTAGTGGTGCCTTTAATCCAAGGGGGACCCTGTGAATTTGAGGCCAACCTGGTCTACAGAGTGAGTTCTAGGACAGGAAAGGCTACACAGAGAGACCCTATCTCAAAAAGAAATCTCTCTAAATATACATATATATGAGAGATATTTTTTAATATATATATAGAGAATATATATTGAAAAAATATATATTTTCTTTTTTAGATATATCTCAGTGACAGCACTTGACTGGCATACATGGCCAAGGAATCAATATCTAGCAATAAAAAAAGAAAAGATTTGCTATTTCTACAATTTCACATATACTGAATTACACAAACACAGGCTTATTTTACCAGTGTGTATAGTTATACATAGGCTGCATATATAAACATTTTGTTTATTGATTAAGTTATATAATAAGTGTGTGTGTGTGTGTGTGTGTATATATATATATATTCATCAGTAGACTTTGAGCTGTTTCTAGTTTTGACCTATTTTAAACAAAATTGTTATAAAAATTTATGCTTTTACTGTTTGTAGCTATAATCCCAGCATTTGGAAAACTTATGTGAAACTTGAAATTAAGGGCCAGACTATTTAATGAGATTATGTCAAATCAAGTCTGTTTAGATATACGTTTTCATTTCTCTTGGATAAATACAGACCAGACCAGTCTAGTCATACGACTGACAAGTAATTTTTTAAGAAATTGCCAAACTAAGTAGGTTAGCTATTCTTAGTTACAAAGAATCCCGCGTTGCTACATGCCCTCACCAACACACCACACCTCCATTTTGCCTATTCTTTTGGATGTACCCTATTTCCCATCATGGCTTTACTTTCCCTAATGATAACACTACTTAGGACATCTCTTTTGCTCACTTATTTCCTTATTTCTACCAAAGTAATTGTCTTCCTCCTTTGGATTCAGTTTTGTTTTTTGTGGAGTCTCTTGGCTGGGGTATTCTGAAAATTCCATTTTATTGCCGTAACAGGTTTATCATTATTTTACTTGAAGTATACCATATCCATCCTTACTGTGCACAATCTGGTTAACACTTTTTAATATGGATCCACTTTTTCTTGTTTGTTTTCAACACAGGGTTTCTGTGGGTCTTGGCTGTCCTGGACTCAGTTTGTGGAATGAACCATTTTTCAGTTGTTATTTTAGTTTCTTTAATGAACTTCCTTTAGGGCTGGGGAGACGGTTCAGTGGCTAACATGTTTGCTATGCATGAGGATCTGAGTTTGCATCCCTAGCAGTCACATGAAAGCTGGGCACAAGCATCTGTATGCCTAGCACTGGGGATGTGGAGACAGGTAGATCCATAGGGCTTCCTGGACAAGTCTAGCTAAAATGGTGAGCTCCAGATTTAGTGAGAGACTGTTAAAAACTCCTGACATAAACTTTTGGCCTCTATAATATTCACAAGTACACACACAAACAGACAATCTTTATTTCTTGACATCCTTTATTATTAACACATTTTTTATTTCTGACAGAAAAGACCTGCTGGCAACAAATTTTGCTTATCTGAAAGGCTTTGTTTGTTTTTCTGTGTAGTCTTGGCTGTCTTTGTAGACCAGACTGGCCTCAAAGTTAAGGGAGCCACCTGCCTTTGCCTCCCAATATGCTAGGACCCAGCTTCTGAAAAAAGTCTTAATATTGCTTTTATTTTTGCTTTTGAGACAGGGTCTTACATTGTCCAGATTAGCCTTAATTCCTAATCCTCCTGTCTCCAACTCTCAAGTGATGGAATCACAGGTGTATGCACCATTACTGTCTCATTTTTCAAAGAAATGGAGATTAAGAATTCAAGGTTGATACTTTTTTTCCTTGAAATTTCTACAGTTCATTAGTTTTTTTCTGTGACAGGGCAAAGGTTCCTCCATCTTGTCTCATTTGGAGTCATCCTTGATTTAACCTGAAACTGATGCTCCCAGTCCCTTTTCTATACCAACCATGAAAACTCAGAATTGAAATGCCTAGATAACTGCATATTTTTGGTTTCTGAAACTGCTTGCTTGCTTTACTTGTGTAACTGCCAACCAGGATGTTGTTTTTCTATATTCTTGGGCTCTAAAAGCTCTCTGTAAAATGCATTTGAGGCTTTTCTGTGAGAAGTGTTTTTCTCTCAGGCAGTCCTGGACGGCTTAATACAGACTATCAATTTGGAAGGTCATGCTGAGTAGTCTTTGGGTCTCTAACCCACAACAATCTCCTGAGACATCATGTCACCATGGCAGATCACACCGAAAATCCTTTGCCCATCTTGCTTTTTGCAGCACCAGTGTTGGCCTTTGTAATCGTCCCACCCCACTCCATCCCCAGCAACCCTTTCATTCAAATCTTGCGTTTCCTTTGCTGTTTTCTTAAGCACCCCCCATTTTTGTTTGTTTCTCTCTTTTCTTGCTCATATAGGGCATGTCTTGAAAAACCTGTGTTTAGGTTTGTTTTTTCTTTGCAAAATCCAAAGAATAATAAATCATGCTGAAGTCAGTAGTCTTGCTGCCACCAAAATAAGTTCTAAGTCAAAATAAATATAAAGAAGCCACCTGGTGTGGCTTCGTACATCTTGACTGCTTTTCTGTGTTCAGTCCTAGTCTTTCCAAGGTGAAGGACACTTGTTTGCTCTTGAAGCAGATGGAGGCCATGAACTTCCTGGTCTAAACAGTCTCATTCTTGATGGCAGTGTTTACCCTTCTCCAACCCTTTAATGATGCTGTTCTCTTTCTTCCTACACTCAGCTATGGCTGAGAAATCTGTAAAGCCTTTGTTCTACTTTTGGGGGTGGGGAGTTCAAAACAGGGTTTCTCTGTGTAGACTTGGCTGGCCTTGAACTCTCAAGAAATCCCTCTGTCTCTGCTTCCCTGAGTGCTGGGGTTACAGCCATGGCACCCAGCCGTTTTACTTTTATTGTATCTTTTTTTTTTTTTGCTCTTTTTAAAAAATTTTGTATCCTGCCTGTGTCCCCTTCCTTTGTCTCCTCCCAATCCTACCCTCCCTCCCTCTTCAGCCCCTATGCATTTTTTTTTAAGTATGGAAACTATTCATTTGTATGCTATCCTGGTACACAGGCCATGCCAATCACTTTTGTATTGGTTGGTTCAATGTTAACATATATAATTTTTTTCACCAGTTTTCAAGAAAATGAGGTGTTGATATGGTATTCTCAGTTTTGATTCTGCTTGAAGTTGACTGAATTTCTTGGCTGTGCAGATCATACATCTCAGTATTCAGAATGAGACTATATTATTGACTTCCAATCCCACAAAATTATATATATATGGCTCAAACTTGGGGAATTGAATAGTGACAAGAACTGTTCTCACTATTCTTCATTTTCATATCATATATGAAAATCCTGACTCTGGGTACAGCCTCTGGCACTATTGTTATGGTTAAAAAAAAAAAAAATTGTGTGCCACAGGGAAAAGAGACTCAGAGTAGCCCAACAACCTAAATTTCCTCCAAGAGATTACAATACATCTATACCTGGGCTATTACTAGACCATAAAAAGAAAGATGTTATTGATACAAAACAACATGAATAACCTGCCAAAGAACCACACAGAAAGAAGTCAATCTCAGGGTGGATATTGCATAATCACACTGAAATTACCTAATCATAGAGAAAAAAAGCAGATTATGGTCACCAGTAATGGGGTAGATGCCACGTATGTCTTTAAAGGGGTAGCATGAGAGCCCCTTGCAATGACAGAACAATTCTGTAATTTCTGGTACAGTCACACAAACCCACATACATTTTCTTAGAAAGAAAGACGTAAAAGAATCCTTTACCTTTGCTGTAGTTGCTTAGGTCTTCTCTTGTCAAGTCAATAACAAAATCAAGTTTCTTCTCTACAGCCTTAAGAATTTTTGTAAAAAAAATTAAGTTTAACAGCAGAAAATGTTTTGAAAATATAAAAACACATTTTTATTTTTCAGTGTTAAGGATTGAACCTTGGCCTTGACTGCATTCATGCTCAGCACCACTAAGTTAGCCCTAGCCCCTCCTAATAATTAGAAGCTGGGCACTCAATATTCTTTAAGTAACTTATAGTTTAACTTAGCTCTATCTATTATAGATCCTCATAAAATGCTGAAGTGTCTCAAAATACGGTTAAGAATCTCAATGAACTGGTAAATGTGTGTAGCTCATTGATGTAGCTGCTTGCTTTTCAGTGTGCAAGGTAGACTAGAATCTGGATATGCAAACTACTTTTATATTTATTTTTGTCACTCCCCTCAACCTCTCTGAAGAAGGGGCAGTGACTGTAGAGTTTCGGTGCACCTAGACAAGGAGTGGATAACAAACTTCCCACAACATGCTCTAACACTGGAAATCCTATAGTGTGAACATTCAGAGACAGCAACTATTACTCACTTCAACTTCAATTACGGTATTAGATGAGTTATGGTCATTTCTTGATTTATTTTTTCCAATTTCTAGAAGGAATAAAAACAATCACCAATACATCAATTAAATAAAATAATGATAAGGATACTAATTCACTATATAATAAAAAAAAAAACCCTAAACTTACCTCTACAACTGATAAGCTAATTTACTAGTAGTAGTTCCTGCCTTTCAAAGTCTGAATGTTAGGGCCTGAAATTGTGACATGCTTTTCACAGTATCTTTAAGTATAGTGCTTGAGGAGAACCTTCCTGGAATGTACAGTTCTCCACTTCTTTGGAGCTCTTTAATTTACAAACTGTTGAGTTAAACATTGTTTTACATGTGGGGTGGAGGGAGTGCAAAGCCTTCTGCTATTAAGATATAATATCCAACACAGCAAAACACTACACAAACACAGGGAATTTTGGGTAAGAAATTGTGGGACAGCAATATGGCTCTTGTAGAGTTAGGAAAGTTAAGAACATTTTCTACAAAACCAAGTGTGTGGCACATGCTTGAGGAAAGTGGAGGCAGATAGGTCAGAAATTCAAAGTCTTTCTTACTTACACAGAGAGTTCATATCTTGTGAATGAGGTGTTACATGCACACACAAAAGCAGACACAATTTAAGCAGAGTTCTACAAAAACAACCTATCTCATTTTAAAAGTTCTTTTTTTTAAACAGAGACACAAACTCTAAAACTAAAAGTAATTTAAAAAATTTTAGAAATAAAGAACTTTTAATCTAAAATAGGTTATAGTAACATAAAGACAAATTAACACTACCACCAACAAAAGACCAAAGCAAACAAAAAAGAGATACACAAAAATAATTTTAAGCTGTAAGTCATTAGAACAACACAGTAAAGAAGCAAAAGGCCTTAAGCTGAAGATACAAGATTAAAAGAAATTTTAATTTCTTTCAATTTAACTAATGAAATCATTAATTTCTTTTTAGGTATTAACAGTTTATAATCACAAATATAAACCAGAAGACTTTTGAGTAGAAAATAGAGCTGGAAAGATGGCTTAGAGGTTAAGGGTACATACTGCTCTTCCACAGGATCAGATAACCCGCATGAGGTGGTTCATAACTGCCTGCAACTACAGTTCCAGAGGGATCAATGTCCTCTCTGGCCTCTCAGAGCATCCATGCACATGAAACATACATGCACAGAGACAAACATACAAACACAGAAATGAAAATAAAAGTCTTTTAAAAAGCCACTGTTCGTAATTTTTAACCTAATTTGATAGATCATATTCTAATTATTGTAAGATACCTGTTGCATCAGATGTAAATGAAGTTGTCAAATTAGGATGTTCCACAGAAATCAGCATAACATCATCAGTGTTACTAAAAAAAAAAAAAAAAAAAAAAAAAAAGGAATGAATTATCAGGTTTAAACATGCAGTTAATGGTCAGAATTTTTCTAATTTTTATTTACTGACTTTTATTAAAGAGTTCAGAGGACAACTTGTGCAGATTGGTTCTCTCCTTCTGTGGAGATCATGTGGCTCTGGGGTACAAACTCAGGCAATTAGGCTCAGCAATAAGCACTTTCACTTGCTGAGTTGTAAGGCCAGCCCTCATAAATGTTTAAAATGAACAACTATGGGGGAAAGAGAATAAAAATCAAATATTCAACAAAGCCATGTACTATCAATTCATTTACATGATCCATAAGTACAGCGAGGGCTGGTAAGATGGCTCAACAGGTTAAGGTACTTAATGCCAAAGCTTGTTGACCTGAATCCAATCTCTGCAACCCATACAGTGGAAAGACAGAACTCTCATGTGCTGTCCTCTGATATCCGCAAGTGACAAACCACACACAAACACCCACAAAATAAATGTTGGTTCTTGTTGTATAAACTACAGGGAAATCCAGTAATAGTTAAGTAAAACAAATAGTTACAATAAAATATACTAAATACCAGACACAGAAGTATATGAAATATACAAATATCACTTTAACGCACACTGTTCTGTTTATAAAAAATATTTACAACTGAAAAAAATAAAAGACCCATAAATACACTGACTGTTAAAGGATATATGACTCTGAGGTTGGGCATGCCACACACCTGTGATCCCAGCACTCAGGAGGCCAGACTGAAGAAACAGAAATTTGAAAATATAGCTGCCACTACTTTACCACTAATTCTAAACCAAAAGATCAGATTTTACTGCCACTTCAACCCTAACCATACTTTTATGACCTAGGCTTTTTAATAAGATTTTTTCTAAGAAAACATAAACAAAATGCTAAATTAATTTTCTATAATTAAAAATTACAGCATTTTACGAGATGTCTTATATTTTTAGGATCTATGTTCAGGATTCACTTTGATTCAACTTTTATATATAAAGAGCTGAGAGCCAGGTGTAGTCATTCAGGAGGTAGAGACAGAAGCAGGTGGATGGCTCTCTGAGTTCAAGGCTAGGCTGGTCTACAGGGTGAGTTCCAAGACAGCTAGTGCTATACAGAGAAACCCAAAGTTTCTCTGAAAATTCAAACAAAACAAAATGAGCTAAAGTTTATCTTTTTATATAACTTGTTATTTTATAATAATAAACATTATTACAATCATCATGATCATCATGATCATCATGATCATCAGGCCAGGAGTCTTATGTAGTCTGGACTGGTCTCATTATGTAGCTAAGAATGACCTTGAAATCCTGGGATTTCAAGACACATACATTTCCTCTCTAGTTATCCCAAGCAACACTGTTTTCGAAAAGAAAATCTTTTCTCTATAAGTTATCCTGGTATCTTATAGAGAAAAGATTTTCTTTATAACGGGTGAGAGAAAATCTTGGGTGCAGATTAGCTTGCAGATTGATTTATGCGCCTCTCCATGCAACCACTGTCTTAATTTCTACAACTCCATCAGGCTCTAAATGCAGAAAGTGAGTTTCTGTTTTATAACATCATTATCTTTAGGTCTTTTTATTTTCATGTTTTAATCAGTTTGATTCTTTCTACAAAGTATCTACAAAACGATCACAGTGAAATAAGATTACATTAAACATATATAACAACTAGGATAAAGTGACATCTTAATAAGCAGCTTTGTAGGTCATGAATGTGACCTTCCATCATTTAGTTAGGTCTCTTGTAATTTGGCAATACTTTGTAGTCTGATTACAGTTTAAGCATGTTTTAGGTTACCTCTCATGTTAAGCATGTTTTAGGTTACCTCTCATGTTCACTGATGGTACTGTAAATGTACTGTTTCAAATTCCAGTAGGGTGTTTTCAGGCCGGACATGGTGGTGCTCACCTTGAATCCCAGAACTCAGGAGGCAGAGGAAGGAGTTAAATTTGGAGGCCAGCATGGTCTATCTAACAAGTTCCAGTCCACCCAACCAGGGCTATACAGTGAGACCTTGTCTAAGAAAATGGTTTTCCCATGCGCATTATATGTAAAAGCAAAACTACTTTATATTTACCTATGTTTGCCTAATTCTGGAAGTCTATGTTATTATACATATATTCAAAATTTTCCCATGCAACCAACCCATATTAATATGGACTAAGTGTATTAATCATGATCTATTGATACAAAGACATAATTCAGCAACAAGAATGGATAACCCATTGCAGTTAAACAACAGCATCTATGGATTTTGCATGACAATGCTGAGTAAAACCATCAAGAGCCCAATCATTTAGTGAGAACGATTCTGTATATACAAAATCAAGAGAAACAAGTCATGGTACTTGCAGTGGTAATGATCTGACTGGTGTTCACTGCACAAGGTAGGTAAGGCATCACTGCTGTTTCCACATCTGACAGGTGAAGATGACCAGGCTGACTTGGAGTTGTTATGTAGCTGTGATTCCTCTTTCCTGCCTCTATTTCCTGACTATTAGCATTGAAGGTGTGTACATATCCCAGCAACCCTTTGTATTTCTTAATAGTTTATGAATTCAAAATTCCTATTACATCTTGCTAGTATTCACTTAAAAATATGTCATTTGGGCCAGTGAAATGAACAGCTGGTAAAAGCACTTGCCACCAGGCATGATGACCTAAGTTATATTCCCTGGGCATACATAATAAAAGGATAAAATTAACTCCTGGAAAGTGTCCTCTTAGCCCACACATTTGAGAGCATTCATGCAGTTGTTGTCTGAATGAAAACATCCTACATAAGCTAACAGGGTGTGGCATTACTGTCAGTGTGGCCTTGTTGGAGAAAGTGTATCACTGGGAGGTAGGCTTTGAGGTTTCAGAAGCCCATGCCAGGGCCTAGTGGCTTACTCTCTTCCTGCTGCCTGCATGTTTGGATCTAGAACTCTCAGCTACTTCTCCAGTGCCATGTCTGCCTTCATGCTGCCATGATGATAATGTGTATAAAATTAATAATCTCTCCAGGAAATGTTACTATATGTTAGATATGGACATCTGCTCCACAGACATCATCTCTGGATTTCAATCTTGACTTGACATTTACTAGTGTGCTTTGGTTTCCTTGTTGGTAAAACCAGTATAAATTTTATAGAGATTAAATAAGGGCTGGAGATGAGGTCCCTAGCAAGTAGGAGGAAGAGAAGGGACAAAGAGAATTGAGTGTTTATAATTTTTAATTAAAAAACTTTTTTAAAATGCGCGTTTTGCCTATATGCACTATGTGTGGCTGGTGCCTGTGAATGCCAAAAGAGGGCTCTGGATCCCCTGAAACTGGAGTTGCAGATTGGTTGTAATGCCATGTGGATGCTAAAAACTGAATTCAGGTTCTCAGCAAATGCTCTTATCTGTTGAGCCATCTCTGTAATCCTAAACTTTATCAAGTGTATGTGAGTGTGTGTATGTGTATGCCACAGTGAACATATAGAGATCAGAGAGCCAACTCAGTAAAATGTGATCTCTCCTCCTAATTTTATGTGGGCCCCAGAAGTTGAACTCAAATCATTGAGCTGGAAGGCAAGTTTGTTTTTTATTTACTAGGCCATTTCACTGGCTCCTAATGAGCAGTGTTTTAGAGACAGGGTCTCCATATAGCCCTGGCTCACCTATAGCTCACACAGATCTGCCTACCTCTGCTTCCTGGTACTGGAATAAAGGCGTGTGCCACCACCTCAGGCTGTCTGCTCATGTCAAATTCTGCAGAAATGCCTTCATATGCAGTGCAATGTAAAACTTACTTCTTTGAGCAAGAATAACATTTTGAGTGATGTGATCTATTCTGGATTGCCTTAGACCTTTATGCTTATTTTTCATCTTTGAAAATAAAAGCATTACCTTCTTATTAAGCAAATTTCTTAAAGGTATATACTCCCTGGCATATAAGCCTTCTCTGTGAGCTTCGTCAACTCAGTTACTATAGCATTTCCCAGTTTTCTTCATATTTTAAACATAAGATGCTTAAGCTAAATCTAACCATTAAGAAGCAAAGAAAGATAATAGCAGAACTAATTTCTTAAATTTTGGATTATTAGAAACAAAAATAATTAGAAACCTTTGGCTTTCTCTAGTGGCAGAGTAATAATGAGGAATACCACATTTCTTTTTTTTAATTTTTAAAAGATAATTCCTTAAATGTTTTAAGAAATTAATTGTACTTATATAAAACTAGATAAAATGATGTGTAGAATAGCTGATGGTGGGGCTCTTACTCAAACAATTTTAAAAGCTGTAGTTAAAAACATTTCAACTGCCAGGTGCAGGTGGCACATACCTTTAATTCCAGCACTTGGGAGGCAGAGGCAGGTGGATCTCTGTGAGTTCAAGACCAGCCTGGTCTACAGAGCGAGTCCAGAAAAACAAAAAAAAACAAAAAATTTCAACTAATCAAATTAACAACAAAATATCTGAAGATATTACAAAGTTGCTAAGGTAATGAAAACCTTAAGGCCTAAGGCCCTGAGAAGAGAAAGATAGAGAAAAATGAGGCTTTGATGCCCATCTCTGCTGCCCCTCACAAGGCATGTCTTTGCCATGCAGAATTCTTGGAAACCAAGCAGAAGGTGTTTAGAAAGCACAGTACACTCTCATGAAGACAAAAACCTCAATAAAACATCTCAGAGGGGACTACAGGATACACCTAGGAGTCTACATGAAACTTGGGAGTAGGGAAAATAAAAGATTGCGTCTTATAAAGACTATAAGTAAGCTTCATTCTGCTCAGTTCCAAATGCCTGAGTATTGTACTACTCATATCTAAGACCACACTGACCTTTAAACAGAACAAAACAAAAACCAAATCCTTATTTCTTTGGGTGCAGAAGTAGTATAGTTAGGAGATCCTGGCTCAGGGTCTCTTTAAGGAGGTTAATGTGGGCTGCGCTAACCCAAATATTTGAATAGCTCTACTATACAGATTGTCCCATTTCATTTTTAGAATTTTACTTGGGACACATGAATCTATTTTATGGGTAACTCTTCATATATACAATATTCTTTTTAATTTTTTTAATTTTAATTTTCTAAATTACAGTTTATTAACTTTGTATCTGAGCTGTAGCCCCTCCCTCATTCCCTCCCAATCCTACCCTCCCTCCCTCATCTCGTCCAACGTCCCTCTCCAAGTCCACTGATAGGGGAGGTTTTCCTCCCCTTCCATCTCAGGACTGGCTGCATTGTCCTCCTCTGTGGCCTGGTAAGGTTGCTCCTCCCTCAGGGGGAGGTGATCAAAGAGTCAGCCACTGAGTTCATGTCAGAGACAGTCCCTGTTCCCATTACTAGGGAACCCACTTGGAGACTGAGCTGCCACAGGCTACATCTGTACAAGGGTTCTAGGTTATCTCCATGCATGGTCCTTGGTTGGAGTATCAGTCTCAGAAAAGACCCCTGAGCCCAGATTTCTTGGTTCTGTTGCTCTCTTTGTGGAGTTCCTGTCCCCTTCCAGTCTTTCTATCTCCCCCTTCTTTCATTAGATTCCCTGCACTCTGCCCAAAGTTTGGTTATGAGCTTCAGCATCTGCTTTGCTACCCTGCTGGGTAGATTCTTTCAGAGGACCTCTGTAGTAGGCTTCTTTCCTGTTTTCTGTTTTCTCCCTCTTCCAATGTCTTTCCCATTTGCCTTTCTGTGTAAGGATTGATCATCTTACCCTGGGTCCTCCTTCTTGCTTAGCTTCTCTGGGTGTACAGATTTTAGTATATTTATCCTATATTATATGTCGAATATCCACTTATTAGGTATATACTGTGTGTGTCTTTCTGCTTCTAGGATATATCACTCAGGATTATCTTTTCTAGTCCCCACTATTTGCCTGTAAATTTATTTCCTTGTTCTTAATTGCTGAGTAATATTCCATTGTGTAATTTCTGTATCCCACATATAGAATATTTTTAACACTGATTTTTGTGTCAAGGTTCATTTCCAATAAAATGAAATGAAGAAGCTTCTTTCATATTCTTTGGCAAGAGTTTATTTAATGTTTATATTATTTCATCATTAAATGTTTTATAAAACTCACTTTTTGAGTTGAGTTATGGTGGCACATGCCTTTATTCCCTTTACTCCAGAGGCAAAAGCAAGGGGATCTCTTGAGTTTGAAGCCAGCCTGGTTTTACACAGCAAGTTCCAAGCTAGCCAGCCGATAGAGAGCACTGTCTCAAAAAGCAAAACAAAATATAACAAAACACAAAAGTCATCATGACCAAATTGCATGTTTGTTACACCATCTGCACACTTTGCAAAGGATGCTTAATGGCCTGGAACAGTTTCAAAACCTGCAGGTGTTTTTCAGAATACAACATGAAGTGAGTGTCTGCATTAGACAGGATACACTATAAGTCGACACATTTGCCTGTGAAGTGCCAGTACAATGAGTCTTCTGCTTCTTCACTTGAAATCAGCAGCACTTGCTTTCCTTTTTTTTTTTTTTTTTTTTTTTTTTTTGCCACTTTAGGTATTCCAGAACATGCTGTTGACAAGTGGTGGTAGCAGAAGACTCACTGGTTCATGACTTTTGTCTTCACCAACTAAATCCCTTCTTTATAGTTCCATCACTTAACACCAAAATACAGGCCTCACCATAATTAAAAAATTGCAAAAATTGCTGGAGAGATGGCTCAGAGGTTAGGAGAACATCCACGTTAGGTGGCTCACAACTACCTGAATTCCAGCTCCAAGGAAATCTGGCATTCTTTGCTGAACTGCATTTACATCATGCACATAATTACACACAGACACACATATTTACACATAAAATAAAAAAGAATAAAAATAAATGAAAATGCAGGGCTAAGTAGCATGGGATTACTAGGGTAGCTCTTGAAAAGTCAAAATTGCATGTTAAGTCTGAAATACACAGATGAGCCAGGAGAACATATCTCAAAGAAATAACACCAAAAGGCCTTCATCAACATGTTCCACTACACCGCTTGGAATAGCACTGATCTAAGCCAAAACCACCAACCATGCTTCTTTGCTTCTAAAAACACTTCCTAACCAAGCCAAATCCCTCAGGCTACCGACCAGTACTTTATGAGACAATCAGACAAGTAAGTGCACCCCAGTTGAATGTTATCATGATCATACTTTCATGATACCAGTGATCCATTAATCACTGTGACAAAGGCGGAAAGCAGCTCAGTGGATGAAACCTATCACCTGACCAGTTCAAGATCCAAGTGTTGTTGCAACAAAACTGAAGCTCAGAGAACCAACTGAATTTTAGATTATTGATGCTGATTTAACTAATGTAGCTGTGAACATATATTTAGACAAGTAAGTATGCATTTTTATAGAAATGCCTACCTTTCAGAAACAAACTCAACACATGCTGATGGCAAATTAATCCTACCACTTGCTTCTTCTGAAGAGTTAAAAGGGGCGTGGTTCACAGAAGACACTCCTTTCCTTCGACTTTTATCTGGCTTTTGGGTCACACTCAAGTTTATGGCCTCTGAATCTGTAACCTGTTAAATGGATAAGGAAAAAAAGCTGATGAGTAGACAGTAAAATTGTTAAAATATTAAAAGGTATGTACTTCAATGGCTGATGACCATAAAGGTGGTTTCTCTGCCAAAATGAGTCAAAAAAATAACAATGACAAACAAAGACTCTGAAAATACTATTGCAGTCCAAGTTTTAAAAACTAAAATAGTGATTTTGCAGGGCACATGCCTGTAATCCCAGCACTGAGAGGCAGATCTCTGTGAGTTTAAGGCCACCCTGGTCTACAAAGTGAGTCCAGGACAGCCAAGAAATCCTGTCTTGGGGGAGGGGAGTGACTTTTACCTTCTTCAAGTTGTTAGATTTATTTAAACATTTAAACCTTAGAGTTAAAGTATTCACTCCATGCCTCAGTGGAGAATTAACATGGCCTTTTCTTTTCCTTTAAAAAAAAAAAGATTTCTGTATTATGTGTACAATGTTCTGTCTGCATGTACACTGGCATGCCAGAAGAGGCATCAGATCTCATTATAGATGGTTTTAAGCCATCATGTAGTTGCTGGGAATTGAACTCAGATCTCTGGAAAAGCAGCCAGTGCTCTTAACCTGAGTCATCTCTCCAGCCTGGACATGGCCTTTTTTAAGGGGGCATCAACACTAAGGTAGACACACAGTAAGTCAAAACTCTGAAGTACTATTATACTAAGTAAACTGATTTTATATGGGAGTATGCCCAAGTAGCATTGGGAGGCAAAGCAGAACACTTACATCCTTTCACTTCCATGACAAGGTAACATGGATCCATTTTCTCCTTTTCCTCCTCTCTAACTGCTTTACAGCCTTGTAAATAATTCAATGGGTAATCATAAAGTAGCTGAAAATTTTAATGCAAAATGAAGACTGGCTAGGGACCGCCTGACCACAGTATTCTCTATAATCCACACTAGAGTACAAGGATGCCAGAGATCTACCCATCCTCGTAGTAGTGGTGGTGACTCAACCCCAATACCAGAAGACTCAGTTTCCATCTCCCAATCAGGAGCCTGATGCACTCCTGCAGCTGGACCTTTTCCCAGTCTCTGTCCTCCTCTGGGGCAAGAGAGGTCAAATAAGCTGTTTGGGTGGGAAAAGAGAGCGGTGGAAGTTGACAGAGATGGGCAGGACCCATGGGGGGGACTGACCAGGAACCTAGCTTCCTGCTCAGTACCCAGGCATCCAGCCCCCAGCTCACCCCCAACCCCTTCCAGCCCTCATTCCCCTCAGGAACCCAAAGTTCTGGTCCTCCTCCCAAATTCCAGCCATCCCTCTCCCACTAGTGTCTCTCTCCAAGTCCAGGGATAGAGGTCGAAAGACCTCAGGAAGAAGAGGATGGTAAGCAGGGTCCTCTGCAAGATGATCAGGGCTGGCCCCCTGTGAACGCCACCCCTCAGCCTTGGCAATCTGCTCCTCCCTTCCCTCCTCCTCCAGGAACCTGCCACACACTCCTGGGGCCCCTTTAGGGCTCCCTGCTCTCCCTGAAGACCAAGCTCCTTCTGGACCTGGTGGCTGAGGTCCAGTCCTGCCGCCTAGAGGAGCAGAGGGTGACCTTCCACACCCCAATGTCTCTCCAAGCCTAGCCCCAACCCCACGCCAGCTTCTTGAGGACAAAAAACAGCTCTACAGCACCATCCCTAGTGCCAATGGGTAGAAGCCCAGTGGTCTGAGCTTCCCGCCCAACCCCCACCCTGAGGGACAGGAGCTCCTGGAGTTGCTGCTGAGAGTTCAGGGTAGAGGTTGAATGGAGGGGCAAAGATCCCAGCCCCCTACACACACCTGCTGAGACCTGAGCTCCCTACCAGTCCCTTCTCTCTGGGGCTCAAAGGCCAGCCACTCCAGCAAGTCTTCAGCCCTGTTTGGCAGGGGTCCCAGAGACTGAAGACCCGGCTGGTTTACAGTCTTTACCACCCACTTTCCCTGGGAACTGGACTTGGGGCAAGTACTCTAACCTAGAGGATATGCAAAGTAGGGTGGACACAACTCCCCAAGGCAGTTAAGAGTCTATCCTGAGCTGTTAAGCTACTGAACAGGGAGTGAGGGTTGAGGCCTGTCCCTTCCTGCCTAGTAAGAAAAAAAAAAAGAAAAGAGTAAGACAATTGTCCAGCACTAGCACCCCTTCCCCTGACTCCAAGGCAGAGGGTCCCAGAGGCTGTGACGTGACCCTTAGCCCTGCCCACCCATCCTGCTGCTGAGTCTGTCTGATGTTTTGGTTCTATGAATAAATATAACTGCCCTCTGGAAACAAACAGCAGGTTCCACTTCATAAACCACAGTAGCAACTGGGTCAACACTTGGGACAGAGAAGTGGCTGTAGCAACAATAGCAAACACAGTCCAACAACAGACTAATGCCCAGAACTCTACCCCAGAAAACCAGCCAGCCAAATCTACTTTAAAGCAATATTCCCATGTAGGCCAGGAGTAGGGCATAGATTACTACAGCAGCAGCAGCACTGAGCTCCACACTAGAGGGCCAGCAGGCCAATCCACTCTATGACCATGAGCACAGGCCGGCCAAGAGCAGTGGGGACTGAGGCAGCACCTGCAGGGACTCAACAGGTGACCATGTGACCATGCGGAGCCCAAAGAATGAAGCCAAGCAGAGGAACACACAAAAGCCATTAAAGTAAACTGTTACTGAAACTACAGCTCAGAGAACACCTAAGAGGACATATAAGCCTAAGTAAAGCAACTGTAAAAGGAGTTAAGTGGCAAATGGTCCTTCCACGGACTAGCGAAAGCTGGTGGACCTATGTATCCTTTTACCCCAGAGCTGTGAGAATCATCAAGTCCTGGTTCTTTTTTGTTGCACAGTCCCTCCTTTAGTACCACTTCTGTATTTTTCACATTTAACTTTAGAAAATAAGTAATCAACATTGTTATCCAAGCTTTCTGTCCTCATTTGGAAGTATATTCACATCTTATGATCCAACAAACCAAGCAGATTATTAAAGCCTCTGTGTATTTATACGAACCTTACAGAATGTATTATTGGGTAATATGTTTGGTTCTAAACAATTTCCTTGAGATGATAATACTGTTTTGATACGTTTTTGAAGTCTTCTTATTTTTACCTAGAAAAAAGAAAACTAAGTGAATAGCAAACCAGAGTATTAAATCCTACAAAAGAATGAGAACTACTTGACCAAGCAGTCCTGTGAAATGCAGGCATATATTCAACCAAATGAAAAGGACTTCTTTTCCTTCACTTCCTTTTCATTATAGTTCTAGGCCCTGATGACCTCCAGCAGGGAATGCCTTCTATTCTTTCATTCCCTTAGCCAGCATCTTACTTGTTTGCTTGTGTACAGGTATGGTTGGATGTATTTCAGGTGGGCCATGAACTCCCTCTGTAGCCAAGGGTGAATTCCTGGTTTTTCTGCCTCTATCTTTAGGTAATGGAGTTATACATTAGGATACCCCTGTTATAGATGCTGGGGATCAAACTCAGAACATAGTGCTAGCTACACCACCATACCAATTTGGCTACATCACTAGCCCCAATCATAAATTCTTACAGTCATCACTTGCTATGCATGGAGAAATAGAGTTCCAGGTCCAATATAGATACAAAAATCTACAGATATTAAAATCATGCATACAGCCTTTGCACACTTTAAATCATCTTTACTTACAGTGCCTAATACAATGGGAATGCTATTACACAGTTGTCACACTGGACTGTTCAGGGAATACTGACCAAACAAAAAGATCTTACAAGTTCAATAGAAACACTTTTTCCCTAAATATTTTTAATGTTGGTCTGTGGTGGTACACACCTTTAATCTCAGCATTCAGGAAGGCAATGGCAGGCAGGTCTCTGATTGAGAGGCCAGCCTAACCTACATAGTCAATTCCAGTTGGAGCTATGTAATGAGACCCCATCTCAACAGCAAAGGAAAAATAAGTCTGCAGTTAGTTAAGTATAGATACAGAACCCAAAATGTAGAAAACTGATAAATGACATTTGGCTACTAAGGATAGTTAAGAATGGAAGAAGCATGTAATGATGGTGCATGGTTTCAGTGCATGGTTGCAATTCCAAAATTAAGGGGACTAAAGCAGAAACAGAGTTCAAAGCCAGCCTACATTACATATATCTAGCTCCAAACTCAAATAAAGAAAGCATGAAAGATAAAACAAACAAAACAATCAGGAAACTTAATCTGTCCACAATAAAAATATTGGTGTAAAAAAAACAAAAAACAAAAAACAAAAAAACCTCAGACAGTAATCCTAGAAAACCTTAAAAAAAAGGGCAGGTGTCAAAGATCTTAAAACAGATTTAAGCTCTAACAAAGAGCATATCAGAATGGAAAGAAAATGCTTACATACTACAGATAACCATCAATGATTACAGAATGCTTATTAGGACTAAGATTGTTTTCAAATCTTAAATTAGTAGGTCTTCTTTTATTCCAGGGGTTCTCAATCTGTGGGCCATGACATTATGATTCATTATAGTAGCAAAATTGCAGCTACGAAGTAGCAATGAAAGTAATTTTATAGTTAAGGGTCACCACAACATGAGGAGCTGTTTTAAAGGGTTGGAACTTTAGGAAGGTTGAGAACCACTGTTTTATTGCCTCCTTTTCCCAACATACAGGGTATGACCACATTCTACACATATTAAAAGAAAGAAAATGAAATTTGAAACTTACAAAGAGTTCCTCAACTATTGCTTCATGCTTGTTCCTGCACTGGGTCTTCCCAATGCGTTCATTCAATTCATTCAGTTTTTTATCAAATAAATTACAACTTATCATGTGGATCTCCTGTTGAACCCAATGTTTAACCTAGAATTTAAATAAATACCAAAACACACAATTTCAAATTTTAAAACAATTCCACTTTCTACTTTTTATTTTTATATGTATATGGTCTCCATGTATACGTGTGCTACATTGCAGAGAGGCCAGAGAGGACATAAGATCCTCTGGAACTGGAGTTACAAATAATCGTGAGGTGGCGTGTGAAACTTGAACCAGGGTCCTCAAAAGAAAACTCAGTTGTTCTTAACTTCTGAGCCATCTCTCCAGTCCACTCAACTTTTTGAGACAAGATTTTTTTTTCACTATGTATCCCCAACTAGTCTGTAGACAAGATTAGCCTCAATTTCAAAGACTAGCCTCTGCATCCCAGGTGCTGAATTAAAGGTGTATTAACACCAGGCCTAGCTTATTTTCTACTGCTTAAAAATTGCTTTACTCTTTCCTGATATTTTATATTGAAAAACTACTATACATTACTCTCCACCAGTAAGTTCTATAAAAATTGGTATTAAATTTTGCACCGCAATCTAATATGTAGCACACAAATATACATGTTACAAATTAAATTTACCCTCAAAATGCTGACTTCACCTCACACAGTTCCAGTTGACTACTGTTTCCATAATACACATTAATCAGACTTATCAAAACGAATCCAGAATAAAGCTATTTCACTAGAACTGAAGATTATATTTCTTCCCTCCTCTTCTTTCTTTTTTTTCTCTCTCTCTCTATTTATATATTTTAGATAGGGTTTCTACATACAGCCTGATCTGTATGCAGATCTGCCTGCTTCTGCCTCTCGAGCCCTGGGGATTAAAGGTGTGCACCACTATGCCTGGCCTGGAAGATTATGTTTCATTTCATAGTGGATCAGACAGACCATGTAGAAACACATAATTGGATAAAAATAAAAACAAGTATACTAAGAGTGTAAAAAGTAGTTTACCAGGTTAGTTTGGAAAAGGAGGTGTATAACTTGGTGAACCAACTGTGATGCAAACAATAAACAGCTATTGCTGCTGATCAAAAACCCTTATGACCAATACAAAATGCTGGGTTGTCAAGTAAAGCTCAAGATCATCCCATGTTTGACTTACACATTTGGCAGCATATTAAAGACCTTTTCGTTTTCTACAAGACTTTTACAGACATATAACTCTGTAAATTACTTAGTCTAGAATCATTCCTGAAAATAGAAATATACTGGTAATGTAAATAATTCAACTCTTATTATCTTAGCTAGTTTTATGGCAACTTGACACAAGCTAACTAGAATCATTTGAGGAGGAAACCTCAATTGAGAAAATGCCTCCATAAGATTGAGCTATTTAAGCCTGTAAGGCATTTTCTTAATTACTGATTGATGCGGGAGGGCCAAGTTCACTGAGAGTGATGCCATCCCTGAGCTGGTGGTTTTGGGTTCTATAAGAAAGCAGGAGTGGTGGTGCATACCTTCAATCCCAGCACTTGGGAGGCTGAGGCAGGCAGATCTTTGTGAGTTTGAGGCCAGCTCAGTCTACATAGAGTTCCAGGACAGCCAAGAAACCCTGTCTCATAAAACAAAAACCTAACAACTTTATGCAGCTGGAGAGATGCTCCGTGGCTGGGAGTACTGACTGATCAACAATTCCCAGCACCCACATGGCAGCTCACAGCTCTTTACTCCAAGATCTGACACCCACAAACATATATGCAGGCAAAACACCAATATACATAAAATAAAAATTAAAAAAAAGAAAGCAGGCTGAGCAAGCCACCCAGTAAGCAGCACCCCTCATGGCCTCATGCTCTGCCTCTAGGTTCCTGCCCTGATTACTTTCCTGAATCATGGAGTGTGATACTGAAAGCAGAGGCAAAATAAATCCTTTCTTCTGCAAGCCTCTTTCAAATGTCCTATTTCATTACAACATTAATAACCCTATGACATACTATAAAGATTTTTACATGAGTGCATGTGTATGCTGAGGTATGTGCACATGAAGGAAGAGGCATCAGATTCCCTGGAGCTGGAGTTACAGGTTATAAGGTACCAGAAGCTGGGAATTGAACTCAGATTCTCTGCAAAAGTAGCAAGTACTCTTAACTTCTGGTCTCTTCAGCCCTGTCAACATTTTTCACTAATCAGAAGTATAAGTTCCTAAAACAAAGACTTTTAAGCCCAACATTACCTGTTCTAGCAGTGTTGTGTGCCTTACCAGAGCTACACAAGCATTTTCATTAATTTGCTCTGAAGTTTTCATGACCTTAACATTTTCTTTGTTGTCTGAAAACATCTTCTTTTGATTATGGCCTTGGAAAGACAGAAAGATTACAGATAAAAATATTCCTTCCTAAGAAAGAAATCAAAACTCTGATTCAGGGAGTTTAATCAAGTGGAAAAACTAAAATGTGACAACAGCAGTACTTAAAATTTTAATTATTATTTTTTTTGGTGGGCATGGTAGTACATGATTTTAATCCCAGCACTTAAGAGGCAGGTAGATATCTGTGGATTCAAGGCCAACCAGTGCTACACAGTGAGACCATATATGCGTGTGTGTATGCATGTGTGTGTGTGTGTTTTAAGTAAATATAACTGCATAAAAACCTTTCTATAAAAATGTTCTTTAAAAAAATAAATCTTTGGTAGGTAGGCTTCTGGCCTCAGATACAAACCCTTTTCAGTCGGTTTCACAGGATAACCACTGTGCAAGGTGGCACATAGTTCAAATTACAGCATTTTGGAAGGTGGTAAGAAGATCAAGAATTTAAGGCCAGCCTGGGCTTTATACTGAGACCTTGTCTCACCAAAACAAAACACATAAAAGTAAACAAAGCAAAAGCCTGTCAAACACACAACCAAAATAAATAAATAAATAAAAACACAAATATCCCAAAACAAACCCTAAATAAATTTTTTTAATTTAAGCCAATGCATACAGTCACTTAAGGAATCCATTACTTTGATGAAATTATTCAGCAATTTAAATTACCTTGTTAAAGTAATTCTTTTGTACTCTAAACAAAAGATTCTAAACAGTGTATGCATGTGCACAGAGAATTAAGTGTGGGGTCAAAGGATATCTTTGTGAAGTCAATTCTCTCTTTCTACCTATGTGTGGGTTCCTGGAATTAAACTCAGCTCACCCGGCTTTGGAGAGAGCACCTTAATCTGCTGATCCATCTTGCTGGCCCTAACCAGAATTTTAACCAACCAACATAAAAATTCTACTTCTAATGTGATTTACTTTGTTATTTTATATCTCCAGAACTTTTTTTTTTTTTTTTTAGTTACTCGGTTTCTCTCCAGGTAGCTCTTTGTAGTTGGGCATATACCTAGGCACACATTATGAATAACTGCATCAAGAATCTCTTACTTGTCATGATCAATCAATTCTATGGAAAGAAATAGATTCACCAACAACTTAATGTACCTGTTCTCTAGGGAGGACAAAGCTTCCACCTCCAAGGTGCTACTGGCAGTTAGTTTGCAGAGGGAGGGGGAGATATTTAATTTAGTTGTATATCTACCATTAATATGTCCATGTTCCTGTACACAACACTCATTAAACTCATTGAGTCACAACAAACACTCATGAAGGTATAAGAGGGTTATCCCCAATCTTTCTTTTGCTGTGCTGGGAATCAAAGCCAGGAACGTAACAGATCTACCATTCAGCTATATTCTCTATCTGAAGAGGAAGGAATCATTGGTAATGGGGTAGAGGACAAGTATGACCAAAATACTTTATACATGTATGTACATATGTAATGAAATTCATTATGTATAATTAATGTTAATAAAAACCTATGTCTAATAAAATCTGAAAACAAGAGACATAGTTAAAATGAACCATCTGCCATCAACTGCCTTTTGAAATTTTCTGTACTTTTCCTGATAAAAGTGATTAATCCTCCCCCTTTTTTCTAACTTTTAATTTTTGTTTGATATAGCAGATATCACTAAATTGAATCAAGTTTGGCCTAAAGCTCCCTGCATGCTTATAGTTTGGCTTCAGTGTCTTTCTCTGTGTGGTAAATTGTAATTTTAACTAATGTATAACAGACTATAGTTGTTTTTTTTTTTTTTTTTTTTGTGGCCTGAATGGATGTATTCTTAGTGTATCATGTGCTTGCCTGATTTGCCCTGGGAGACCTGAAAATGGGCATCAAATCCCTGGAAACAGATTCATAGATGGTTGTGAGCCAACATGTGGGTGCTAGGCATCAAAGCTGGGTCTTTCATGAGAGCAGCCAGTACTCTTTTAACCAGAAACAGTTCTCTAGCCTGTATAACCTACCTCCATAGAAATAAACTGTTTCAAAGCTCAAAGGTGATCAAATGATTAAGCAAAACAGATACACATTAACCAATCCAGCTGCCTCTCCCCTGTATCACACTTCCTTTTCTTTGGCTGTAACTTTAACCTGCCCATGTGATAGGAAGGTTTGTTGTTTAGATACATAGTCTCATGCAGCCCAGTCTGGCTTCAAATTGCTATACAGCTGATGATGACCTTGAACTTCTGATCCTTCTGTCTCTACCTCATTAGTGCTCTGTATTGCAGGCATGTACCACAATGCCCAGTTTATGTGGTGCTAAGGACTGAACCCAGGGATTGTTGCACACTAGGTAAGCACTCTGCCAACTGAGCTACATACAACCCTAGCTTCAGAAAAGAGCTCTTTTCAAAAGTATTTGGTCCTGCCTATTGCCCATTCTAGCATTGTAAATAAGCATATAATTACAGTGATGAGCCATAATTTTCTCCTTTAAAAATCAAGAACAGTTCACAAGCAAAAGCTTGAAATCACAGCCATCATTTACTTTTTATCCTATTTATGTGTCCTACTTTTTTGTATGTTTGAGACTTCAAAAATCCCCCTATGGAAAGTGATTGAGTTTTTCTAAAAGGCACAGAGCCATACACTTACTATAAAGGCCAAGTAATGACTGCCACTTTGGGTATGCCTGTTCACAATTTAAAATGTCACAGTGACAGGTGCTACCGCATTCTTTGGTTATCAACATGGCACCAGCAAAATTCCTAGAGCAGAGTAGATTCACTAAGCTAGGTGGTTTCTCAAGAGTCTGAACATAATTTTTATTTTTATCAGGAGACTCTGAAGTTGCATTTACTTCTAAACTGGAAACCATCTTGTTCATTTTCTTGTCATCCGAAGTATTCTGGGCTATAACCCTCAACAGATGGCCTCCAAGTTTTTAGTATAAAGTTATTATAACTCTCATGTTCAGAGAGATCTTAATACACTTAACTCCTATTGAAAAAGAGTTTCACAAGTGTCCTATGACTCTTTTGCCTCTTGTGTAGAGAATTTACACAAGGAGGAGTCAATGGTTGTCTTTGGCTTTGTATAAGGACAACCTGTTCATCAGTGTTTCCTGATCTTGTTTCTGAAACAATTTCTTCTATTGCTTTAATCAGGAGAATGCTATACTTTTCTGTGAAAACCGTGAATTATCATTAGAGTCAAATGAGGAATCAACATTTTCAGAACGGGTATACTTGCTACTGAGCTATAAAACAAGGACTTGAACTCTGATTACCATTTGGAATATTAGTTCCAACTGTTGTTTTTGGAGCTTCAACATTCTTTGACTTGTTCAGGATCTCCAACTGCTTCCGACAACTTGTAGGCATTGTTTTTTTGGCCTTTAAAATCTTCTGTTTTTTTCTGTCTGGACTTTCCATATCCTAGAATTTAAGGTATATTTAACATGACACTTTGTCTCAAAAAACAAGATTTAAATGCTTTTTCCCAGTGAAATAGTTGTTGTAATATTAAAATGGTCTAATTTCGTTGGCAGAGGAAATTCCAAGACAGCCTAACATTAACTATTGAGTAGTTATTAATAATCACTCTTTAATGCAGGTTTATAATGAAAAATTGCACGCCGGGCAAAAGACATAGAGTGTACAGTTTGAATAAAAAGAAATACAAAATGTACCATGAGTCAAAGAGTACCAGAAAATTCAATTTTGGAGCCAAGGCTTATGCTAAAAGAGGTAAAACTTGCTGTGAAATGGAATAAAGGGAGAATGCCCTCTTCAAGGCAAGATATAACTCATCCTGCAACTTGCAAAAGAAACAGGACTGAGGTTTTTTCTACTCCTAAAAAGCAATAACAAACCAATGATTATACACAGTTAATTCAACAGGGTGGGGAAGGCAATGATCCATCTCAAGCAGGCAGCTGAACTTGTCACTGTTGGCCATGTGGTTCTGGCGTTAATCAGGAAGGAAACAAAAGATAAGGTGGTTGTGGAATCTTCTGCAGCTGCTAAAAAGAGTCACTTAGGCCAGGCATTTGGCAAAGGAGACCCTGCATGGAGACCTTGAGGGGCCATTTCATGAACCTGTGAAAGTGAACCCTGGATAAAAGGAAATCATTCACCGATCTTGTGGATTCAGTGTATGCAATCAATTCTTCACTTTCCTGCTTTTCTATTTATTTATTTACTTACTTACTTATTAAGGCAGTGTCTCACTGTATAGCTCTGGCTGGCCTTGAACTCACAAGAGATCCTTCTGCTTCCCAAGTACTGGGATTCAAATCGTGTCTCACGAAACCAGGGAAAATTTTTAAGAATTTTAAGCAGAGACATCAATGTTGTTTCCTCTGTTGAGACACATTCTTTAACTTGTTTGCCAAAACTGGAAAAAGACGAGGAAGAAAAGGAATTTTTTCTTTTTCTGTTAAGACACCACAAAAATCAACCTGTACCTGAAAGGAGTTCCACCTCAATTCATAGTGCCCCATTGTAGTGAATTACAGATACAATGTTAGAGTATTCTGAAGAAAACTTTGTTGAACTTGTCTTGGGTAAACTGGTTAGTGATCATGTAGACCAGACATAAATTTCTCTACAATGTGTGCTTGACCTCTAGGCTGAGAACTGCCAGATTCTTAACTGCTATCTCCACCCTTCTGAAAACAATGCTTGCTTGCTTCCGCCTCCCAACGTCCACAGTCGCCTTTCTGAATCCCTCTTTGCCTAAAATCTTAAAACAAATTGAAGGTTGGCTGCTCCGCCACTACTCTGCTTGAGACAGGCTCCTGCCGGTTCTGAATAAAGGTTCCACATTGATTTGACTTATTCCAGCCTGATGTTTACGCCCTAACATCACGGTGTAGCAAGCTCAGGAAAGGACTTCAGGTGCTAGTCTTTTCTAGCAAATTGGTCCAAACGTGCTGTCTGTCGTCCTACCATAAATCAAAACCCAAAAGGCAAGTTCCAGGTAACTTATTCCGGCACCTGCATTTTTCAGGGCAAAACGATCCCATTACCGGATCTGATCACGGGATACAGACCCTGGGAGTGAGCTGGACCTCATCAGTTCACCTGCCATGCCCAGAGAGCGCAGAAGAAACCGCACAAGCCATCTCCGCTGAAGTGACCCCGCACACATATCCCAACCCCCACCCCGCGGCGCCTCAGGCCGCGGTGGGCCGGCGCTTCCGGCTTCCCGGCCCCTCGGCCAGCCCCGCGCCGCTGCCTGGAGGCCCACTCCCTCCGGTCCGGCCCCGCACCTGTGTGCACCTTCCCTCCCGGTCCAGCCTCGGGGGGGCGAGCGCCGCGATGAGGCCGGCTGCCCCGCCAACCGCCTCCCTCACGGAGCCATCGGCGCCCGCGACCTACCCGGAGCCGGGCCAGCGCCAGGCCGCTCCCACACACGCCAGCCGCGACCCCAACCAAAAACGATCTGCCGCTGGGCAGGAGCTAGACTAAATCTCCCTCCCTCCGCCCTCGCGGCCGCTGCCAGCCAATGACAGCGCGGAGCTGGGAGAGCCCAGCCAATCACGGCCGCGGTGGGCGGGGAGCAGTGCGGCTGAGGTAAACGCAAACTGACCCAAGGTCTGGCCTGGAGCCGCAGGCCAGTCCCGCGGTGCTCGGCGGCCTGTGAGGCCAGCGGGCGAGCGAGGCCTTGCGCACGGATTTCGATGGTGTTTGAAACTTATTTTCCTGAAACCTCCACAGAAACAAGCCCCGGAGAAAAAGGGTTGAAATTGTTACCAATGAAGCCTTTTTCGCGAAAGCAAGCCTCGGAGGAAAAGGGTTGTAGATTCCAGTTGTGAAAGTTCTGCTGGGTTAGAACCCGGGATGGCGATTGGCCAGTGCCCTGTGAATTCGAAGTGGAGCAGGGGACTCTGCTGCTCTAGGGAGCCTTTAGTGGCGTTCTGTGGAGCATTTATTTACAGAGCTCGGTTCAGAGAAGGGGCCGAGAAACCATGAAAAACAGTGTTTCTCAATACTATCATATGTTCTGGAGACCGAAGGTCGCAAGGCCCAGTGGAGCCAGTCCTTGACTGGCTAAAATGCAATCCTGAGGTGGAGGAGGAACCATCTTGCTCGCTGCCTCATTCCTTCCTCCAGGCAGTTTGGGAAAGTACACCTGGTGGCCCACTAATTTAATCCCAGCAAGCCCAGAGGCAGGGGCCGGCTGGTCTGCATGCGTTTCAGACCCACCAGTCTCAAAGTAAATAAATAAAAATTGTCCTACAGTAACGCATCCTGTTACTGTTACCGAGTTTTCAGACGTCAGTGCCTTAGAGTTTGCTACGTGGCCCTGCGGGCGGAAGAAATAGCGGTTTAGAACACTTGTCCTCACGCAGAGAATTCAGTTCCCAGCACCCCCCACCCATATCGGGCAGCTCACAACTGCCTGTAATTGCAGTTCCAGGGGATCCAACACCCTCTGGCTTCTGAAGGCACTTAAGTGCATATGATGTACATAAATTCATGGAAGGATACTCACACATTTAAATATATATATATATATATATATCTTTTTATATATTTATATCTTTATAATATATTTATATCTTTATATATAAAGACATGATTCTGCTATGTAGGACTTAGCAGTCACTGTGTTTGTTGCAAGTGGCCAGGTTTAGCCTCTCATCCTCAATAAGCCAACCAAAGGAGCCAAATACATGAAGAAAAGCAGACAAAGATTTATTCAGTATAGCCACATTGGGAAGGACAGATAGATCCTGAGACAACCCCAAGTCAATCTTCAGTGTATACTGGGGATGTGGCTGTTAGCTAAGTTTGTTCTATGGTACAGGAAAGAAATTGACCATCTGGGAGAAACAATAAACCACTATATGGGAAAGCCATAAGGCTGAAAGTTGGAAAGTTACATGAGGCAGGCTAATTATCTCCTGTTAGGATGAGAAAGGAAACCCTAAATTGGGAGTCTTCCCAGGGGATCCTGAGTCCTCGTATGTTCTTATTGTCAAGATGAAATGCTTGTTGCAGGAGTAGCCCTTTTCCTTCTCACTGCCTTTTCCCTGAGAAAGATCTTAGGAAGCCTGTCCTGGGCCATTTTGGAAATTTGCCACCTTTATAGCCATGGCTTCTCTCCCTATCTGATCTGCCTATCATGGAATCTATCTAACTCCTAGTCTCTCAAGAGAGTATAAATAGAAAGTCTGGCCAAGTTGTAGTCTCAGCTCTAAGTCTCTCCAGCTAGGTCATCTGACAATTGTGTTTCTTGAAGGAGTCTGGTATTTGAATTCTGCCTCCTGGCCTTGGCAGATGCAGGTCTTATCCATAGTTCCATTTCTCAGAGACTGTCCTTGACGGTCTCTGCAGGCGGGGTGCTCTGAGCCTGAGAAATAGATAGCAAGCTCCCTGCAACCTTGGGAACCAGATAGCAGACTTTGTGTGAATTCCTGCATGCCTTGCCAGGTGCGCAGATGTGTTGCTACTGTGAAAAAATATTTGCTATACCCTTTGCTTTATAAGTGTTGTTTGCACGTTCAGTAAACTGAGACTTGATCAGGAATCTGTCTTGTCTCCATTCTTCGCGTCTCTGTCCCCCAATTTCCACTCCCTCTTTCAGGTGGACCCTGTTCGACTAGCCCGCAGGACAGGACAGTTTCTTCAGGAGACAAGTTCCTTTTCTGGATATCTTCAGAGTTTCAGTCATTTTTCTCCCAGCACATTCCTGGGGCAATTCTAATTTCTTGGATTCCATTCTTTCACATGGTCAGATAGCCAATGAATGTAACCTAAGTGTCTCCATAGAATATATTTGTTCCTGCCAGACATTCTGGTTACTGTCCTGGCACTTTTATCTTTCCTTAAGCTCTCTACAATGTCCCAGATACACCCTAGGATGAGTAAGATTTGGTGAAGCCTGGTGCTTAGTAATGTACTCTTGGGAACAGATATGCCCTTGTGGCCTACTGCCAAGCTTTTGTGTAACCCTTTCCTCCAAGACTGAAACACTCCATTTAATAGAGAAGCTTATTTCACAGGAAGGTAAGCAAATCAAAACAGTTTCAGGAAGATCTTGAAACTGACTAGATTTACTAGGTCCTTCCTGCCAAAATAAGAAATAAATGCTGAGAGTCCCTGAGACTAGCTAAACAGAGCAACAAAGAAGACTCAGAAAAGCTGAACAGCAGCTCAGCTATTACAACTGTAATCATTACCACTACAATCTTACAAACATATTTCCATTATCCTCTAATAATTGCTTATCTTATTTTTAAATTTTTATTTATTTATTTTATGTATATGAGTGCTCTAACTGCATGTACACCTACCTGACAGAAGAGGGCATCAGATCTCATTATAGATGGTTGTGAGGCACCATGTGGCTGTTGGGAATTGAATTTAGGACCTCTAGAAGAGCAACCAGTGCTCTTAACCATTGAGCCATCTCTCACTGTCCCCAATCCCTGCTTTTTTGTTTTGTTTTGCTTTGTTTTGTTTTGAGACAAGGTTTCTCTGTGTAGCCTTGCCTATCCTGGACTCACTTTTTTACCAGGCTGGCCTCGAACTCAAAGATCTGCCTGCCTCTGCCTCCCAGAGTTCCAGGATTACAGGCGTGTGACTCCATGTCCAGCTAACTGATTCTCAATAAAAGTTCTATTGCTTTTCCAGAGGACCCAAGTTCAATTCCCAAAAACACCCATGTTACTGGCTTAGTCTGTAATGAATTTAACATTAAATGATACAACAGAAATGAAGTGTGGTGGTTTCAATAAGAATGTTCCCCCATTGGCTCATATAGTTGAAAGCTTAGTCACCAAGAAGTAGAACTCTTTGATAGGATTAGACGGATTAGGAGGTATGACTTTGGTGAACTGCCAGAACCACAGAGTCAACAGTTCCTGAGTGGGGAGTGAGGATTGAAATAATTAAAGCAAGCCACACTACACATGGAATCAGCTCAAGAGGGCTGTTAGTAAGACTGCAGTGTGAGTTTATTCCACAATTCCTTTTTATAGGCAAAGCAAAAACAAGTCACATCAATACAAGAAGTTCATGGAACAGCCAAACTTGTTTTCTAAAACTACTTCCCTATAACAGATATGGTCCAAGGTCACACAAATAAATTTTAAGGAACTTGGTGAAACTTCCTCTTTTCTCTGTCTCAAGGTGAAAGCCAGGGTGAAAACATATATTTTAATAAGTAATAAAGCTTGACAAACAAGCAGCTCTCCACATTGAAGGAGAAACACTCGGTGTTGTTTTTTTGTTTGTTTGTGTGCTTGCTTGCTTGCTTGTTTGTTTTGTTACACCCAGTTCGCAAGCCCCCAAAAGATCTACAGGAATTGACTCCGTTGCAAAACACATGAGGGTCTTTTTATTGTAAATTACAAGCTGCAGCTTGGGCCACAACACCTACCACCAAAGCGGTGGGAGCTGAGCACGCCCTGCCCAGGTTAGTTGGGTGATTTAAAGATTCTAGTCCATCCCAGCGTGCCCAAGGCAGGGGCGATTCCTGCCTGGCAAGCATCTATTGGTCAAGATACTACATTTTGAATTGATTGGCTATAGGAAGGTCCCCAAACCATAATGACCTGGTGTCCCTCCCTAGGGGAATGGGCCAGTTTCCTAGCAACTGTTATCTCTAGTGGGTGGGGAAAGAATGCAGTAAGGCAGTCCTTCCCCTCAGGGCATTACTGGACTTCTCCACCCACCTAGTTCAGGCCTTAATTAATAATAGCTGCTAATTTATCTTTTGGTCTCTCAGTTTGTAACAAAATCCCAAACATTCAATTTTACCAATAAAGACTCAAGAACCAGATGTTAGGGCAAAAACCTGCTAGTTCAGAGAGGCAGAGAAAGCTCCAGCTGACTTTCCTACTCAGCAAACGTCCCAGAAGAAAAAAGCCCTCTCTCCCGTTCCACACTGATTTTGAAACCCTCTAAACTGTATACCCTACACACACTTCCAGTGGGTTTCTCTATCCATCCTCCAGACTTCCTTTCACTCTCTATGGTTTTCTCCTATTTTCACTCCCTGTCAACCGGTTGCTTGTTCTCCCTCTTGACCTATGGTTGACTTCATTTAATCCTGTTCACAGAAAGCTCTTGGATTGAAGGTGTGTGCTAGGGCTGAGCCACAGCACAACTAGAAACAGTTGTGTTTTTTTGTTTGTTTTATTTTTTTTTCCAGTACACAATCTTGAAGTTCACAGTGTGATCAAACATCCTGCAACAACTGGTGGTGTGTTTTGGGGTTTCAAAAGCCCATGCTAGACCCAGGTTCTCTGTCTGCCTGTGGATCAGGATGTAAAGCTCTCAGCTACTGCACAAGCACTATGCCTGTCTTCTTCCTGCCATGATGATCATGGATTAACCCTCTGAAACTATAAATGTCAGGGACCACCTGAGGGAACTCGCCAACTTCAGAGACCACCTGTGGAAGCTTACCAACTTGCCTCAATTTGCCTGTTCCCTTACCTGCAGTAAACATACTGCTTGGAGATGCCTGTTCCCTTACCTGTAGTAAACATACTGCTTGGAGATGTCAGAGACCACCTGTAGAAACTCACCAACCTGCCTCAACTTGCCCGTTTCCTTACCTGCGGTAAACATACTGCTTGGCAGCAGCAGAGATGTGCTCACAGAACCATGGCTTATCACAAGATGTTTCAGGCCCCTGGCTGAGAATAATCTGTAACGTTTCACCCACCCTACTTCCTAATCCTGAACCCTATTTAAAGTTGATTCTGCTCAGTAAAGTTAGTCCTTGACAAGCACCTGTTTGCTTGGACTGGTTTCTCTTTCTCGCCCATCTTTTCACAGGTTTGGATTCTCTTTTAACCCTCGAATAACCTTAGCTCCACTGGCTGGAGCATATAAACAAGCCCCCAATTAAATGCTTCATTGTGTCTGAAGGGACTGATATCGGCCCAAAACACCCTAAGACCAGGTTCTCAGCACAAACATTTCTTTGCCCCACAGGGACAAAGGGCAGTGAATAAGAGACAAAGGACAGGAAATAGAGAATGAGAGAAGGGATATCTGACCTGGGGAGGGGGAGAATGTCTGGATAGAGAGGAAACAGACACGGCCCATAGGCAAATGCCTATTTATAAAGGTTAAGGGGGAAACTACCTGTTAGTATGAGGTATTTAATTTTGATTGGGCATATTAATTAGGTGGCCTAAAAGAGGGCTTTCGATTTCTGGACTTTAATACTTTGATAGCTGGTCCTTGGTACTCAGCCTTAGGAGGAAGAACTGGCCAAATCAAGAAACATACTTTGGATAACTTTAGGAATGTAATGTAATGGTTTTTAGCAAGGCAGAGGGAATGGGGAAGAAGGGCAAGGCCTCCCAGAGCTGTGTTTGCTATGCTGAGGATAGCTAGAGTCCCTTCTTCACAACAATAGAACACTGACTAAGACAAAATAGGCTTTTTATGCTTAATTTTACGTTCTAGCACACATTATTGGTTTATAATGGCCTGTATAAATATCATCAGGTGATAGCATAGAAATAAAGTATGATTACTATGGTTAATTTTATTATGGTGTGCAGATATTACTATGAATGTACTATGTAGATTTACTACCTATGGCCATCCATCTCTTCTGAATTTAAGAAAATAATCCTCAATAACGAGGGTGAGCCTCAATTAATTAATTCAAGGCCTTGATAACAGAAACAGGTTTCCCAGTTTAGCAGAACTTTTGCCTCCATATTTTGCTGAGTTTCCAGGTTGCTAGGCTGCTGTATAAACTTTGAAAGGACACAGAATCTTTTTTTTTTTTGTTTTGTTTTTTTGTTTTTAGTTTGTTGGGTTTTTTGAAGACAGAATTTCACTATGTAGCTCAGCCTATCCTGTAAACTCATTGTTTAACTTAGGCTATACTGTAACTCATTGGGTAGACTAGGCTGGCCTCAATCTCATAGCTCTGCCTGCCTCTACCTCCCAAGGGTCGGTATTGAAGATGTTCAACACTATGTCTGGCTCACAGCATCCATTTGTTTGAATCTGTATATTGCTCTCAACATTTCAAATTTGACAGTACCCCCCACAACCACATGAGCCAATTATTTTTAAATCCCTTCATACATGTATATAAAGCATGTAGTACATTTAATAGTGTATATAAATAAGCACTAATGTTCTGTTTCAGTGGGGAACTTTTATTTTTGTGTGGTGATGAGAAGAGGTAGGTACACGTATCATGGTACATGTTCTGAGGTCAGAGGACAACTCTGTGGAGTGGGATCTAGAGACCAAATTCAGGTCACCAGGCTTTTGAAGCAAGTGTCTTTATCCATTTAGCTATCTCACTAACACTTTCTGGAGAATACTGACTGAGAGAATTCTAAACAGCTAAATGTAAATAGAACTGTCAGTTTATAAATGACTATTGCAGGTAAAGGGACAGGACTGAGCTGAACTCTTGCCCTAGACAAATCCAGGTATAGCTGGAAATACAAGCCTTTATTTACTCTTTCCATAATGGATCACTGGAATGTAGTATAATGCTTAATGTTTTGGGTTTTTTTGGTTTGGTTTGGTTTTGGTTTTTTATTATATTGTAATCTGTCCTCCAGGTATGAACTGGATGTTGCCCTGAAGAAAATCTGCACAAGATTGGGCCTGTTAACAGTTCATCATTTAGTGGGGACAAGTTCTCAAAGATATCCTCCACAAAGATACAGTTAACAGTTGCTAGAGAAGACAGAATCTTGAGGCCCCTCCCTTCCTTGAAGATATATGGCAGTTAATTAGCAGTTGGGGTGGGGGCAGGGAGAACTGCGATAGGGCCCTCCTCCAATCTAAGGATCCTGTAACAGTTGCTGGGAGAGGTGTTTTTCTTAGTGGTGTAGATTCCCATATCAATTAAATTAGGTTCACTAATCTACACATAGGTGTGTGTGGGGGGGTGTTTTCATTGTTGGTGTCCTTATGTGGATTGAGTAGACTTTTTGTTTTTGTTGTTTTCTGAGACATGATTCTTCTTTATAGCCTTGGCTCTCCTAGACTGGCTTTGTAGACCAGGCTAGTCTTGAACTCACTGCGATTCTCCTGCCTCTGCCTCCCCATGTGCTGAAATTAAAGCATCAACAAGCGTGGGTGGAGGTTTATTTACATCTTTTTGGAAAAAGCTGTAACACATTCTCAAGCAGATAGTTACTATTAGAATTACTTGTTAGGAAACGCTAGATAGGCAGTATTTACACCAAAGGACATAGTTTAGGAAGTATTGACAGGAAGGCATAAAAGGTTGGTAAGAACTTCCATGTACAGTCCAGGCCTGACCACCTTTGGTAAATAAAGTTCTATTGTTATAAGAGCATGCATCTTCATACATGCTGTTAGACTGGGATTGATGGAGACAGCTTGGAAATAAAAGAAAGCAGACAGGTCCTTCCAAGACTTAAAAAGGTAACCCATGGACCACTATATTTCCTATCAGGTCCAATCAGGGGCAAGTACATATCCTAATGTACTTCCGCCCATCTCCCATCTACATGTAAGCAAGCACATCCAGCGCAGTTGATTCAAACAAAATTGTTTAGGGAGTGAAAACTTAAACAGCAGCCTCCAGCATCTCAGAAGTATCTGTCCTTGGGTAAGGGCAGAGACATTTTTATTTCATAGATCTCTTAGGCACAGTAATTAAAAACTTAAAACAGCTTTGGCTCTGCAAAAATTACTAAGGTACTGAGGAGTACCGGAGTTAAAACCATTTACAAAGAAGTAAAATCAGAAATGTGCCAAAGTCACTTACTTGGAGACTGTTTCATTATAGCTCTAGCTGGCCTGGAATTGGCTATATAGGCCAGGCTAGCCTCAAACTCACTGAGATCCACTTGCCTCGGCTGCCTCAGTGCTGGGATTAAATGTGAGGCAACAGCCACTTTTTTTCATTTGTTAAATAACACATATATCAAGAGTCAGTATTTAGGCAGCTTGCTTCTGGGTTGCCTAGTAACCTACGATGCATTGCACCTGGCAGGTGTGGTTCAGTTGCTCTATAAAAGGACCAACTTGCCACTTTGTGGCTCTTTTGCCTTCTTGCTCTTCTGCTTTCTTCCTCTCTCCTGCTCTTCCCCTCTGTCTCAGCGCCTCCCTCTCCCTCTTCTCTTTCTCTGTCTTACCCTGCCCAGTGACACTATGACCACTTCCCTTAATAAAACCTCCCAGGTGGAACCAGTCTCGTGGCATGATTTATGAACCTCCTGTTTAACTCTGCTGCACAATCCTAACAGCAAGGACAGACAGCAATTATTGATTAAAAAAGAAATCATCTAATTTCAACAGTCAAATAAAGTAATTGTTGAGAGTCTTGACAAATTGGTTTCTTTTTACAACTTCTGTCCCTCAGGTTTGCTGGAGTTCTCCAAGCACTCAGAGGGCTGAGGAAGGAGAACAGTCTGGACATGTCTCAACCCCCAACTCCCCACATAAGAGCCAGGGATGTAGCTCACTGTCCATTATGCAGAAGTTCCTGATTTGATATCCAGAGCCACAAAGCAAAATAAATCTTAACACACAAGCAAACAATTTTCTTCCAAACAAAAGGTTTCACATGTTTATTACTGAAATATGAATGAACCTACAAGAGCACAGAAACTAAGAAAACTCCTATTCTCCCAAAACACTCAGCTTTTCAGACAGTAGTAATGTTTTAAACTTGACACAGCAAGCATAAATATGGTTCCTTATAGACCCAGTTTGGTTCGTCGCCAATGTCTCCGCTTGGAGTTGTACATGATTTTATTGCCAGTTTTCATCTGAATCCACTGAGGAATGGGACGATTTTGTTTTTGTTTCTTAGCCAGGAATCTCTTGATCCTGAAGGTCTTGTGAGAAGCCATAGTGAAGAACAGAGCTAGACAGGCACACACTGCATGAGAGAAAAGGGCAAGAACTTCAGTCATTAAAGATAAAAGAGACAATCAAAAGAAAAAGGAAGTGAAGCAACTACAACACTTGATCTAGAAACTGGGATTAGAAACACCAAAAAACTGCACTAAGAACCCAGCCAGTAAATGAACATACATTCTCAAGGCCATCCTGCACTACAGGAGACCCTGTGAAAACAACAAAACAAACACAGAGGGAGTGGGGAGGGGAAAGAAGTTTCTCAATCAGTTGGTTCATTCTGACAAAGATTTTGATAATCAGAAAAAGGTTTTCACGTCTATGATCTCAGCACACGGCGAGGCACAGGCATGCTTCTGCCATGATGATAATGAACTAAGCCTCTAAAACTGTAAGCAAATCCCCAATTAAATGCTTTCTTTTATAACACTGCCTTGGTCATGGTGTCTCTTCACAGTAACAGAACAGTACCTAAGGCACTGTCTAAATATTTTCTATACTGACTTGGTGTCTCATGTCTGTGATCCCAGCACTTGGAAAGCAGAGTCATGAAGATCAGTCCTCCAGATAAGACTTGGGTGGGAGAAAAAACTAATAGGATTAAATTAATGGAATCATCAGCTTGGTATATTGATGCCTATATGTAATCATAGTTCTCTGAAGGTATAGGTGAACGGATCAATAAGTAGTTCAGGGCATGGCTGGACTATACAGGGATTTTTCTTTCTCTCCTATCCAAAGAAAGAGGTTCGGAACTAAACTTTAGCTTTCACATAGAAGAGTATCTTAGATATCAGGGGATCTGTATGGATGGGAGACAGTGCAGGAGGACACTTGTAAAGCAGCAGTGGTGGGGTGGCCCCTACCCGTGGCTCTGGCTGGCCTGGAACTTGCTGTGTGCACCAGGCTGACACAAACTCTGAGAAATCTGCTTATCCCTTTGCCTTTTGCCCGAGAGGTGGAATTAAAGGCACATGTCACCATGCCTGGCTGACAGGTATGTTTTGAAACCAAAATAAATTTAGTCATTGTATCACTGTTATTGTTTAAGAGTTGCTTGCAAGAGGGCCTAATAAAGCAGTTATGACCTCAAACTCTCTTAATCTAGCCTTTTACCTATGGAACCTCCTCCCTTCTGTGGAGATCACCTTATACTCTGTTCTAAATTGTTTTTTGAGACAGGGTTTCTCTGTGTAGCCTTGTCTGTTCTGGACTCACTCTGTGGACAAGGCTGGCTCAGAACTCACACTGATCCACCTGCCTCTACCTCCCTGAGTTCTGGGATTACAGGTTTGTGGCACCATGTGTGGCTAGTTATTCCATTTTTTTTTTTTTTAATAAAAGTGACTTTCAGCCTGTTCCTTGCCTTAAGTGCCATTTGAGTGCAACCTCAGAGGCATCTCCTTTATACAGAGATACCACCTACTATGAGGCTCAAACCAATAGGAAACACTAGTGTATGGGCACAAGGGCATAATAAAACCCTCTCAAAAGAAAAGAACAAAAACCAGGCTTCAAACATGCAGAACATACCAGACCAATGAAAGCCTTCACACCTTCAACTGGACCCCACTTAAAAAAAAAACAAAAAACAAACAAAAAAAAAAAAAAACAAAACCACTGCTGCTGTGGTGTCATCAGACCACCAAGCACGTGGATCCGACAGGGAACTTACAGCCCCACTACAGACCAACCTAGCCTGGTCCTCCGTCTCACCGTAAAAGTCCTATGCCTCTGTGGAGTGGATCAGTTTATCCTGAAGCCCAGCTCTGCAAGCCTCTGGCAGCTCTCCAAATATGTTCCTTAATATTTTATTTACCAAACTGAAATGACTGCATCTGTATCTGGCGTGGGATTGATTCCACTACGTATCAAAAACTATGAGAATTTGTCACCTCTGCCTTCATTTTCTTTCTTGCCTGATGCCCAAAGGCATGGTAATCACTCAAGTGTCTATCTGCCTGTAGCACATCTTTCAAAGCTCGTGTTGGCAATAGGTAGGTACTAATATGCTTTGCAGGACCCTGGAGTCAGGGCCCCTGGGACAGACATAATAAACTTCATGGACAGCCAGGGACTGGAATTGCAGCACTCTTTAAAGACTAGTCACAGGAACAGGACCAGAGTCACATCTCTGGCCCTGTGGGAAGACATGGTATCCTGAACCTTGTGGAACGTTGATATCCTGAATTGTGTTGAAGGTTTTAACTAGATATCTAAATCAGGTTCAAGCCTGCAAGCTTTACACCTATCAAAGAAGAGACTTTCTAATAAACAAGAGGCTACCACTGTTCTGTTCCCTAAAACCAATCCAAATGGGGCTGTCGGGCTGAGGAGGCTGCTCAGGTGGCACTTGCACGACACACAGCAAGCCCTAGCCTCAAGCCCAGCACCTGGGGGAGCACCTGTAAAGCCAGCATTGCAGAATGGGGGAGAAAAGAGCTTTCTCTACAGTGAAAGTAGAAGGGGATCAAGACCAAAAACTGCGGCAAAGTCTAAAAGGGAAACAAGGGATTAGGAGGGAGGAAGAGGGAGGGGACCACGACCTGAACTCAGGAGATAACGGCATAATCATGCTAATCAAACTACTTATCTGAGAGAATGAACTGCAATGAAGTAAAAGGAAGTTGCTGGGCCTTTAAAAAAAAAAACAAAAAAAAACACAAAGCTGGCCAGAGTGGCGCCTTTAATCCCGGCACTCCCGGGAGGCAGAGGCTGGCAGCTCTCTTTGAGTTCGAGGCCAGCCTGGTCTACAAAGCAAGTCCAGGACAGCCAAAGCTACACAGAGAATCACTGTCTTAAAAAAAACAACCCCCTCCCCCAAAAAACAATTAATTGCCAAATAGTATTTCCTCTTACCTCCGCCCACTGAGTGACAACAACAGTGGATCAAAATAACCTGAGACGGCAGGGTGCAGACCCGAGTAGAATGCCCAACTCTTCCAGGTATCCTAGAGGGAAAAAAAGGGACAAAAAGTTTCCCAGGTGCAGTGAGGAGCGGGCCTTGAGTCCCACAGCTAAGGTGTAGGCAAGGCCCAAGCCCAGGACCCAGACCAGGACACCACACCCTAACTCCACCCCACCCACCTGCGAATACAGCACAGCGGGAGCCCCGTACCACACCCTGGCACAGATGCCCAAACACGCGGGGCTTGGCAGTTAAAATAATGGCGGCCACCGGAAATCTGGTCAGCCCTCGTGGCCAGGGAGAGGCACTGGCTGTTCTAAGTACGCAGGCGCAGACTATGCAAAGGAAAGTCTGCCCTATCAGCGTCAAGCCAAAGAGAACTCTAGGCTGGGACCTAGGGTGAGTTTTGGGACCAATCAGATGAATGCACAACAGCCTGACTTGTGCTTGCTTGCCTGCCTAAGGTGACGGTTAAAACTGTTAATGCCTCAGGAACTCGGGATCGAGAAACTGCACATGCTCATGTGCAGAACGGAAGTGCCCATCTCTCCAGTAAAATACGAACGCCACTCTCTACCCCCAAGACTCAAAGTTTTTACTAGTCTGGACCATCAGCAGATAAAGGGGTTACAGACATGAAAAGGGTTAGAAAATAACATGTCACGTGCCTGGTGGCTCTGGTCCATAATCCCAATACTTGAGAGGTAAAGGAAAAAAGTTCAAGGTCATCCTTGGCCACAAAGCAAGTTCCAGGCCAGACTGGGATATATGAGACCTTGTTTCAAAAAGCAAAATCACACTTCGAAGACAGGTGCATGGCCCATGCTGTAACCAAGCCTAGCTCTCCAAGATGGAAGACTGGTAAAGAAACCATCAACGACTTCTGTCCTCAAGTCCATATTGATACAAAACCCAAAAAAGTGGCCTTCTGCCAAGAATAGTTCTACAACAGATTACATCACTTGAATTGGGGGCATTCTATGCTAAGTTATAGCTCCTGTGTCCAGTGTCAGCCCTGTTTCAGCTGATTCACACTGTATATTCACATCAGTGTTGTCAAAAGATAAACTGGCCCTATCAAAGGGTAAAAATATAGCTACCTGACAGGAACCTTTCCACACTCAAGGGTCCCTGACTGTGCAGATGACCCCTATCTGAAACCATGTCCTGGGGGATCAAAGACAACTTTTCAACACAAATGCTCCTTATCTGAGACTGCAGGGTGGAAGCAATGCTGATGAGTTTCCCCCTGGCCCCCACCCTGCTAGGCATTTCTGCTTTTGAAGCCTCACTCCGCTGTGCCTCAGTGCCCAACCTCCATTCCTTGATAGCTTGTTGCTTCACTGTCTCTGCTAGAGGACAGTCTGGTTCTGGTGAGTTGGAGTTGAGCTCCTTTCTTTTTCACCTTGTCCCAGTTCATTCCCAATCTAAAACTTAATGGCCTTCTGTTCTCAATGGTTCTGCACACCAAGTAATGGATTATCCACCAGAGAAGACTGCTCGGACATTGAGTTATAGGCCAATATAAAGTATTTGTTAGCAAGATGGTGACTATACTGGTTATTTGGAACCTCAGCCTATCTCAGGGTAAGCTTGTAAGCATAAAAACTGTATTCTAGGTTGGCCTACTTCAGAACAGTTAGCTAGAAGCAGAACTACAGAAGCCGAAAAGCAAGGTTAGTACATTTAGAGACTTTTCTAGAACTTTGGACTTTTATGAATTTGGTCTTTATTTTCACTATGGTAGGTGGTACAGTCTATGTGCTGAGTTTTATAGTCTGAATGGTACTTCCATCATGGAGTCAGTTCTGCTAAGGTCTGGGGGCCTTTCACACCTCGTACTTGTGTTGAAGCCTATCTCCTTAACTGCATGTCTTAACAGACACATACTGTCTCCAAACAATGCACTTAGCAACCTGACCCATCTCGGCTTCTGGAACCCTTATAATGATCAGTTTTATATCACTTCTACTCAAGTATACTCTCAGGGTATCTGAGTATACAGAATAGTGTTAGGTCCAAATTGTGCTACCTGTTAGGTCCAAATTGTGCTACCTGTAAGGTCCAAATTGTGGTACCTGAATGGCAGTGCTGGTGTCAGTGTCCTAAAGAGGACTCTGACCTCCTAACAGAAAGATTGTTATTGAGTAAACAGAAGGCTACATTCTGCATTCCTAAGCATTCCTAAGTAGGGCAGATCAGGTAAGCCACTATTTCCTGTAGTTGCCCGCAACCACCAAGAGTAACCGCCTGCACAAGGGTCTGGGAATTAAAAAAAAACAGAACACGATGAAGTGACACCAAGACAGTGCTCTGATCAAGATGCCATCTTTATTACAGAGTAAACCACTTATATAGGTTTCCAAGTAAACATATCCAAGCAAAACAGGAAACTTAACCAAGCAAAACAGGAAGCTTAATCAAGCAAAACAGGAGGTGCCTGCTGAAAACAAGAATAGCAAGCCAGCATGACTTGCACACACGTGACCATCTCAGGTCCAATGGAATAGTTACCTCAGTTCCCCCTTTTTCGTTTATGATCAAAGACTCATAAGGCTTCTTTTCTTTTAATATAACAATAATTATGAAAACTGTTAGGTAAAATCTACGTGTGCAATGTCCAGTCTATGTGTATTTAGCAACTTAGGAGAAAGTATCTGATTATTCTATCTTGACAAGTTTAGAGTTTTATACCTAAATTAACTTTTATCCTTATTGGTATTGTTACACCCAGTTCACGAGCCCCCAAAAGACCTACAGAAGTCAACTTTGTTGCAAAACACGAGGGTCTTTTTATTACAAGCTCGAGCCAGGTGGCTGGCCTTTACAAAGACATACGGGCTGTAAGACCTGGGGTTTCACAGCTCAGGCGTTCAAGATCGCACCCTTCCCAGAAACTCTCCCAGACCAAGACTCGTTGCAAAAGCAAGAAGTTTATTAACCATTGCGCAATGGGGTCACCCCTGCAGGTCAGCAAAGAGTGGCACCAGGAGACAAAGGCCTTTAGGTTTTTAAAAGAAAAATTGCGGGAAATTTGAAGTTGCAGTTTTGGCAATTTAGGATTGGATGAGGAAGCTATAAAGTAAGATAATTGGTTAGTCTTAGGTTCTCAAGCTTGGCCAGTCCTGCCAAGTGTGGATGCAGCTGCAATTAAAGGTGGAGGTGGTTAGCTCATCCTTGAAGCTTTGGGCTGCAGGCTCTTGGCTGGAGGTCAAAAGCTACTCAGAAGAAGTCTAGGTTCGTTGCTAAGAAACACTATCTCGAATACAAGGGTCTGGTCCTTCTTTTTGCTGAGTGAAGATCATTGCTTGCTTGCCTTTTTTTTTCTATCTGTCCTCACAGATAGGGTCACATTTTTCCATTCTCTGGAAAGGTACTAAGAGGCTTTAGCTTAACCTGAACCTAAAACTCAAAACAATAGGCTTTAAAAGACATACAGGTTACAAAGTTAGTCTAACCCTTTCAGGGCAAGCGACCCTGGCTCCAGGAGATTAAGGTTTTTAAAGGAACAAAAATGCCAATGGGGTAGTACAAGTGTTGGCATTACAGGATTGGGTAAGAGGAACAAAACACAAGTAGAATGGTCTCTAGGGAAGCTGACCTTTAAAATGATTGGTCTGTTTTTAAGTGCCAAGACTGCTAACAGACAGGCCTAGCTACCTGGGAGACATCTGACCTCTAGTTCTTAGGGGCCATGTGACTCTGGTCACACCCTGAGGTTTATCTGGGTGGGGACTGCTGCTGATCCATTATCTGGAGTCTGTAGTTTTTTTTCCCACTCAGTCCCAAACCGCTATATTCAAAATCCCACTTTTAGGAAACCAGGGACAATTAACATCTACTTGATTAAAAAAGTCCTAAAGAGTTCAACTTTCAAACCCAACTCCTCCTGTTTTGAGTAATTGTTTGAGCATTTCAATAAATGCTCCCTGGCTATTGCTCTGTCCCACATTGCACTGTCTGGCCCTTACCTTGCACTCTCGCTGATGGGCGATCACCGATGTGCTTTCTTTTTGGCCCAATGGACGTCCTAAGTCACAGCGTTCCTCAGCAGATCCCTCGTTGTCAGGTTCAATCCTGGGGCTTCGGAGCCACCTGTAGTCGCCCGAGACCACTAATAGTAACCGCTTGCACAAGGGTCTGGGAATTAAAAGAGACAGAGAACACGAAGAAGTGACACCAAGACAGTGCTCTGATCAAGGTGCCATCTTTATTACAGAGTAAACTACTTATATAGGTTTCCAAGTAAACATATCCAAGCAAAACAGGAAACTTAACCAAGCAAAACAGGAGGCTTAACTAGGCAAAACAGGAGGCTTAACTGAGCAAAACAGGAGGCATAACCAGTAAAACAGGAGGTGTCTGCTGAAAACAAGACTAGCGAGCCAGCATGACTTGCACGCACCTGACCATCTCAGGTCCAGTGGAATGGCTACCTCACTTTCCCTTATTCACCCGAGTGGTCAGCCATTTTGGACAAAGGCCTGTACCTGTTCTCCTGCTGCTATTAGTCCCCTTAAAACTTACAAGGCTTTTCCCACCATCTGCTGTCCTCTGCTCCCTGAAGACAGCCCAAAAGTTTGATTACCCAAATAGACTTTTCTAGCTACCGAGTAGTCTAGCTCAGTGATTTTTCTGCACTCTTGCTTATGAATGGAAAGGATGATCTATACTGAACTGAGCTGTTGGTCATTGCAAAGACATGAATTCCTCTATTGCACATTTAGAGATAGTTGCCATACTGGTCATTGTTGTGCTTCATAGGCATCACAGCTAGGTAGGAGTAGAAATTTCTTCTTCTCTTGGCAGCTTACAAGTACCTTCCAGTAGCGTGAAAGGTATCCTTAATGAGGAAGTTTTCAGGTCAGATCCAGCCCCAGTCATATGAATCCTGTGTCTTCAGCAGCAGGGACTGTCCTAGTTAGGGTTTCTATTGCTGTAAAAAGACACCACTACCATGGCAACTGCTATACCTTGATCACAAGATCCTGAAAAGACCACCAGGAACATGAATCTGATGCAAACACCTGAGGGTTTTATTTAAGCTTGAGCTTAGACTGTCAATCCTCCATGATGTAGTGGTTCAGAAAGAGCAGCCCTGAGCCTCAAAAGAGCAGAGTTTTTTAAAGGGAAAAAACAAAAGCAGGGAATTGGCGTTATAGGATTGGGTGAGGATTTAGCAAGCGAGGTGACCTTTAAGCTGATTGGTTCGGACCAGCTGGCCAAACCGCAAGGGGGAAAGCAGGACATTGCAGAAAACAGGATATCTAAAGAAAACATTTTGACCTGGGCAAGTGGGTGTACTTTTATTTCATTGGTTGGTCCCAGGTACAGAGCCTAATTATTCATGCCAAGTTCCTCCTGTGTTTTTTTCACTTGCCAAGTTCCTGGAACTGAGGTGGGGGAACTTGGGTCGCATAAAGGACAAGGACATTCAAAATGATGTCTGAAAAACAGGGTTGCATAGTTCTGTTCTTTCTCTCTTACAACTTTTACAAAGGAAACCTTTTATCTATCTATCTATCTATCTATCTATCTATCTATCTATCTATCTATTTATTTATTTATTTATTTATTTATTTATTTATTTATTTTCTTTTTGAGACAGGGTTTCTCTATGTAGTCTTCGCTGTTCTAGACTCACTTTTTAGACCAGGCTGGCTTAAACTCACAGAGATCTTAATGCCTCTGCCTCCACAGTGCTGGGATTACAAAAGGAAAACATTTAACTGGGGTCTGGTTTACAGTTCAGTGTTTTCGTCCATTGTAAAAGGAACTTTTATTCACCTGTTTCAATTGGTCTCAGATGCTTACTGCTTCTATCTGCTAAACTAGGCCTAGTCACGGACACTTCTAGCATTTGTACAATCTAACCCAGCCCTAGAATGTTTTCAGCCTCTGAGACTTACTGTTTAATAGGCTCACCCTTTCTTGTTCTCATTGAGCTCTGGGCTCACTGGTACAACTCAGTTGTTCTGGCTCAAGGTCCTCTCCCAGCTAACTTATTCAGTCTGGCTTTTCTCTTGGCCTCTAAATTGCTCTATTTAGACTCAGACTAACTCCAGCAATCTGCTCTAACCTTCTGGCTCATTCTCGTTATTTGGCTCAGTCAGTCTTCATCTAGTTTTCTCCCTGTGACCTGTCTCTGTTATTGTCCTGGTGCCCAAACAGGGACCTGACTAAGCAGTAAGTCTCGTATAGATGCAATATGCCTCCAAGACGACAATTACTTCTGGAGACTGAAAGTTACTTTAACTTATGGTACTCAACGTGGTTGGTAAGAAAACCCAACATGACTGAAAAAGTAGAAAGTCCACAAGTGTTGCATAAGCAGAGGACATCTGATAGAAACATGTCAGAGGACAGGAAACATCTGACAGAAAGCTGCAGAGAAGAAATTTGCCTGGGATCATGTCCAGAGGAAGATTCAGTTTATCTAGTTCAGCTGGATGACCAGAGAGACTTGGGTAACCTTGGAGTAGTAGGAATCTGGAGCCCAGACCAAGGAATGACACAGGAGCCTTTGAGACAGTGAATCACAGTAAGCAACCCCCAACAGACAATTTTAATAATGTGGACAGACTTTTCCTGCATTAAAAATGAGAAACTCCATTTCATATCTCTTGAAAACAAAGCTAAGAGTTGAGGAGATAGAAACATTATTTGAAAAAGTCATTGTAATACTCATTGCAATTATGACCACCCCTCTCTACTGTCAATTCCAATCATTATAATTTTCCTCTCAAAAAAAGGTTGAAAAAAAAAGCTGTACAAGAAAAATTAGTTATGATAATAAAAGACTTGTGAGAGAAGAGACAGAGGAATTAAGAGAACAGAAAATTTTTAATTGTGAACCTAAAGTAGCTAATGAAATTGAGGATCAAAGTAGACAGCCCATTGATAACAGGTAAGAAGCCTGGCTCACTGGAGTGGAGCCCAGCTCACTGGAATGAAGCTGGGCATGGAATGAGAGTGCCTAAATGTCCAGTTTTCTTTTTCTTTTCTTTCTTTCTTTCTTTCTTTCTTTCTTTCTTTCTTTCTTTCTTTCTTTTTTTTTTTGTAGATTCATAAAGATCTAATTGTACCTTCTTAAACAGAAAAGGGGAATAAGATTAGCTAAAAGACACTGGATTGTAAACTGGGCATGGTGGTGCACGCCTTCAATCTCAATGCTCAAGGAGACAGAGGCAGAGTGATCTCTGTGAGTTCAAGGCCAGCCTGGTCTACACAGTCAGTCTAAGACACCCAAGGCTACACAGAGAAACTCTGTCTGGAAAGAGAGGGGGTAGCTCTTCCAAGTTAAAGGTACATGTTGGTATAATGGTTTTATGGAATGTATACAGTTTACCCTTGTTCATTCAAATGCTGATTTCTCTACCCCACTATCTGGTTTCAATTCAGACATTGCATTGTGATGTTTATTCTAAGCATCACCTGTCTCATGTTTGCATAAACATGCCACCATTTGTTCTCTATAAATTCAATAAAACAGCCAGCCAATGTTGTGCAATGGAGATAATAGGATGGGATATCCTGGTCTGGAGGGGAGGAGAAGGAATCGAGTGGGAGTAGTATGAGAAGAGAGATCAGCAGGAGAGGACTTGGAACCATGAGGAGATATGAACTGGACCTAAGATATGACTAAAGGCAAGTATAATGTGGGAAAATCTGAATAGGAGGAAACTATGTGGGCTTGGAGGTTTAGGATGGAGTAACTATTGCCCAGCATTGTGCTCTAGGTTAACTAAATAAATCCTAGTCTCTGTGGTGATTTGGGTGTACAGCTGGTTTAGGAATAATTGCTGCTAAACTGAAAGAGAAATCGAAAATAAATATTAATAATGCACAACAAATGGAGTACCAAACTGTGGCAGAATTTACAGTAATCTAGCAATAATTTACATAGAAAGTAAAATTATATAATAGTTTTTTAGTTCTGTTCCTTAAAAACAAAACAAAAGCAGTTCCAAAACTAGGAGCTCACAGATTTCTGGTTAGACAGACCCCCTGCAGAGCAGCAAGGCCTTCCAGTGGGCTGCAGAAAAACAAAAATTCATACATACAGGCCACAGAGAGGCAGTTTCTTTAGGTAAAGAAAAACAGTGGGGCTGGAGAGATGGCTCAGAGGTTAAGAGCACTGGCTGTTCTTCCAGAGGTCCCGAGTTCAACTCCAAGCAACCACATGGTGGCTCACAACCATTTGTAATGAAATCTGGTGCCCTCTTCTGTTGTGAAAGTGTATATGCAGTACAGAACATTGTATACATAATAAATAAATAAATAAATAAATAAATAAATAAATAAATAAATCTTAAAAAAAAAAGAAAGAAAAGAAAAACAGTGGCTGTTTAACAAAGAAGCTCTCAAAGCCAGACTTTGCTAGCCAAGGCAGAAAGCAAAACCCCTTTTGAGAAGGAGTTCTTGCGGGTCTGAGGAGCAAGCATTTGTGGACCCATTAACTTCCCAGAGTAAGGAAGGGGTCAGGTGTGGGAGGCAGGAAAAAATACCTCTCCCTAGAAGCAGGAGCCAGAAACAGACAGAAAAGCCTCAAGCATCTGAACTAGTAAGGTCTGAAAGGGAAACTGCATCTAAGAAAGTAAAGTCCTTAGGGAAAGGCTTATGAGGTTAAAAAAGATAATTTTCTATGTTGAAAATGGAGGAAGACACAATGACACAGTGCTTCTGGGTACCATTTGAGTTTGTTTTTCTTAGCATACAAATAATATTTTCACTGATTTCAGTTTTGTATATCCTCTTTTTGGAAAGATCAGGATAAGACAAACTTGGAGAAAGAAGAGACTGAGAAAATAGATGCTAAATTAAAGACAATAGAACAGAGGTTGAGGGAATCTTTGAATCAAAATAGAGAGCCTTCAGAGCAATACAGTCCGGTACTTACAATAACACCAAAAGAGGTGGTTTCAGGTGAGTAAAGTCCACAGAGGCTTGACGATATTGCAAAATGGCAGCCCATTGAGATGCTGGAGAGAAAGTCTTCAGCTATATGCCAATTTGGTCAGACTGGATGTTGTATGTGTATTGAAGAAAGCTACTAATCTCAATTGGTCGAGCATTTTAGACTCTTCCAAATAGAACTTCTATTAAGCTGAAATTTCTCAACATTCAAAGACTGGACCACAAATGTTAATGCTTGCTTAATTAACCATTTTCCCCAATTTCCTTTGGGCCCCCTAACAGGATTTCTGGGTGCCCAAAAAGTCAGTTAGAAAAAAAAATCATGAGAACAACATACAATTTCCTTTAAGGGGGGTTGGGTAGGTTTTCTGTGGCTATATATGTTTATTGTCATTGGGAGATGGTTATAAATTATTAATGGTCTTATTCAAAGGGAAAACAAGGTTTAGACTCAGGGATTTCTCTCTTTTCCTTTTCTCTATCTTTCTTAGATAAGGAGAGAGGGGGTTTAAAAGAAAGAAAGGGGAATACAGGGATATCTTATAGGAATAATAAGACAAAAAGGTAGATTATTGAATCTACTCAACTTAAGGTTTTATTTGTTATTTTCAAATAAGGTTATTTTTAACTCTCATATAGTATTTTGTATATTGATGCACAAATAAGTCTATTTTTAATACATTGGTAAATTGTAGTATATTGATACAAATTCAAGATTACTTCTAATACTTTTAAACTGCTATTACAAACTGTTTAGGGTATTAGGTAATGCAATTAAATTGCTAGTTAATCAATTCATAGTCATATCAGACACTAGTCTAATTTATCATGGGAGTATACATCATAGGTTTAACAGATATATATGATTCTTTAGACAGGTCAATTATATAAATATAGCTAAATCTTCTAAAACCTCAGAGACCTACAGAATATGGCATTTGAAAATGTCTTTATTATTTTAAAGATTCTTTGACAATGAGACAGGTCATCTCCAGGCTACCTGAAAGAAGACGATGAGCATCGAAGAGCCTCCATATGGAGATTGCTTCAAATGTGGCAAACGAGCCATCCGGCCAAAAAGAAAATGCCCTCGTTTCATGATAGACAGAATTCTGCCAAAATTGGGCAAGTGTAAATGCAGGACAATTCGACTGCTGAACTCTGCCAAGACAGTCCTAAATAGTTCCTGCTTCACATATATGTCTGTCAAATATTCTGAGCCAGAAAGCTGAAGATGATGCTCCAATGTTATAGAGAGTTATGGGTGACTGTTCAGGCAGCAAACTGTCTCAATTTTTTATTTTTTTGGAAGCTGCTAACATGCCCTTCCTATTTACTTCAGTAACTAATTTTATTCCTTCTCAAGTCTCTGGTAGGGTTGAAGACCAAATAGATATATATCCACAATTATGCTTAAGTTGTTTAGAATTTAAGAAAATATTTTCAAATAGGTAATACCAATAAGGATAAAAGTTAATTTAGGTATAGAACTCTAAACTTGTCAAAATAGGATAGATAATCAAATACTTTCTCCTAAGTTGCCAAATGCCCACGGACTGGACATTGTGCATATAAATCTTACCTAATAGTTTTCATAACTGTTTTATAATTATTATTGTATTAAAAGAAAAGGAGCCTTTTATGGGACTTAAAGGAAGAAATGTTGGCATAATGTTCTTGTGGAGTGTATACAGTTTCATTCAAATGCTGATTTCTCTACCCCACTATCTAGTTTCAATCCAGACATTGCATTGTGATGTTTATTCTAAGCATCACCTGTCTCAAGTTTGAGTAAACATGCCACCATTTGTTCTCTGTAAATTAAATGAAACAATCAGCCAGTGCTGTGCAATGGAGAGAATAGGGTGGAACATCCTGGTCTAGAGGGGAGAAGAAGGAAGTGATTGGGAGGTGTCTGAGAGCAGAGATTGGCAAGAGAGGACTTGGAATCATGAGGTGAGATGTATTGGACCTAAGATATGACTAAAAGCAAGTATAATGGGAAGATGTGAATGGGAGTAAACTCTGCAGGCTTGGAGGTTTAGGATGGAGTAGTTATTGCCTAGCATTGTGCTCTAGGTTAGCTAAATAAATCCTAGTCTCTGTGTGGTGATTTGGGTGTACAGCTGGTTTAGGAATAATCGCTGCTTAACTAAAAGTTAAATTGATAATAAATATTAATAATTGATAACAGGCACAATTCAAGGAAGAGACACAAAAAGATAGCAATACAGACAACACAGAAATCATATTCCCCTACATAGAGGCAGCTTAACAAATCAGTGGAAGAGGGACAGATAGTTTATCAGACTGGAAGATTGGAAAACCTTGATGCTGAAATGGACTGTTGCTCAAGAACAGGCGACCAGGACTGCAGTTATGGAGGATCATCACATTAATGGCTGAGTGGATCTTCATAAGAACTGTTAAGTTTGTGGGACTGATAATTGCTTCTCTTGTAAAATTAAACTGTGCAAATTTTAGCTTAAACAGAAAGGGAGAAGTTGTAGAAGAATTTTAATTCAGAACATGGCTGTTCTGGCAAGAGATCATATTCAAAGACTTTCTAGGTCTGCGTGATCCGGCTGGAATACAAATACACCTTTAATCCAGGAGACAGAGGCAAGCAGATCTTTGAGCTCCAGGCTAGCTTGTAATAGAGCAAGTTTTAGGTAAAGAAAAGCTTAGGCTCAGGTGTGGTGGTACATGCCTTTAATCCCAAACAATGAAGGCAAAGTTAGTTTGTTAGAAGGAAGCACCTATGTTTAAAAATGATGTCTAATGGAGTGACAGAAAAGGTGAATAATCAAAGACTTCACAGAATAGTATACACCAAACTCTCAGGAAAAGAGAAAGGGAAGCTACTTAAGGGGCAATGCAGAAAGTTAGAAGAGGCAGATTTACCAGGAGAGTTTTACAGAGAGAAGTTGAATGCAAGAGCAAGCTACACATAGGTGAAGACAGAACAAGCCAGAGAATAAGAAGGATCCAGAAGATTGGAAAAGATTGTTGGAGTTAGTTTGAAGTCAAGCAGAGCAATTCAGAGGCTGAGAGAAAAGCCAGACTAAGTCAGCTGTGAGAGGAGTCTGAGCCAGAACAGCTGAGTTGCACCAGTGAACCCAGAGCTCAATAAGAACAAGAAAGGGTGAGCTTTTTAAGCAGCACATCTCAGAGGCTGACAACATTCTAGGTCTAGGTTAGATTGTATGGAGGCTAGAAGCTTCCAGCAGTAGGCCTATGTTAGCAGACAGAGGCAGTAAGCCTTTGAAGCAACAACTAAACTTTTACAGTCCATTATCATCATGGTGGGAAGAATGGTGGAGTGCAGGCTGTCATGCGGCTGGAAAGGGCCTGAGAGTTCTACATCTGGATCCGTAGACAACAAGAAGGAAGAGAGACACTGGATACAGTTTGAGCATCTGAAACCTCATACATAGCCCACCCCAACATACAGTCAAATCACGCTCATCACCACTGTCTTCACTGTTCCTACTAGTACAGCCTAGCAAGGTCTGCTTAAAGTGTCCGATCACTTTAGTCCAAAGTCCCAAAGTGTTCTGTTTGCCTCCCAACAAAAGCATGGTCATGACATATATTCACAGCAATAAAACCCTAAGATAGGCACTTTTCAATTTCAACCCCTAGGAGGCAACAAACACCAACCACAATACCCTGTACTGTTAGACTCCTCTGACCAACAGCTTCTAGGGAGATTTAGCATGCCTGGTACTGATTCAGTTAGTCTGTGGCTTTGGGGGAGCGCTGTCAGCCCAAGTGTCATAATTTCAATTAAGATGTGTATGTGTATTATTGTTAAAACTTAACTTCATTACAAACTGAGTTTAAATAAAGTTACTTTAGAAAAAAAAAGAAAGAAAGAAAAACCTAAAAGTCAGCAGGACCTTAGCATGAGGATTATTAGCCACAGGGTATCTAGCTGGATCTAAGGTCAGCCCCATCAGCAGCTGAGTTTTGACAGCAATCTAAGGAGACTGAGCTCAGGGTTCCTTCCCCTTATTGTATAATTGTTATCCAAAAAGTACTAACCAGATACTCGTTTTGCTTCTGTAATCTCATTTAGCTGCTGTTTATTGAGATAAAATAAAACAAATAAACAAAAAACAAAAACCTGACAGAAAAATCCCTAGAGTTGAGGCAATTATGGTTTGTGTCTTTAAAAACTAGAGCCTTGTATTTCCCTTTTGCAGCGGCTTTTAGATTCGAAAGGAGGCTGTTGCCACAGCAGTGCTAAAAACAACTCTAAAAAGTATTTTAATTTTGTTTAGTTTTGAAGGTCTTTCCCTGATGGTGTCAAACTGTAACACACCACATATGTCTACACATACATATATACACATACGTACCATATGTAATGTTAGGCAAACATAAATGAATATGGTTCCTTATGTCTTTTTCAAACATCTATAGTATTATTTGTCCCTCTTCCTCATCGCTCTTTCTGTACTGGCTTCCCCCACCTCAAGAGTAATTGCAGCCCTCCCACATTTGTTTCTTTTCCCTCTTCATATGCTTTGTATCCCAATCTTTCTGGTTTTAGCAGCTACTTCACATTCTGTACTCACATCTTAAGATGTAGAGTTGGAAACCACAGATGAGAGAGAACATTCATCATTTGTCTTTCTGAGTCTGAGTACTATAAGTTTTTTTTCTGGCACAAAGGTATCTTGGCAATCCAGAGCCAAGGAATACCACAAAATCACACCGTGCAATGAACCTCACACAATAGATTTATTGGGGAGAAACAGCAATGGCTGCCTTTGAATAGGAAGAGAGACAGCAGCAGGCTGGGTGAAAAGGGCTTTTATAGGGTTCTTGGAGGATGTCCAGTGAGCTAGGGGTTAAGTGTAGCATGGTTGGTTTGGGCCATTAAAACTGAGACACAGGGGTGGGATTTTCAAGTCTTAGGAGTTCCAAGTCAATCTGGGGGCTGGGTTTTCACTTGGCCTGTTTCCTACAGTTACCTTAACTCAATATATTTTCTTGTTACATGTAACTAGAAAAATTTTCTTTACAGCTTAGTATATATGTGCCACATTTTCATGGTCCTTTCATCATCTGACGGCTATTTAGATTGCTATGAAAAATTTTCCTCCAAGATTGAAATATTCCATCCTGTAGGGAAAGCTCTTTAAGCAGGGAGGTAAACAAAATAGATTCAGGAAGTCCCTGAAACTAATCAGATTCTCTAGCTCCTATCACCCAGTAATAAAAACTGATAATTTCAGACAAAGAAAGCCAGGCTGCACAGAAGCCTCTGAGAACAGCCTGGAAGAAAGAAAAACTGGTCAAGCTGCCTGGAAGAGGTTTTGACCTGAGGCACCTGGAAAGGACACTCTCTAACATGTCAGCTACCTACAGGCTATTCAGTATGCTCCAGATATGCCAGCATTTGTCAGCTGTTACCCACGCTGGGGTGGACCTTGGTGATGTAATTGTCCAAGTCTTTTCTGCCCCTCTAAGTAGCCAGCCTCCACCCATAATCCTGTAAGTAACCCCAATAAAACCCATTTATTTACCATGTTGGACTTTGGTGTTATCTGCTCTTTGGTGTGCCATGGGATCACTATCTGGGGTGTGTAGATGTGTGTGTCTTATGTCTCCCCAAGAAAGTTTTGTCATAGAACAAGTTGTTTCAATTTCCTAGCTGTTATGAATAGAATGACAATAAACATAGTTGAACAAGTGTCTGTGGAGTAGGATATTGAGTTTTTTGGGCATATGCTGTAATGCCAGGTTCACGGGACCCTCAGAGACCACCAGGAGACGATTCGATGCAATTGCAAGAGAGCTTTATTACGAGAGTGATCGAACTCGGGACCCAAGTCTCACTGATGCAGCAGTAGAGAAGTGGGACCCCAAGCTCTGAGTGAACTGAATTTTTAAAGGGAAAATCTGTGAGCAGGGGGTTTCCATGGCAGCAAGCAGGGGGCAAAGCCTTGGCGTTACAGAATTGGGTGAAGTTTAGCAGGGCAGGGTGATTTTTTCTGAGGCACACAATCTCGGCTATTTTTCTAAACTATATCTGAAACATTGGGGAGAATTTTCCCACCCGATTCTTGACCGATTCCCATTGATTATTGCCAGGGAGATTGTCTCTATTTTCTGTGAAGCTTTTATTCTGTATTATTTCCTGGAGGCTGTTGCTAGGAGAATTAACTTTGTTTTCTGCCAGGTGTACATTCTGTGATATTTCCTGGTATCTGAATTCAGCTCCCAGTCAAGATGGCTCTTTACTCAGGCTAACTATACTCAGGCTAACTTAAACTCTTCATGTCAAAGAGTGATATAGTTGGATTATATAATAGATTGATTTTTTTTTTATTTTTTATTTTTTGAGAATTCACTATACTGATTTCCAGAGTTTCTGATCTCACTAATAGTCATTGAGAGTTCCCCTTTTCCCACATCCTTTCCAGCCTTTTTTAGTTGTTTTGTTGGTCTTAGCCATTCTGACTGGGGTAGAATCAAAAGTTGTTTTGATTTTCATTTCCATAATTGCTAGGGATGATGAACATTTTGATATATTTTTTAGCCTTGTGGTTTGTTTGTTTGTTTATTGAGACAGTGTCTTTAAGTAGCCCTGGTTGGCCTGGAACTCTGTATGTAGATTAGGCTGGCCTGAAAATCTATATATCTAATTGCCTATGGCTCTTGAGCGCTGGGATTAAAGGCATAGGCCACATCTGACTCTGGTCAATTATTGTTCTGGTTTTTATTTTGTCAGTTATACAAGCTAGAGTTATCTAGGAAGAGGAAACTTCAGTTGGGAAAATTGAAGTTTGGCCTATGGGCAAGACCGTGGGGGCACACTCTTGGTTGTGTCTGATGTGGGAGAGCCCAGCCCACTGTGGGTGCTGTCACCCCTGGGCAGATGGTCCTAGGTTGTATAATAAAGCAGACTTAGCAAACAAAGCTTCTCTTCTAAGTCTCTGAGTTGCCTGGTCACTTGATTGTTTATTTTGCGCTGTGGAATTTTTTTTTGGTTTGTGAGACCCAACTTGTCAAATTGTTGGTTTTAATGCCTGGGCAAATGGAATATTCTTTAGAAAAGTCTTTGTCTACATTTGTATCATGAAGAATACTATCTTTTCCTCTGGCAGTTTCAGTGTTTAAGGTTTAACATTAAGGTTTTGGTGGGGTCTGCCAATAGCCCACAGACCACTCAGACTTGAGAATCAATTCCAAAAGATAATTTATTTAATGTTCTTTTCCACTGGGGCTGCAGCTGAACTTGGGAGACAAGATTTTGACCCCCAGCAGTTCCCAGGGCCATTTTTTTTTTTATATGGGGAAACACACAAACAGGTACACTTGCAACATTTAGGCTATCTAGACAAAGACCAGCTCTCCAACCTTTAAGTTCATTGCCTAAGTCTAACATCATAGATGTCTATTTCCAAGATCGGAGGGCCTGGAGTTGGGGAGTTTCCAGACTAGAAAAACAAGATGTCACAGGACAAGGATCATAGCTCGAATTGAGATTACAGACCAAGGCTGAAGTAGAATTATTAGAACTATTGTCAAGTTTTAGCACAACAGGTTTTGATCCACTTGTGCAACATGATAGATACAGATCTAATTTCATTCTTCTACATGTAAATATATAGTTTTCACAGAATCATTGCTAGGAGGTGGTTTTGTGATGGCTAATGTTATGTTGACAGTTAACTTCATGTTTAAAAGTTTAAAAATTATTGTGTTCAAAAGTACTAAAGAGCAAAATTGGACTTCCAGATGTTAAAGGTTGGTTTAGTGAGTGCTTGATCTTGCACAGCTTTAACAAAACTATTGTTTAGGCAAGATAATTGGTCACTGCTGTTTCTGCTTCTGTAAACAAGAGCTTATTTTACTGGAGATAATCAGGGCACCTGCAAGACATCTGTTTGCAAAAACAGAATGTAACCTTGGGATTGCTGAATGTGTGTTTTCGGCTAAACAGAATGTAACCTTCTAATTGTAGGATGTGTGTTTTTAGGCAAGCAAAATTTAACTTTATGTTCCTTGCCTTTAGAACCCCTTGACCTGCTGGGGACCAGCCTCAGCCAGTTGTAGTTCTTAAGATTGGGAGGAATGGATTAGCTGGAGAAAAAAAAAAATCACTTCACACATGGGGGCAGGTACAAGCTGAAGGATGACTCATTTCAGACTGTTCTCGGGAGGCAGTCTCTCTGGTGTCTGCTCAAGCTCTTTTTTTCTGCTCTCTCTCTCCTCCTTTTTTTTCTCTTTTCTTCTTAGAGCAGAGAGTCAATCCCAGTCTTTTATTGTTAAATCATTTCCTTATACATTTTTTTCTACCTGATCAAGAACCTTTTTGTCTTTCCACAAAATATTGGCTTTTTCCCAAAGACCCACAAATATAAATAAAAATATAAATAAAGAATAAACAGAATATAGCATACACAGTACAGTGATTGTACCCAAAAGCTCACAGAACAGAATATAGCAAGCTGTACTCTACACACACGGTGCAGTGATTACATTGCAAGCAAACATACTTAATCATTAACTCAGTGCTTTTCTCAGACAAACCTCTACATCACAGGTCATCTGGGCAAAAATCTGGTGACAATAAGTGGCATAAGAACAAAGAGGTACTAAACAAACTAGACTATTCTTAATTCTCAGAGCAAGTTCTTTCTGAGCTCTTTCTAAACATCTTTTGTAATAGGAGTGATCATTCAGAGGCTCTCTAGCCCCTCCCTCATCAACTATGCAAAGCTCCTGTAATCCCCCTATCCTATCCCAAGGGGTCATGTCCGTACGACCAAGTCTCTCTAGAAAAGGGAAGGTAGTATGAATCCAGTAGCTTCTCTAGGGTCTAATTCCTTTCAACTGCAGCAATCTGGGGGCTGAGTGTGGAAATTCCTGATATTGTTTTATATCCATGAACTGACTAAAGTTTTTCAGAGAACAGTTAGCACAAAAGGCTTCTATAAATTCACTTTATTGTTCAGATAATTCCGGGTGCACTGCCTTTACAGCCAGGAGGAATGCTTCCTCCATAGCGGTTGTTTTTGAGCCATATCTTTCTTCCCCAGTTCCCCTAGAAATCTTACCAGTTACATTGACTAGAGTTGAATTAGAGGAGAAAGATGGAGTCACAGTAAGAAACAAAGCAGACACAGATATAGGAAAAAGCAATGCCATTTTTTGGACTGGTAATCCAGAGATGTTTTCTTCAGGGCAGTGGTGCTCCAGCAACCGGGACTGTGTCAATCAGCTGCTTCTGCAACCATGTCATCCCTGACACTGACCTGTGTGGTTGGGTGTTACACTTGGGATTCCTAGTCCTAGGTGTTGTCCTGGTACCAGCATTGGAATAAAAGCCTCTTCTATGTAAAATATATTCATGGTCAGAGTACTGAATCTTTAGATGACTCCAGATCCATAAGATTTTCTTTTCTCCAAAGTATGTTTTTTAGAATCTTTGTCAAATATTAAATAGCTGAACTTAGGTGTGCTCATATTTGGATCTTTCTACTCTGTTGATTTTTTTGTTTTTCTAGACAGGGTTTCTTGGTGTAGCCTTGGCTGTGCTGGACTGTCTTTGCAGACTAGTCAGGCCTCCAGTTCAGAGAGGTCCACCTGCTTCTGCCTCCTGATTGCTGGGTTTACAGCAGTGTGCCACCGCGCCCTGCTGTGGATGTTCCATTCTGTTCCATTGGTCCATGTGTTTGCTTTTGTGCCAGTACCATACTGGTTTTGTTTTTTAAATATGGATCTGTAATATATTTTTTCTTTTTGTCTTTTTCAGACTGTGTCCCTCTGTGTAGCCTGGCTTCCCTGGATACACTATGTAGACCAAACCATCCTCAAACTTAAACAGCTCTACCTGTCTCCTGCATGCAAGTGCTAGCATTATAGATGTGTGCCATCTTTCCTAGCTTCTGTAATATATCTTGAATTATGGAATGGCAATTCTGCTAGCATTTTTTCTCAAGGGTTGCTTTGATTATCTGATGTTCCTTGTAGTTCTAAGTGAATTAATTTTAAGATGCTTTTTTCTATTTCTGTGAAAACAATTGAGATTGCAATGAATCTGCCAGTAGCTATTGGTAGAGTGGTTATTTTCATAACATTAATTCTACCAGTCTAGGATCATGGGATATCTTTTCATTTTCTAGTACCTTTCCCAGCCTCTTTGAGACTTGGACTGGTAAGTTCTTTTTCAGTGACATGTTCTTGAGAGGAAAGACCAGGGAATAAGAAATGGTAAAGAAGACAAGAATGATTGGGCTCAGGAGATCTTGCAAAAACTGGTGTGTGGTTCATGGAAGCAAGTTTATTGAGAAATACAGCACCTTGCATATTATTTTCAGGGTGAAATGGGACAGAGTCATCAGAAAGCCATCATACAATGGAGGAAGTCATCAGGAAGCTAATCAAACAATGTTACACAAAAGAAACACAGGCCTCTCTTGGCCTGAGGACTGATAACTTCAGTCTTCTCCTGGAGGGAAAGTCAGGTTCCCAGAATCCAAAACCTTAACTCCTTCAATACCCTGGCTGCAGCCCAAACTGGATCTTGGAAAGTCTGTTCCTGGCAAGGACACAGAATTATTGTTCTCTTTGTCCTTTCATGAGGCCTCTGAGAAAGCCTTGGGTAAGCCTGTGTCTTAGTTAGGGTTTCTATTGCTGTGAAGAGACACTGTGATCACAGTCACTCTTATAAAGGAAAATGTTTGCTTTGTTTTTTCAAGACAGGGTTTCTCTGTGTAACAGAGCCCTGGCTATCCTAGACTCTACTCTGTAGACCAGGCTGGCCTTGAACTCAGAAATTCACTTGCCTCTACCTCCTGAGAGCTAAGAAAAACATTTAATTGGGGCTGGCTTACAGTTTCAGAGATTTAGTTCTTTATCATCATTGCAGGTGATAGGACCAGGCCTAGCCTCCCCCTCCTCAAGTCATCAGTCCCAGGAACTAGGCCATAGGTCACTAATTCCAGGAATAAGAACATAAAATACCCCCACCCAAGAAACAGCCTGAGGATAACCACAAGAATGGGAAGGTATCTTATCTCAGAGTGGGGCATCTGTGCTGGGCAGCCAACCCACCTGGTAGTAGTAGAACATTCATGGCACAGAAAATAGGACCTAACATTCCTGAGGTCTATAGATAGCTCACTCAATGTTAGTTGTGGTAGTTAGCCAATAACTTTGTAACAAGCTTGCCCTTGCTGATTGTCACCGAATCATGTAACTGCTAAGCTGGAAATTTCCAGTGCTTGCTCAAGCCCCAATAATACCCTCCTCCCCCTGAGCTCAGTGCAGAAGTGCTGCATTTGTGATGGTGTACTTCCGAGCTTGAGCTTGTAATAAAGACCCTACTGCATTTGCACCAGAATCGGTTCCTTGGTGGTCTATGGGGTTAGTGAGACTTGGGAACACCATCTTGGGAGCTCATCTGTGATCCATAAGATCCCCAGGACCAGATCCCCAGAACGGAAGAGTTGAGAACTGGTTCGTAAGTGTCTTGTCTGTGTTTGTTTCTCTGTGTCTGACTTGGTGTTCTCTAGTTTCTGTTTCAGGCCTCCAGGCAAAATCTGTAGTCTGTGTGGTCAGAACGGTTAGGGCAGTCTCATTGGACAGCCATGGACCACAAGGGTCCTGGAAGATGTTTCAGACCCCACCGGAGGGAGAGAGAGACCCTAATTTCTGTAAGGGAACGGAGCTCCCTTAATTTCTGTAAGGGGGAACAGAGTTTCCTTATTTCTGTAATCTCTGGGTAAGGACAAGGCGGGTTGCTCCCACAGAGTGACAATTCTCAGCTATCCTATTTTCAGTTTTTCTGCAGCAGGAGCAGTGGGATCTGTTGTCTGGCTCTGTGTATGTGTTTCTGGTTGACTGTCTTGTCTGTCGCTGCCTACCTTTTTGTGACTGAGACTGATGACATGGGACAGACTCCTTCTAACCCCCTAGACTTAATTCTTGCCCATTTTAGGGTGGCTCGAGCCATGCTCCACAGGCTGTGGCAGTGGCAAGGGGGCGCCAGGAGATGGCTACAATATGCGGATCCTCTGTCTTGGTGCCTCTGCCGCTGCTCTGGTCTTCGGTCTGGCAGAGCTTGATAGAGCCCTCGTGGGATAAGCTGCTGCTCCAGTCTCTGGTCTGGCAGAATGACAGGCTCTGGTGTAGTTGGGTGGAGCCACTTCTAGTGGAACAGGACAGAGGGCCCATCGAGGGACAGGCCACCATTCTGAGTTTTGTTTTGTTTTGTCTTCTTCCTTTCTCTTTTTGTGTGCGTTGTACTGTTACATTCCTGTCTTGTGTTGTCTTTTGTCTTTTTGTTTGCTTGTGATGGTCTCAGTAGACCTGTGACCGAACAGCTGTGTACCATGTTGACTCTGCCCCGTGCTCCCAGTGCTACAACACAAACTGTAATTGTTTTACTCCACCTAGTGAAAAGAACAGCTGTGTAATTCTCAGGTATTTGTTGTATGGCCGTTGCTGGGGGTGATGGTTAAATGTTACCAGAGGTGGATGGCCAGCAATTGTCTCCCAGTATTTACTGATTAGCAATTGCTAGGGTTGATGGTTAAATATTATCAAAGGTCAGTGGTCAAAGCACATTTTTGTGGGTTTTTCTCCTTTTTTTGAAACTGGAGTTCACGCCCAGGTCATTTTCTCTTAAAATGGAATTTCTTTTTCAAAATGGGGTTATATAGCCTCACAGCCATAGCCCATTTGCTAGCAAAGGATAGGTAGTCAGGAAATTGGTTGGAGGAAGAGAGATGACCTTCCCACAAAACATCTGTAGTATGTCAATAATCGAGGTCATCTGGTTTTGGTTATTTCTTTCCTACCCACAAAATGAAGACAAGAGGAGTAGCAAGGGAAGAATGGTCTGGGGCCTACAAAAGGACTACTTGAAGGCTTACAGACCTCTTGATAGACTGCTGGATTCAGAGACCCTACCTTCCCAGTGCTGTATGCATCACCTTTCCTGAGTCTACTTCTTTTGTTCCTGTGTTCAACTGTTTGTTAGTCTTTTGTGAAGAACCATACTTCTGGGCAGTTGGCTCTCAAACCAAGAAACACTGCAGCAACATCCACAGTTATCCCTGAGGGGTAAGGCCACACCCTGGAGTAGACAATCTTCTCCTGAGAAGGCCTGTCCCTTTAAGCAATAAATGTAAAGTGGAAACTGAGCAAAAATTTATACCAAGGTTAACAAAGAAATCTGTTTACTCTCCAGAGACTGTGACCTGTCAAACATCTAAGGGTTGGCCTTTCCTTGCCTAGCTCTGGGGTCTAAATAAGATCTACTGAAGCTGGCAGCCTAATGCTAGAAGTTTCTGCAGGGAGGTTGAATCTCTATCTTTTGTTCCATATGTGGCTTGGATGTCACAGAGTGGAACTTGTCTACTCAGCTAAGAAACAAAGAAAAGCAGGGTTAAAGCAAGAGAGAAACCATTTTTGAGTTATAGGCATCTTAGTTTGATAAAGACTTTTTTGAGGCCAGCTTATGAAGCAGAATCAATCAAATCATATATTGATGAAGAGAAATTGCTTAAATATGCATGCTTTTTGGTTCTTTATCCCAGTTCTTTCTTTATGTAAATCTGAAGCGCATGAAAATCACACTTATAATTATAGCATTTGGGAGGCAGAGGCTGGAGGACCAGGGAAGTTCATAGCTAATCTGGTCTACATAATGAGTTTCAGGCAAGCCAGAGTAATATAGCCAGACTCTGCCTCAAAACCAGTCAGCTAACTAACTAACCAACCAACCAATCAAAGACTTAACCTTATGTGTTAACAAAAGTTCCTGGAAGTAACACACCTTCCACTGAATCATTTGCAAGGCTGATTAACTGATAAGAACTTCAGTGATATCTGGGAGGAATATCTGAGTTGGAATGTTGCAGCCTTAGAACCTAATTACCATTTATCTTAGGCTAGCTTTAGTTCCCTAAATACCCTGTGTGTCTGCTACCATCCTCTGAGTAATGCTGGGCTTCAGGTCCGTCACAAGGAGCTAAGGTGCTCCCAGCATTCCTCAGTCCCTACCTGCTGCAGGGCTGACTTATACTGCTCCCTACCCTGAATTTTACAGCTCAGGAGCAAGAGTTTCCCCTCTCCCTCCTTCACTATTGTTAGGATTTTGGAACAAAACCTGCTTCTGGGTTGCCTAGCAACTTATGATGTCATCATGTGTCCCCTGCCAGGTGGCCACAGCTGGAAGGCGTGGTTACCTTGCACCTTAAAGGTGCTCTCTCTTCTCTCTTGGTCTCTCTTCTTTTTTGCGCCTCTCCCCTTTTTTTCTATCGGGGTGCCCCTTCTCTCTCTTTTCCCCTTCATGTCTTGTTCTCCCCCTTTCTCACCCTCTCTTTATATCCACCTAATAAATCTCTTCATATAAAACCTGTTGTAGCCATCATGATTTAATTTGTTCCCATCAACTATATAATCCAGACATGTTAGTTCCTGATCTCCTCTCTCTCTCTTTGTGCATCTCTCCTCCTCCTCTTCTCTCTGCACATGCTTTTCTCAGTATATTTCCCCCTGCCCTGCATGGTAGCCAGGAGATGGATGCTTCAATAAACATGCATTTATACACTTTAACTTGTCTTCCATTAGCTCACATTGCTTTTAAGAAGGTGATTTATCATAATATAATCCAGACATTTTGGTTTCCCCCTCTTTTTCTTTCTGCGTTTCTTCTCTCTCTCTCTCTCTCCTCTCTTTCTCCCTCTCTTTCTATACACACACTTTTCTGTCTTTTCCTGCATGGTGGCTTCTCTGGCCCTGTTCACTGGGACTAGTGAACCTGCCAAGAGCTGCTCCCAATAAACCCGTTTGTGTATGTCTCTTGAATTAGCTCATTTTATTGGTGGAAATAATATGACATATCACTTTGTTGACTGCAACTCACTTCTTTCTTGTGGACTGGTTCCATTCCATGTTAGCAGCTTTCCTTGGCAGGTATCCCAAGGTCTTGGCATCTTTAACATCTTGGGGTCTCCAAGGCAATCTAGGCTTCACCTTCACAGGTTCATACAATGCCCTTCCTAGGTTTCCTTGTGAGAGAACTGGGCCTGACCCCAAAAGTCACCAGTCCCAGGAACTGGGCCATAGATCACCAATTCCAAGAAGACGACAATGGAGTCCCCTACCCAAGGAACAGCCTGGAGAAAACACAGTAATATTTAACTATCAGCCTTAGCAATAGCTAATCAGTGCATATCTGGCATTTACCCAGAAGTTCTTTACAATAGGATGAGTGAAAAACAATTATGGTTTGGCTTGGCCCTCCAGGCAAACAATTTCCTCTGTACACCTGATATTTACTAACTGCTAATCAATCATAAAACTGCCTAGCTGAAATTTCCCAACCTTGTTGTAACTCTAAATAAAAACCCTCCCCCCCCCACCCCGAGCTCAGGGCTCTACACTCTACACCACTGCATCAGTGACAATGTGGGCCTCAGCTCGAGCTTGTAATAAAAGACCCTACTGTGTTTGCATCGGAATCAGCTCCTCGGTGGTCTTTGGGGTCTGCGAGTATAACAGACTTGGGTATAACACTTGCAGGGACACCCCTGCCACATACCTGAGCAACTTTCTTAGTCTCAGAGGGAGATTCTGTAACCCCTCTCTTCTATTCTTGAGTCTGAAGTCAAAACCACATGGCTGAAGCTCTCAAGTTCTCCTGCTTGCTGGGGCAGAACATGGCACTCTCATTCAATTATATTTTCACCATCTTTTTGTTTTTAATGTTTTCCTTCACCACCTAGCCTTGGCTCTCCTGGAAACTGCTCTGTAGACCAGGCTGGCCTCTGCCTCTGTAGTGTTGGGATTAAAGGTGTGTAACACCATGCCTGGACCTAAACTGAGCTTTAACTCCTTTTCACAACATAGAAGCTTAGCTGTGTGGGGTCTTGCCCTGAGGTCACCACTTTTTTCCATCTTTTCTTCAATCAGTTTGTCTCCTTAAACACAGGTCTTGGTGTCTTTTTTCATTATAGATCTTTATAAGTATGGCATTAATAGCCACAGGACACAGTCCACACTAGGCTCTTTTGAAATCTCTTCTGCAAATGCAATTAATCCAAAACTCTTCAATTTAGCCTCAAGCAGATATTTTTGGACATGATCTAAAAGATCCCACATTCTTCTCTTAGGATCAAACAAATGAGACCATCTCACCCTTTTTAAGGTGATAACTGTGTTTTTGTGTTGACACAGTCAGTATCCCAAAGCTAGGCCGGGGACACCTCCCTATGCTTTTTCAATGTGGCCATATTGATCATATCTTTAACCTTCCTATTGTACTATACACCATGGTGGGAAATAGTCCAAAGGGCAGGGGTAAAAGTATTTACTAGACCAGAATTGACCTAAGTGTTAATATGGTTTGCAGGATGGCTCAGTGGGTAAATGTTCTCTACAGCAAGCCTGACAATGAGCTTTGAAACTCACATTGTGGAGAGAGAGAACCAATTTCTGCAAGTTGTCCTCTGACCTTAATGCATGTTCTGGCTTATGTGGTGCCACCACAAATGAGCACATGTAGAAGTTTTAGTAAGGAGTAGACAGAAAGAGACAGATGAGGTTTCTTTTCAGGAATTTCCATTCACAACAACTTGAATGACCATGGTTACATGATAGAGAGGTGGGAATATACTGATCCAGAGCCTAATTATCTCAAGCTATGTTTCTTCTCCTCCTCTTCACATTTTATTACAATTATTTATTTGTGACTGTGTGTGCTGCTGCTCATGTACATCATACTGACATGTGGAGGTGAGAGGATACTTTGGGAGAGTTGTTTTCTCTTTCAACCAAGTGGGTTTTGGAGATTAAAACTCAGGCCATCAGGTTTGCTAGTAAATGTTTTGCCCACCGAATCACCGTGGCAGCCCATCTTACCTTAAGTTATTTCTATCCCTTTAGTGGCTGCTCATTGCCCTTCTGAGTTTGAACTGACATCTTTGTGACTCCATGCAAATTCTTTTGGAACGTGGTGAGCTGTCTCACTAGCTCACCAATCAGAAGGCGAAGAGTAACATCAGATGGCTTCTGAAGCCTGTAACAGAGGCTTTTTTCCACTTTGCTGTCACGTGATGCTCCCACCACTGCATTTGGAAAGTTCCTGGATTTATCTTGTGACTACAAATCTTTTTGAAACTGTTGCCACATTGAAACTTAGTATTTGTGGTAAACAGAATGTTCCTGAGCCATGCCACTCATGGTAGGCTGCCTAGAAGAAAGTATCGTATTACCCACTTTGAGGTAAGATCTGTGTTTTCATTTCAGCATAGGTGTACAGCTGACCTTATTAATTTTTTCTTGAGACCTTCTCTCATATAGTCCAGGCTAGCCTCAAGCTTGCCTTGTAGTTGTGATTGGATGGCTCATTGTTTTGTTTTGTTTTTGAGTCAGGGTTTCTCTGGCTATACCTGGCTGTCTGGAACTCACCCTGTAGATCAGGCTGGCCTTGAACTCAGAAAATTGCCTGCCTTTGCCTCTTGAGTGCAGGATTAAAGGTGTGTACCACCACCACCATGGCCTGGCCAGAGGTTTTATTGTTTTTTGTTTTTTTAAAGGACTGTCTTCGTTTGTTTTCTGCTGCTGTGATAAAATACTGACCAAAATCAACTTGAGGAGCAAAAGATTTATTTAATCTTATAATCCTTAGAGCACAACAATACATTGCTGAGGGATATCAGGGTAGAAACTGAAGCAGGGTCTATGGAGGAAGCTTGCTGACTGGCTTGTTTAGGATGGCCAACTCAGCCTGCTTTCTTATATTACCTTGGACTGCCTAGCCAGGGACAACATTGCTCACAATGTGGGAGGGTGGGCCTCCCACATCAATCACTAATCATAAAAATGCCCCCCAGACTTGCTTACAGCCAGCTGATGAAGACAATCCCTCAATTAAGTTTTCTTCTTCCCAGATGACTCTAACCTGTGTCAAGTTGACAGAAAATTAACCAGCACAAGGACTTAACAAGACCCTTTCTTAAAAACTAAGGTAAAGAGCTTTAGAGAAAACTGCCTAACCGTTACCACCACAGATGCCTCTCTCTGTGGGGGTCTCTGCAAACACTATGAGCAGCACAGTAATGACCCAAGTGAGGCAAGAAGAAAATCCAGTGTTGGTTCAAACTGAAATACCCCTGCCTCACCCTAAGTTAAACATAGCTAACGCCATTTTGTGAGACACCACTGTTTTATAAAACTCTGAAGGCCAGATGAGAAACTGGAAAATTACTGAGAAATCCTAGCTGTGTCACCCACTTGGGATATCTGTGGTCAGGCTGCCCCTGTTGAGTTAAAAACAACTTGTTGTGACTACCCTCATGGGATATCTGTCAGAGGTTGTTCCAGCTGAGATAGAAAAAAACAAAATAACAGGTGGCCACGTTAAGGGGTGGTCAATCTTGGTGTCCCTGCCAAACTTTGACGCAAACTGTGGTCTCATGTAAACGTACCAATCAGCCCCCTGTAACCATGCTTCTCGCTTCTGTACCAGTGCTTCTGCTCTAAAACCCTATAAAAATCCCAGCTTCCCATCTAGGGGGCGCGCAAAGTCCTTTCGAGTGACTTTCACCCCCGAGTACTCGTGTATCAAAATAAAAGCCTCTTGCTGTTTGCATCCGAATGGCCTCGTTGTTCCTTGGGAGGGGGTCTCTCTCAGACGGAAGATACCCTCCGGGGATCTTTCAAAACTTCAAGAGTCTGATCCCAGACAGTTTGTTTTAGGCATATTTAAGCACAGCACAATTTTGAAAATAACGTTTCCTTGTCATAATTGTGGTGGTTTGAATAGGAATGGCTCCCAAAGGCACATATATTTGAATGCTTGGTCTTTATGAGTTGGTACTACTTGACAGGAATTAGGAGGTGTGGCCTTGTTGAAGAAAATGTGTCACTGGGGGTGGGCTTTGAGATTTCAAATGCTAAAGCCAGGCCCAATGGCTCTCTTTCTACTACCTCTCCAGCACCATGTCTGCCTTTGCGCTGCCATGCTTCCCACAATGATAAAAATGAACTAAACCTCTGAATGTAAGCCAGCCTCAGTTAAATGCTTTCCTTTATATGAGTTGCTGTGGTTTTTGTATCTCTTTATAGCAATAGAACATTGACTAAGACAATAATTAACCCAATCCCATGTGTACAACAAAACTTAAGTCATGCTTATGTTGAAACTCTTTACAAAGTACATATGACTTCTCTCATAAACATGGATTCTATTGATTGAGAAAAATGCTAAGGATAAAGGTGTAGGGAGGAAGAGTCTAGGATAAACATAATAGTCTGGTAATTCAGTGTGGCCTGGCCTTACAGATAGCACAGGTCACCAAGTTATTAACCATATACACTCCTTGACTTTGGGGAAGAAAACAGGTAAACATTTCTTGGGTTGAAGAACTAACCCTTCCTGTTTAACATTTCTGCTTTTCCTAGTGCTTATCTGTGAATACAAGGGCCTCATACCCTATACACCCTCACCCCACCCATACACAGACCCAAACATTGTAGAACAAAATCATTCAGGCAGTTGGCTGAGTATTTATGCTGACTGATAGTGCCAGAGTAGCCAACAGGTTGGCATATTGTTTTTTGCTTGTTTATTTGTTTGTTTTTCGTAGATGGCACATTTCAACAGGCCACCTGCTACCTTTGCCTAGCTTAGCACATTGGTCTTGCTGCTGCCTTGGCTCGCTTCCCTTTGTAAGGCCCTGAGAAACTGAGCTTATGAAATTCTGGATTTATGGCTGGGCATGATGGCACACACCTTTAATTCAGCCCTCAGGAGGCAAAGATGGGTGAATCTCTGTGAGTTTGAGGCCAGCCTATTCTACAAAGCAAGTTCTGAAACAGCCAAGGCTGTTACATAGAGAAACCCTGTCTCAGAAAACCAAAAATAAAATAAAACAAAAAAATAAAAGAAGAAATCCTTTCTTGGAGGTCTCTTTTCTGTCTTTCCTTAAAAAACAAAAACAAACAAACAAAAAAAACCAACAAAAACGATTTATTTATTTTATGTAGATGAGTGGTCTCTCTGCATGTACACCTGCACACCAGAAGAGGGCACCAGATCCCAGTATAAATGTTTGTGAGCCACCATGTGGTTGCTGGGAATTAAACTCAGGATCTCTGGAAGAGCAGACAGTGTTATCTCCAGCCCCCTTGGAGGTCTATTTTCATACCAGTTCTTTTATTTATTTATTTTTTTTATAAAAGTCTATTATTTTGCCCTGTCAATAGACAACCAAAAATATGTCCCCTTTATACCATGTTCTGTCCTCAGAGACAGTCTCTGTCTCTCTCTGTGTGTCCTCTCTCTCTCTCTCTCTCCCTCCCTCTCTCTGAGTATGGGTGTGTGTGATGTCTCCTTTTTAAAGGCAGAGTCTCATGTACCTCTTGGAAACCTAGAATTTATCATGTAGCCAAGGATGACCTTGAAATTCTAGTCTTCTTGCCTCTTGTCTACATATCTGGAGTGCTAGGATTGCAGGTGTGTGCCACTATTCCCAATACATCTTCACCTTTATTGACTTTGTACAATATAGCTATTTTTCTAAATGGCAGGTCCATTACCTTAAGAATTCAGGGTCCTAGGACAGCTACTTGTTCTTGTGAGTGGAGCCCAAATCTGGTTTCTAATTACAGCCCTTGTGAATCCATGTTTCTTCTTATATAAAGTGTCCAGCCATATGCTTTGGGAATAGTATTCTAAGTTTTACAGCTCACCTCATTTTCTTTGGAGTCTATCAACGTCAGAGCTTTTCACAGCATTTCCATTTGAAAAAAAAAAAAGTACTGAATTTCGGTTGAAGGAAGCTGGCTTTTCTGAAGAGGAAGTGGTGGCTTAAAAGAGATTGTGTGGGTGTCTGTGTTCTGGTGACGAAAACACTGAAACTAGGCCTGTCAACTAGTCCCCGCTTAGACTGTAGATAGTTTTCACAGCACTGTCTCCACTGTCTCTCTTGGATTCAAACCCACAATTTCTCCCTGCCCCCAAGACAGGGTTTTTCTGTATAGCCTTGGCTGTTCTAGACTCACTTTGTAGATGAGGCTGGCCTTCAACTCACAGAGATCCACCTGCCTCTGCCTCCTAAATGCTGGGATCAAAGATATGCTCAACCACTCCCATTAATATTAAAACACTCAATGCTTTGTACATTTTTGGTTTGTCTATTCGTAAGACAAGGTGTGTTGTGTTCTAAGCTTGCCTCATGCTCACTCTGAAGATGAATGTAAACTTTTGATCCTCCTTCTTCTACCTTTTCCTGTGCTGGCCTGAAGATTGAACGCAGGTCCTTACACATTCTAGGCAAACACTTTACCTACTGAGCTACATCTCCTGCCTCAAACCACTCTTTACCACAAAAAATCATCCAATGCTTTTAAGAAGGGAGGTCATGTTCTGTCTCACCACACACTGAATGTCTATGAGAATGGAATGGGTATAGTTTTCTGTTTCTGAGTTAAATGATGCTTAGATCAAGGATGCTTTCAGTATCTTTATACTAAATAACACTGGGACCAATCACTCAATAATTAGATTCTTGTTCAGTAAATGTTTGCTCCTAAAAGGTGTGACTGAGAACCAGCTTAGACAGGTAATAACTATGAATTTCCTCCAGAGTGGGGTGTAGGGTTTAGGGCCATGGCTTTCAGGGAACCATAGAGTTGGCTTGGATTAGCTGCCTTGAGAGGCATATATCCAAGGTTTTTTAGGTCAGAGTTCATGGTTCCTGGGCACAATGTGCCTTCCAGTTCCTGAGAAACTGATGCAACTCCCTAGGCAGTGAAGCATCAAGGCTTCTTTTCGTTTCTCTGTATGTTCCTCTAGTAGTCAAGGAATCATGGAAACTTGACAGGACAATTGGCCTTAGACATTAATCTTGTGTACCCTGTATAACTTGCAAATGTCATTGTATCTGGCAGCTACAACTGTATTGATCCTGGCAATTGCCATTATATTCTGTTTCTGATAAACATATAAAAAGTCTGATTGCAGGGGCTGGAGAGATGGCTCAGTGGTTAAGAGCACTGGCTGCTCTTCCAGAGATCCTGAGATCAATTCTCAGCAACCACATGGTGGCTCACAACCATCTATACTGAGATCTGATGCCCTCTTCTGGAGTGCAGATGTGCATGAAGATAGAGCATTCATATATGTTAAAAAAAGAAAAAGAAAAAGTCTGATTACTCTCAATAAATTGTCACAGCCTGAGGTGTGCTGTGACCTCTCCAGTCTGGCCTGATTTAATTCCTCAAGGCCATATCAGGTGAACTTGGCCTTATAAGTAAGCTCAGATGCTCACAATGGCTCAGTAGGTAAAGTGCCCTCAATATAAACATGAGAGCCTGAACTCAGAGTGCTCAAAAGGAAATGGCAGCACATGCCTCTAGCTCCAGGTTAGCAGGCAGAGTCATATCCCTGGGAGTCACTGGCCAGTCAATCTAGCTGAATCAAGAGAAGCTCCAGGTTCAAGGAGAGAGCCTGACTCAATAAATATGGTGGAGAAGGTTAAAGGAGGATGCTTCCTGAGGTCAATGGTTAGCCTCCATGTGTACACACCCATGTGTGAAAGAGGCAGATTTGGTGGTGCAAGCCTGTAATTCTAGGTTCTAGGAAGCTGATGAAGGAGACTTGTGAATGCAAGACCAGTGTGGCCATACCAAAAAAAAAAAAAAAAAAAAAAAAACCCCAAAAAACAACAAAACAAAACAAAAACCCTTTCCACCCACCCTTTTTTTTTTTTTTTTTTTTTGCTAAGTTGTTTCAAAACTCAGTCTATGTGTGTGAATGTACAGCACCTACAAGGCTCCACACATGCCCTCACCCCGATCTCAACAAACTAGAGTTGTCTGCACTGGTAACCACCTGCAATCCTAGTACTCTGGGAGGCTGAAACTGCACTCTGAGTTGGAGATCAGTCTGAGTTACATAAACCTTGAAATACACACACTGAGAGAGAGACAGAGAAACAAAGACAGATATAGAGACAGAGAGAAGACAGAGAGTGGGAAAAGCCAAATCACCATGCTAGGAACCATATAGTCACAAAAATGTTTACTAAAGAAAATAGGGTGATAGGAGAGGTGGAAGTACCTCTACCTCCACAGTTTAGAGATTGACCTGACTGGAGTAACAGGGAATGAAGAATCAATGGACACACATACAGAAAAACTGGGTGCACTGTGATGGAAACCCACCAGCAGCTCAGAAATTCTACCTTTGAACAAGGAGGTGGATTAGGTAATCTTGGTATGGGATCTCTGCAAGGGAATCATCTCAGACTGCAGTCATCTGGGATGAGCTATCAGGGGTTGATAATTTCTGCATACACTGTTAACATCTGTTCTGGGAACACGGGAAGGCTTTGCCAATCCTCTGAGCCTAATGAGGGAAGGCTTTGCCATTCCCTGGGCTCTGATGCATTGGGGTCTTAACATGGCTGTGCTCTCGTTGACAGGATGTGTTCATATGAACATGCACTACATCTCTCCCTTTCCTATTTCTTAGACACTCATGATGAATTTTCACACCTAGTTCAGAGGCAGTCAGCTGCAATGCTGGACAGCAGAGTGTAAGTGTAATGAGAAGAAAGGCTATAGCCGCTGCTGTACCCACAGGAAAGGATCATACTAACCACTGGTCAAAGGGGTTGAAGCCTTGAAACCTATCAAGGACCATTTCTGCACCCTTAGCAGGGGAAACAGTCAGATCACAAGCCTTTTGCTTTTCTGGAATGTGCTGATGTAATTGGACCACACCAACATTACTGTGGCTCTAAACAGCCAGGGATGGGCCTTAACCTTCAGTTACATCTGCTCTCATTATCAGAAGCTGTTCTCACACATTGTCTTGGTGATCTAAGTGGCATATTAAATACTGTATAAGTCATAACCCTTCTTCTTTTGTGCCCAATTCATGAGACCTCCAAAAGACCACCAGGAATTGAATCCGTGGCAAAATACATGAGGATATTTATTGCAGCTTGAACTGGGACTCTCACAGACACCAAGGCACTGGTATCCAACTGAGAGACCCAAGCTCAGAATTGAGGGTGATTTATAGGTCCCAGGGTGCCCAAAGCAGGGGAATTAAAGCCTGGCAAGTGTCTATTGGTTGAAACACTAAAGGGGATGTTACATTTTAAACGATTCACTGTGGGAAGGCACCAAAATAATTTATGGTTCTGACTTCCTTTGTTTGACTGTTGCTAGGGGAGAAGGGCCATCTGCTGTGTGGAAAGGAATGCGGCAAGGCTGGTTCTTTCCCACAGCTGGCTGGACAGGTTTTCAGTGCTTGGCCTTTGTTCAGGCTTGTGCTTTAAACTTTAATACAATAATCCAAAACCTACTTTTTTAATTCTTTGGTCTCTCACTTCATCTGCACTGACCCACAGCCAGCAATTGGACAATTGGTAATAAATAAATAAAAGGTTGGTGACCGCTGTTTATCCTTATGATAAACATCTAAGTTGAGATTGGGTACATGCCAAACCCCTGTATTTTCTTCTGTGGAGGCATTAGTGGACCAATGAACAATGCTAATGTCACTAACATACTAACACTGTGTTTATTAGTGACATCAAATCAGCAGTGTCTCCAGAAAGCAAAGCCAGAGACCCATTTAACCTTATGTGCTTTACATTCTGTGTGTGTGTGTGTGTGTGTGTCTGTCACACATGCATATTTCCTCACTCCTGATCTTTAAAAGCCTTTCTTTACTGGCTGATTCTTTTTTTTTTTCTGTGTTTGAGATTTTCCTTGTTGTTACCCATTGCACTAGAGATTTTCTTGACTTTTACTCCTTTACCTGGTAGAGAAAACCATCACGTTCTAGACAGTAACACTTCCACCATGTGGGTCTCAGGATCGAATTCAGGTCCTCAGGCTCCCAGGCATACATGTTTACCCACAGAGCCAACTTTCCTGACCTCAGAGATGGCAGTTGTCACCAGTGGTGTTGCTGCACACTGCTGGCTGGTTTAGCTTCGGTCCTCTGGTAATTTTTTTTATGAATTCTCTTGCTGACTTGTCTCACATTCATCTTTTACACCAAAAGTTCCATCTTCTAGAACAAAATGACATTTAACAACTGCTTAGCACATGGGTTGACTAAGAGTGAAACTTGATTTGGGAATTACGGAAATGATGTCTTTTTAGTCATCTGAGTAATTTCCATTTCTCATTGGCAGCTCATCACACACCTCACTCTACCACTCCAGCCTGGGAATGAATGTTGTCTCAGTGGGGCAGGGAAACTCAACAGCACCTATCAATTGCCATCCCTTTCTCTAAAAGAGATTTCATCTTTAATTTATGGGTTCTGCAGCAAGAGACTGAAGAATTCCACTCTCCTCTGAGTGCTTCTTCCATCCTGTCTTTCATTGAATAGAATTATTCTCTCACTCTGGCAGAATCACTCTCTCTGCAGCTTATGCTATGTTTTACTCATGGAACTGTTCTGAAGTTCTTTTCTCAATTCAAATGCTTTTGGAAATATTTCATTGTAATATCATGTGATTGATGTGTTGTTAGCATGATGGGCAGTCCCTTAATGTCACATTTTTGATAAGCTTGAATATGGTCAATTTTTCAAAAACCTTATTAAAAAATTAAAAATTATTTATGTTCTCTCTGTGTGTGTGTGTGTGTGTGTGTGTTACCTATGTGTAACCAGGGAGTGCACAAGATGTTGACAAATGCCCTGGAGCTAGAGTTGCAGGCAGCTGTAAACTGCGTAGCCTGTGTACTGGAAAACAAACTTTGGTCTTCTGGAAGAGCAGCAAGTGCTTTTTAACCCCTGAGCCATCTTTCCATCCCTTTATTTATTCAAAGTACAATTGTATGTGTATTATGTGCATAGTGTGTGTTTGCATGTGTGTGGGCACACACATGTGTAGGTACATGTGGAAGCTCCAGGTTGATGCCCAGTGTCTTCCTTGATTGCTTTCCTGCTTGTATATAGAAGTAAGGTCTCTCTTACTTGAATTTCTCTGATCCAAGCCACTGGCATTTTGGAGCATTCATATGTGAGCCCTTTCGAAAAACAGTGCCACAAAGAGGGAAGCAGTAGGGCATGTGATTTTTGCCTGAGTATCCATCTTCCCCACACAACCTGGAAACTGTGCATGTGGCCTGGGGACGAGGCCAAGGAAGACTGATGGAATGAGGGGAGGTTCTATCTGTGTGGCATTGAGAAAGCCCTTATCCCTGCTGGGGAAGGCTTTGCAGATGCAGCCTTTGGGGGAAGGAGTGCCCACGCAAGTGTAAGTAACCCCTCAGCTATGCTCAATAAAGAATCCCAATAAACTCATTGGTTCTCCAGAGTGAACTTGGGTGGGCTCATGACTTGGTTTATCATTGATACCTTAGAAGAAAGGCAAACATTTCTTAGATCAGCCCCACAAGAAGTAATTTAGAAAAACTCAATTTGCTGAGTTAGTCAGTTTGTATAGGCAGCTTGCCCCTGGAATTCCTCTGTCTCTGTCTACTGTGTGCTGGGATTACAATCAGGCTGCCATGACTGTGCAGCATTTATTTGGGTCCTGAACATCTGGTCTTTGCTCCACATATGTGTGCTGCAAAGGATTAGACCATTGAGCCACCTCCCCAGTCTGGTGAGTTAGGTCTCATAGAATCCAAGCTGGCCCGGAACTCACTATATGGCCAAAGATGCTTTCATTTGCTCAATGTTGGGGTATACTATCTGTTGGGCTTCAGACCCAAGTCAAGCACCTGAGGTGCCTTTCCAACCAAGGTGGACCTGACCTCCAGACTCTCCTAAAATCTCTCAGTTCTTACCCTGCAGGGTGTGATTGGCATACTCTGCTCTCTGCCCTGAACTCCCCAGCCCAGTGCCTGGACTTCCACTGCCCCCAGAGGCTCTTCAGTATATAATCCAGACATTTTAGTTTTCTACTCTTTCTTCTTCTCTCTCCCCTCTCTCCCCTCTCTCCCTCTCTCTCTCTTTGTCTCTCTCTCACTGTCTGTCTCTGTCTCTTTCTCTCTGTGTGTGTGTCCCTCTCTCTGCATGGCAGACAAGAGCTGCTCCCAATAAATCTACCTTTATATACTTTAATTTGTCTTGATTTAGCTCATTACACCACCTCAGTAAGGTTTATCACCATCATGCCTGGTTTATGAGGTCCTAGAGCTTTAGTGTCATCCTAGAAGATGGTAAATTAGAACTGTGTACCATATGTTCAAGTTTTATTGGGATTGTTTACAGGAACAGAACTGACTCAAAGACAAGTGCATCACCAAGGTCCACTCCAGTGTGGGTGGTGGCTGGGAAATCTGAAGCGCACTGCACAGCCTGCAGGCCGCTCAGCAGACTGGAGTCTTTTCCAAGGGACTTTCACTAAACTTGCAGGCAGCTCGTCAGGTCTCTGCTTCTTCCAGGTTGGTCTCAAAGTCTGCAGCTTGGTTTGGTTTGTCTGGGAAGAACTCTCAGCTTTTACTGCCTACCCTGGCTGGGAGGGGACTAGTGAATGTGTTCAGTTTGGGAACTTTGAATAACTTTGAAGCTATTTTTGAGTCGTTTACCTTCCTGTATACAAAGCTTTTCTGCAGGATGGAATGTTTCCGTCTCAGAGGAAACTGTTATACAACAATGCTCAACCAGTCTGTTTACTAAAAAGTGAAAGATAAATTCTTACTGGTTAAGAAGTAGGAGAACTTCCAAGACTAGAAATCCTCCAGGGCAGGAGTTCCATGGTTTTAAATGGCTGCAGAGAACCAAGGTTGTGGGTGTGAATTAAAAGGCTTCAAAGAAGCTGTGTTTGCAGATACTGATTGGCTGATTAGATTGGAATATTGCTGATCTAAAGGCTAGTTACCTTATCTCATGCTTCTACCAGCCCTCCAGAGAAGACATTCTTTGCTTATGTCTGTGTCCGAACTAATATCTTGTGACTTATAGACAGAAACCTTTTGGAATCTATTAACTGAGCAGACTATAGCTTCTACCAATACAAAACCTAAGAATGACATCTGATAGCACCTTAGGCCTATAGAAGAGCTTCCAATATCTCATTGTGCCTGCCTGTCTGGTGTACTCTAACACTGTATTTTACACTCGTCTTGATTCATGACTTTTATATGCTATAAACATTTCATAAAACTGTGTTCACATTGGAATATGTAATTTGAGGTAACCTAAGTCTGTGCTCTTGTGCCATGGTTACACAAAATGGCTCCAGAATAAAGGGTGACTTGTTTTCTCCCACCACACACACAGCATGACTGGCTAAGCTAGCATAGAGGTTATGAAGCAGAAGGGCTCTGATCCATGGGACAACTGCACCTGACATCATGAGATTGTCCATATTGTTGGGCCTTCCTGAGGCCAGTTCCTAATTGCCTAAGTCCCCATTATCTGTTGCCTCAGAAGGGTCAGAGACACAGGCATTAAAGGAAGAGTGAGAGGTTACCATAAACTGGAGAAGATCAGGAAGACATAACTAAACCCGGGGGTAGTAGCCCATGACCACCAATAGTAACCGCCTGCACAAGGGTCTGGGAATTAAAAGAGACAGAGAACACGAAGAAGTGACACCAAGACAGTGCTCTGATCAAGGTGCCATCTTTATTACAGAGTAAGCCACTTATATAAACCACAAGGGACTTTCCAAGTAAACATATCTAAGCAAAACAGGAAACTTAACCAAGCAAAACAGGACATTTAACTAAGCAAAACAGGACGTTTAACTAAGCAAAACAGGAGTTGTTTGCTGAAAACAATAAGAATAGGGAGCCAGCATGACTTGCACACACGTGACCATCTCAGGTCCAGTGGAATGGCTACCTCAGCCGGGCATGGTGGAACATGTCTATAATCGCACTGTTCATGATGCTGAGGCAGGAGGACTGCTGCAAGCTAGAGGCAGCATGCTATCCAAAACTACATAGTGAAAAGCAGGGTTCTAGCTCCATTTCGAATAGTAAGGGTATCCTGAGGAAGCCCTGGCTGTGTAATGAATTCCTTTGAACAGAAGGCATTGAGTTCCTGAGATACCTCATCTGCTGGGAGGAGAGTAAGAGAGCTGTTGTTCCTGATGTGGTGCTGGGAAGCAGATCGGCATTAGCTCTTTGGGGGCCACCGAAGATGAATCTTTTCCCATAATCAGCTTCAGATACCACCTGACCCTTCTCCTGAAGGCAAACTATTTTTTAAAAGGGAACGATGGCATCACAGTTGCCCTCCTTTCAACTTGAAAAACCAAGTAGAAGGAGGGAGAAGGTAGAAGCTCCTGTCTTTAAGATGTGAAATACAGGGGGCTGGAGTGACAGTTCAGATGCTCATTCATGAGGATCTAGGATGAGGGTCCAGGACCCATGTAATAACACTTGCACCCATAAAGTAATCCTAAAAACAAAGCAACTTGAAAGAGAAGGAGACATAGTGGCAGTGGCTTACTGAAGTCCAGTGAAGGAAAGCTATCTCCTCTTGGTAAAGCAAGGCTATCATCATTTTTCAAATATCCTTTAATTCCCTTTAACTTACTTTCAGTTGATCAATGTTCAAAAGAATGAGATCTGAGTTGCAGCTCATACTGTGGGTAGAGATATGACATTCTAAAGTGCCCTGAAGATTATAAACTCACAAAGACTTACTATTGTTAATCCAAACAGGTCTGTTTATCATCTGAACGGGAAGATGCTCTTCACAAAACTGGTATCTGGACTAGAGAGAAGGCTGGGCTGTTAGGAATATTTCCTGTTCTTGCAGAGGCCCAGCGTTCTATTCCCAACACCAGATCAGAAGGCTGTCAATCACCTGTGACTCCAGCTTCTGGGCATCCAACACTGTCTCCTAGATTCCTCCAGTACTTGCACACACATGTGCATGTATCCCTTCCCCCATGTGCACATGTCTTAGCACTGTTCTATAGCTGTGAAGAGCCACCATGAGCGAGGCAACTTTTATAAGAGAAAGCAATTGCTGAGGGCTTGCTCACAGTGTCAGAGAACTAGTCCATGAGTAGTAGCTGAGAACTACATGCTGATCGGTAATCAAAAAGAAAGCCTAAGCCTGGCACAGGCTTTTGAAACTCCAATGCTCCCTCCCCCTCAAGTGACACACTGCCTTCAACTAGACCACACCTCCTAATCCTTCTAATCCTGTCAAAGTTCTGCTCCCTGGTGATTAAATATTTAAAGAAATGAACATATGGGGGACATTCCTAATCAAACTACCGAAACATTTAAAGAAAAAATAAAAGCTTTAAGAAATTAACTGTGACCTAGATTAGCAAGATGGCTCTCTAGCAGGAAAAGGCACTTGCAGACTCAGCCAAATAGTTTTGTCAACTTGACACAAACTGAAATCATTTGATGTTGGGACATAAAGGTGCTTGTGTCCACGGATCAGTAGGGAAACCAAGAATGTTAAATACATAGGGGCCTGTGTACCTTATGGCCTGCTGACCTCTATGCTGTTGGTCACAGACCACTCTAGATTCTAGGTCTTTTAGCTATAGAACCCGCCCTCATGATCACGTGTACTTTGTGAAGGAGTTTCTATGTAGTCACATCTTAAACTTGACTGTGTGCCTGGAACTGGAATGATTGTGGCACGCTGCCACTACCTGCATCCAGACTCAGTCAACTGTCCTGGCCGGATCCTTCTCAAGGGGTTCAGGGGCAGCGGGTGCATCCTGGTGAACTATATGAATTCTTCCACTTGCCTACTCACTGGCATAACATCTGGCTCTGTCAGGTGCACTCCCAGGCCAACCAGAGACTATTCCTGAAGAAACACAGGCCTATCCTCACCACAGATCAGGTGAACCAGGCCCTGTGGGAGGAGCAGGCATGTAGAAGGACAAAAGGAGAGGTTGGCCCTGAGCAAGACTAACATGCTGGTGTAGTCCCCGATGGTTGGATAAAAACCCAGGTGTACCCGCCTGCGGGACTAGTAATTCGTGGGGTCTCCAAAGAGGACCATGCCTGAAAGAAAAATGGGCGAGAGAGAAGAACGGACTCAAGCAAATGTGCACTTGTCAAGAGTCAAATTTTATTGAACCGGAGCAGGCTTTTAAGGCCAACCTTAGATAGGGGCGGGGCGAGGGAGGAGCACAGTGTAGAACACTCAGGGAGGGGTAGGTTGGAAAGTCTTACTCTAGAGTTTCTGAACTCAGGGAGGGGCAGGGTAGAAGTTACAAAATCTTCTTGGCCCGGGGCCTGGAACACTTTGCAGTTATCTCGGGAAGTCATGGTATAGTTAGCACATTTCTGCAACTGTCAAGCAGGTTGTTGGTCAACCAGGTGCAGCAGGGTGGGGGGAATGAGAAAAGGTCAGAAGTTTCTCAGGGCTTGTCTCCAACACCCAGGGAACTCTGGGGCCTCCTTAGAGCCCAGTTCCAAGCTGTTGGTTCCAGAGGGTTCAGTTGGTCAGCCAGAGAAAAATGATGGACATGCAGTCTACATGGTAGACCAGTTTTTTTGCCCAGAAACCTGTGACTGGATGTAGTTTGTAGCCTGGTGATTTTTGCTATCTGGAGGGCCAGGCCTCACATCTGAATTCTCAACATTATTGTTTTTATTCCAGACTCTTGCTCTCTAGATATTTATCTTGAGTCTTCTTTCTCAACCAGTAGAACTAAGAGAATTCTATTGACTGACATCCTGAGGGGAGATGTCACATATTCTTTGTAGCTTGGTGACTGCTAAGATGATATTGACCACACTAGATTCTCCCGAGGCCCTTGAGCTATAGAAGCCATTCTTATGGAAGAGGACACATGTACACTGCAAGAGTTTCAGTGTAGTCATGCCTTGAGCTTTATTGTAATAACTGTCACCAGGAAACCCTTTTTCAAAGTGGGACTATACATAAATATGTCCAAAATAACCTGCCCAGTGACAAACTCTAGATGTTTGAACCAATACCAGCTAACTAAGTCGTGCTGAACTGTCTTTCCTTCTTGTTCACGTGTATCATTACTTCACTGGCTGTGGTGTTTATGTACAGGGACCCCCACAGCCTAGCACATCTGGATTCTAGGCAACTTTACCCAGCACTGTAAAAGCAAAGAAAAACAAGTCTTTGTTTTTGTTTTCAGACAAGGTCTCCTAGATATCCCAGGCTGGTCTTGGATTTCCTTACCCCCTTTACTCTGCCAGAGCCCACCACAGTGTACATATCCAGCCTAGGCATTAAGTCTTGTTCATCTGGCATCAGAGACCACATGGCAGAGGTGCCATGTTGCCCAGTGACTCCTAAGACCATTCACATTTTTAGAAGTTTCTCTTCTTGTTCTTCTTCTTGTCTTCTTCTTCTTTTTTTTTTTTTTTAGCCTGGCATGGTGGCACACACCTTTGATCCCAGCTCTCTGGGGACAGAGGCAAGAGGATCTCTAAGTTTGAGGACAGTCTGCTCTACAGAGAAAGTTTTAGGTCAGTCAGGGCTACACAGAGAAACTTAGTCTTGAAAAACAAAACAAAGAAGTTTTTTTTTTCTTAAAAAACACTTATTTTTATTGCATTTAATTATATATGTGTGTCTGTATATGGGCACATGACCATGAATGATGTTGCCAGTAGAGCATATTTTATTTATTTATTTATTTATTTATTGCAAGAAGTATGGCTGTTTTTCCTAGGGTAATCTAGAATTTATGGCATAGGTCATCCTCCCAACTAATTCTTATAAGTAGCTGGGACTACAAAGTGATGCCACCATACCCAACTTCACATTTTTCTTTTCAATTGGGACTGAAATGTAGAGCTTTTGTTCCTTTTGTTTTGAGACATAGTCTCACTGTGTAACCTTGGCTTTGTAGGCTAGGCTGAACACAGAGATCATCTGCTGCTGAAACGCTTTATTTATTTGTTTGTTTATTGTTGTTGCAGAGTTTCACATAGCTCAGACCAGCTACAAGCTTACTATGTAGCCAGTGAAACGACTCTGAACTTCTGCTCTCTGGGCTGTACCTTCTAAATGCTCGATGACATGTTTTTATTGTATTGTTTTCTGGTACTTGTGTTTTGTGCTGGGCATCAAACCCAGGAACATGATGTTAGATTATTTAAGGCAGCTTTAGAGAAGGAAGATGGGAAGAAAGAGGCTTGGTCTGAGCTCAGGTGGATTGTGCTTATTCACTTCAAGGGGATACTTTTGTCACTTATGTGTGAAGTGCAGTTCCTCCCTTTCCTGCTTGGCCTGGCTGCAAGGGAAGCTGAGAAGTAGAGTCTTTTGGCAAGTAACTCATGTTATGTTTATACTTGGAAAGCAAGCAATGGAACACCTGTTTGTTTATTTTTTTGGTGGTGGTGTTGTTTTCTTTTGTTTTTGTTTTTGCCATTGTCTTTTTCTCCTCCCCCACCTCCTCCTTCTTTAAATAGAGGTAATGCTGGGTGGTCTCAAACTCACTCTGTAGACCAGGCTGACCTTGACTCACAGAGAGGTGCCTGCCTCAGCTTCCCAAGTGCTGAGCTTAAAAGTGTGTGCCACCAAATCCAGCCCTTCCTGTGCTTTTTATTTTTGTTTTGGCTTATTAAAATAATAATGTCATGTTCCTTTTGTAAGTCCCATGAGGCATGAGTGGCTAGGCTAGGCCCTATGCCCAGACTTCTCTAAAGGCCATAACAGCTGATCAAAGGCTTTTGGGAAAAAAGACTGTCTAGCCCAGCCCTACAGAAAAAGAAAAAGCCCAAGAAAACCCCACAGAATCCCACCAATCCTCAAGCTCCCTCAAGATTAGGCCACAAAATCTTTCTAATCCCAGGCCACCCTGGAAAACTCTGTTCCCCAAGAAACCCTATAAAAAGCCTCCCTCCTGCTCAGTTCTTTGCTGCTTCTCTCCCAAGCAGAGGCTTTATAAGTCCAAATTAAACACTCTTTTACAAGTTGCTTTGGTTGTGGTGTTTATTCCCGGCAACAGAAAAGTAACTAAGACAATATAAATTCAGTGCCTAAAAAGGTAAAAGGATTAAGAAGAAAACATTGATTATTTAGGTGAGCATCTTGGCATATACCTATATTTCTACCACTTGGGAGGTGGAAGGAGGAGGATCTGGAGTTTGAGGCCAGGCTTGGCTACAGAGCCAGCTGGAGGCTTGCCTGACTTTGTTTGAAAAAACAAAGAATGGAGACAAAAGGCCAAAAAGAAAGACAAAATTCCGCACAATTTAACCTGCAGTCCTCTGGCTTAGAGCCCAGCTCAGTGACTCAGGGTGTCTTTTACAAACATGTAGATGTCCATGACCTAAAGATCCAGTGACCCATGGAGCTGAGAGACCAAATAATTAAAAATCAGTGGGTATTGTTTTAAAGTTTAAATCACAAGCCTGAACAAAAGCTAGCTAGGTGGAGACATGTTCAGAACACCTGTGGAGAAGAACTAGCCTCAATGCCCTGAGGGGAAGAACTAGCCTTACTGCATTTTTTTTTCTGCCCACCAGAGATACAGTTGCTAGGAAACCCACCTATCTCCCCTAGGGAGGGAAGCCAGACCATTAATGGTTTGGGGGCCTTCCGATAGCCAATCAATTCAAAATGCAACATCCCCTTTTGTGTTTCGACCAATAGATGCTTGGTCAGGCAGGAATACCCCTGCTTTGGGCATGCTGGGTGGGACCAGACTCTTTAAATCACCTAACTAACCTGAGCATGGGGCTCTTGGCTCTCACTGCTTCAGTGGTGAGGGTATGTAAGCCCAAGCTGTTGCTTGTAATAAAAAGATCCTCATGTGTTTTGCAACGGACTTGACTCCTGGTGGTGGTCTTTTGGGGTCTCACGAATCAGGTACAACAGTGCCTCACGCTAAATGACCAGTCTCAAGAGACACAAACTGGTGCTGGCTGAGGTAGCAATAACTTTCTTTTGGAAACAAGGTCTTGTTATGTAGCACTGGCACTCCTGGAACTCCCTGTAGTCTCAGAGAGAGAGAGAGAGGTGGGGGTAGATTCTCAAGTAATGAAGGAATAGACAACTCTTGACTGAAGGTCTTGCAAGGCTGTCCTTCTCATCAAAAAGGTAAGGGAAAGTGCACTTGGTCAAGGGAGCAGTCATCTTTTATTTCTGAACCAGTTAGAGGTTGGGGTGGGGCTTGGTTATTCCTCCTGGCTGAAGGCGAGCCTCATAATCTTAAACCAATCATTTCATTCAAAATCATCATAAAGAGGGGAAAGAAGAAAAGATTGAGGAGGGCAAGTTAAGGTTAACAGTTAATCATTGTAGGATGATTGCATCTGGCTGAACAGACATTCTGTTCCTAACAAAGGGAACGGAAGAGAGAAGAAAGATACAGGAAGAAGCAGGGACACCTTTGTTCTACAGAAAAGATCACTCCTCTCAGCTGGGCATGGTAACACATGCCTGTAATCCCACACCCAGGGAGGCAGAGGCAGATATCTGAGTTTGAGGCTAGCCTGGTCTGCAAAGGGAGTACAGAACAGCCAACACTACACTGAGAAACCTTGTATCAAAACAAAACAAAAATACAAAAAAGATTACACCTCTCTTTTAAGAGGCACCTGGAAGCTGAATAAACAGTCCTAGGAAAGTAGAAGAGCTCAGCAGTGAGGGAGAGTGGAGTGGGCACAAAGTTTGTTTCATTGGGTTTGATGGGAAAGATGATTATTTAACATATTTTATAACTATCATAAATTTGGGGCCAGGCTTGTGCACAGAGGTTGTTCCAATCACTTTCCTTTAACTAGAGATTTGATTCAAGATAGTCGTTGGTTCATTATTGTTGTTGTTCCTAAGTGGGGTCTGCGGGTGTTGCTTGGACAGAGCTGACTTGGGTAGAGTGCTTGTCTAGCATGCACAAAGCCTTAGGTTCAGTCTCACATGAAGACTGGGTGTGATGCTGTACACCTATAGATCTAGCACCTGAGAGGTTGAGGTAGGAGGACCAGAAGTCATTTTTGGCTATGTATTGAGTAGGAGGCTATGCTGGGATCTATGACATACTGTTCAGACAGAGTGTGTATGTGTTGGTTTTTTTTTTTTTATTAAACAAAAGCCCAAACATTCGATTTTATCAATAAAGATTTAGAAGCCAGATGCAGGGGTGAAAACCTATTAGCTGAGTAGGAAGGTCAGCTAGATGCTTTTTCTGCTAAATGTCCTAGAAGGAAAAACCCCTTTCTCCTTCTCCACACTGTCACAAATACCCTTCAACTCAGTGTCCCTTTTTCCTGTGTTTTCTTATGTTCACTCCCTGTGAACTGGTTGCTTGCTCTGCCTCTTGACCTATGGTTGACTTTATTTAGCTTTTGTTTACAGAAAGCTCTTGGGTTAAAGGTGTGTGGTAGGGCTGAGCCACTCCACAATAATAAACAGGTTTTTTTCAGTTCACAATCTTCTGGTTCACAAAGAGAACAGAGAGAGAGAGCGAGAGAGCAGGTTTTGTTGGGGTGTGGTAGCCCCCAACTTTAATTCCAGTACTTGGAAGGCTGAGGTAGGAGGATGATGGCAGCCAGGTTATATAATGAGCTTGAGGCCACCAGGGGCTTACATATAATGTTACGTCCAAGTCTTGAGGACCACCAAGGAGCCTATTCTGAGGCAGTAGGGTCTTTTTATTACAAGCTGGAGCTCAGGCCCACACCTTCACTGATGCCCAGAGCTCAGGGGGAGGAAGGAGGGTTTTTATTTTTCACAACGAGGTTGGGAAATTCCAGCTAGGCAGTTTTATGATTGATTGACATTTTTCAAATATCAGGTGTCCAGAGGAAATTGTTTGCCCAGAGGGCCAAGCCAAACCATAATTGTTTTACTCATCCTATTGTAAAGAACAACTGGGTGAATTCCAGGTTAACTATTTCTGGGTTTTCTCCAGGATATTCCTTGGGTAGGGAATTTCATTGTCCTTTTTCTGGAATTGGTGACCTATGGCCTAGTTCCTGGGGCTGATGACTTTTGGGATGGGGGTGGGGATCAGGCCTGGTTCTTCCAGTAACAGCTTATCTCAAGAAGATCAAAGTAGCAACATCCACAACAATAGAACAAACTGTGATCCTGGTCTCTGGCTTCTGTCCCATTCCCTAGTCTCATGAGCTCCACTAAAGGATTTCAAAAGAGTCCAAGTCAAGTATAGAAATTATGGAGTTTATTTGAGCAAAGTGTGGTACACTCTCAATGGCTGAGTTTGAGATATGGCCAAAGGAATTTTTCCCGCTTCTACATTTTAAGTGGCTTCTGTAATATTCCTAAAGTCTCTAGAGCAAACTAGCTTCCTGTGGAGACCATTTTTCTGTCCAGATGATTGGCAGTCCCATTTACATTTGGTTCTGAGTGTGGGGATAACATCTTTGCTCTTTACTTGAAAACTCTAGATAGATAGAAACCTTATAGCCTTCTGGACAGTTCAGATCTCCACTGTGGAGAGACAGGACACAGAGCCCAGGTTTTTGCTTTTGTTGTTTTGAATTGATAATCAGGTTCCTTAAATTTGCATACCAGTTTTAGGACAGCTACTACCTAGAATCTCAGGTTAAGTAAATCCTGCATTTTCCCTTGACATTCCTCTTTTCTATGTCCAGAAAAAAAAAAAATATCACTCATCTTCAAAGACTACCTCTGCATCTTTAATCTTTTTCAGTCTTTTTTTGACCTCAAATAGCTGTTGGGTTTTGCTTTCTCCCCTTTTAAATAAAAAGCCCAAAGTTCTAATGTTACATGTCTGCAGATAACATAGCACAGTTGTCTTGTTCCTGGCCTCAGCCAAGAGGAGCTGCAGGCCTGATGGGGTCCATTTGACTTAATCTATTTTATGTAGCCACAGGAAAAGATGCCCTGGGAAGACAGTATTTTAAAGGAAACTAAGAAGGTGTGCATGGTGGCATATTTTCAGAACTCAGGAAGCAGAGGCAGATGGATCTCTGATCTCAAGGCTAGCCTTGCCTGCTGAGGGAGTTCCAGGACAACCAAGGCTACACAGAAAAACCCTATCTCTGACAAACAAAAAGGGTGGGTAGACTCCGAAAGCCATAATTAAGATTTGCCCTCAATCTTGGAGATGATGATGATGATGATGATGATATTGGACTGTATGTGTGTACATCAGAGATCAATTTTGGGTGTTGTTTCTCAGGCACCATTATTTTAGTTACTTTGCTATTGCTGTGAGAAGATGAGAGACCAAAAGATAAATTAGCAGCTCTTATTAAGACCTGAAGTAAGTACGGAAAGAAGTCTAGTAATGCCTTACTGCATTCTTTCTGTACCCACTAGAGATAACAGTTGCTAGGAAACTGGCCCATCCCCCTAGGGAGGGACACCAGGTCATTATGGTCTGGGGACCTTCCTATAGCCAATCAATTCAAAATGTAGCATTTTGACCAATAGATGCTTGACAGGCAGGAATTGCCCCTGCCTTGGGCATGCTGGGAGGGACCAGAATCTTTAAATCACCCAACTAACCTGGGCACAGCACACTCGGCTCCCACCACTTTGGCAGTGGGGGGTGTGGGCCCAAGCTGCAGCTTGTAATTTACAATAAAAAGAACCTCATGTATTTACAGCGGGGTCTAGTTATTCCTGGTCTTTTGGGGTTCATGAACTGGGCAGAACAAAGACACCATGATCAACATGACTTCTAAAAGAAAGTATTTAATTGAGGGCTTGCTTACAGTTCAGAGGGTCAGTCCATGACCTTCATGTCTGGGAGCATGGCAGCAAGAAGGAAGGCATGGCATTGTAGCAGTAGCTAAAATTTTATACCCTGATCTGCAAGTTGGATGCAGAAAGAGAGAGTCTGGTATGAGCTTTTCAAAGTTCAAAACCCACCCACAGTGACACACCTACTCCAAAAGGTATCTCCTAATCCTTCTCAATACAGTTCCACCAACTGGGGACCAAGCATTCAAACATATGAATCTATGAGGGCATTCTCATCTAAATTACCACAACTTTCCATTTTTTTTGTAAAAAAAAAAATAGATGTGTTTACATTATTTTATGTGTGTATATCTTTTGCCTGCATGCACATCTGTGATCTTATAGGCCAGAAAAAGGTATTAGTATTAGATCCCTTGTAACTAGAATTACAGATGTTGTGAGCCTTCATGTGGTTGCTGAGAATCTAACACTGGCTTTCTAGAAGAACAGCAAGTGCTCTTAAGCACAGAGCTAACTCTCTAGTCCTCATCCACCTTATTTTTTGAGACAAGGTCTCTCAATGACCTATGCAATAAGGACCAACAGGCAGAGAACTCCTGATGTTCAAGGGGCTTCACCTCAGCTGGGTCCCTACTGTTGATACAGTTTAACTGCCCTCTGCATGTCTTTGTGTTTATACATCTGGGCCTCCCATTCATCCTTCTGGAACTTTCACCTGTATTGCTGGACTCTAGATGGCCCTAGCTTTGCAGCTTTGCCTTCAGATCTGTGACTCACAGTGGCCTGACTTGTGGTGTCTGCAGCTTTACCAGTTTCTTCTCTGCAGCTTGGCTGGTCTCCTTACCTCATCAGTACAGACTCAACTTATGCCTCTATCTGCTTTTTGCTTCTTAGGATTTCTGTTTTGTGTATTTTTTTTTTTTTTAAGAAAGGTCTTACTATATGGCCTTGGCTATCCTAGAATTCTCTATGTTGACCAGGCTGCCCTTAAACTATAGAAATCTGCCTGCCTCTGCCTCCACTTGAAGGGACTGAAGGCATGTGCTACTATATTCAGCATTTTTAGGACATCTGAAACCTCTTGAATTCTCCTGTGGCCTTTTAACCATTTACCTGTAACCTACACATACACACACATGATGTATGATGTATAATATGTTCCTGTAAGCAACCCACAACACATTCCTCTAAGTAATCACAGTAAACTCTTTGGTTCACCAAGGTGGACTTTGGTGATACTGTAATTTTTATCTGCTTTTTGTTCCCCATAAGGGGTGATTGGCCATTTGTTCACCTCTTCCCAGGAATATTGTCACACAATAATTGTCAGTGAGAACTAATTTCCTAGTGAAGAGTGGGTAATTAGTTTAGATGGGAATGGTCCTCATAGATTCATGTATTTGACTGCCTGGCCCATAGGGAGTGGCACTACTAGGAGGTGTGGCCTTGATGGAGGAAATGGGTTACTGTTGGGGCTCAGAAGCTCAAGTCTCACTAGTGTGTCTCAGTCTCCTTCTGTGGCCTGCAGATCAGGATGTAAGACTCTCAGCTCCTTCTCCAGCACCATGTTTGTCTACACGCTGACATGCTTTCTACCAAAATAATGGACTAAATGTCTAAACTGTTAGCTAGACCCAGTTAAATGTTTTTTTTTCTTCTTCTTCTAAGAGTTGCCGTGGTCATGGTGTCTCTTCACAGCAATAGAAACCCAAACTAAGACAAACTCTATTAAGCTATTTTAATTCCATGAGCAATTACCCTCATGAGTCAGTTAAATAATTCCAATTTTCTTTGAACTTTTTAAAAATTATTTTTATTTTGCTGAAATTAGTGGCATGGAATCTGTTGCTTTTATGAAAGGACAAGGCAGTGCAAAGGTTCTTTCCATTTTGTTTTCTTGCTGAGGCTATTTTAGGTTTAACTAGAGTTCCTTCATGGTGAATCCCATGGAAAATTACCCAATTGTACTCTAGGAACCAAGGTCAAGATGCTCCAGCTAACTTAGCTTCTTCTAAAAGTCTGCTTGTGTAAACCTCACTCCCTGTTCCTAGCTAGCTGCTTGTCTTATATTCTGTTACACTGCTTGCTTGTGTAAAACCTCCCTCTGCAATGGCCAATCGAGATAGCAGGATGTGTTTTTTTTTTTTCTTAAAAAAACCTCTTACTCTAAACACTCAGAGCTACACTAGTATCCAGAATTCCTGAGTATAGTCCCAGCCAGCTGGAATAAAGACTTTAGATTGGTTTTAGAATGTCTGAGTGAACATTCTCTGGTGGACACCCTCCCTTAGCACTTTCACTAAAAGTTTGTAAAATGTTATTCAACATATTATTTCCTGAACATTACACATTCTAATTATAATTCACTATTGATTTTATTTTGAGAACAGTGCCCCAGCCAAGTGCTTTTTTTCCTGGGATAAATTTAGCAAGGACATACATTTGTGGAATAAATTAGATTCTTGAGACATTTTTATCTGAAAGCAAAAATGACCCTATGTAATAGTTAGCTGTTCTCAGTGTTGATTTGTGTTTATAATTTATAGCCATAAAACTCATTATAACTTAGTAAGCATGATAGTTTGAATTTAGTTTTTCTTACACTGTGAGAAACAGGTAAGCTGGTTTGTGAGGCAGAGAGCTAGGGACAGCTCCCGGGAGATGGGAAAATGAGGAAAGAGGAGAGAGGAAAGAAGGCACAGGCATGTAACTCCAGCTACTTGGGAAGCTGAGGCAAAAGAACCACAAACTCAGGGCCAGCTCGGGTGACTTAGTGAGAGCCTGTCACAACAGAAAAAGCAAAATGAAGGTGCCCAGCATTCGCGTGCTTATCTAGTGTCTGCTTGCCTATTTACTCTGCCTGTAGGTTCAGCTCCTGTGAGGGCCAACGTTCTATTTAAGTTTAAATCACTGTGCTTAAAAGATCTATAAAACAAAAATGTCTCCTACCTGTAAGCCATGCTTGCTCAAGGACAGATAACTTCCTGGGATGCTGGTACCTGTTGTTCATGTAAGAAGGCAAGCCACATGTTTTTACTTTTGTAAACAAGGTTGGCTGCCCCAACTGCACAGGATGTGTTTGGTCATGCATAGGAGGAGTTACATAGGCAAGAAGTGCTCCAGGATGCATGCTTGCTCGGGACTGAATGAAGGCAGTACTCTAGCTTTGTGGGTTTTGCTTTTATAAGCAAGTACCTGACTAATGTACTTCATGGCCATTTTCTGGAAATTCAGGGTATGACCTTGGCCAGTATTTAATCAATCTTGCTTCAAATTTGGCTCAAAAATGACGGCAATGGTCTTACTCATACCTGAAGGGACTAACATTTATATGGAGCCCCCATCGAGGTCAGACTGCCCACCCAAGTTCTAAAGCCGAGCCTTCACTTTGGGACTCCAGGGCTGAAGGGCTGCCTTAGGAGGTGCATACCTTGAGATGTTCCAAGGTTCTGGGGTATGATTTCTGTTTTGTGGACTATTGAAGTGAAGTGAAATTTTGGAGTTTTAATGAAAATTTAAATAAAACAACTGGATAGTTTCTTTAAATATTTAAATTTATAAGGCAATGGGAAAATATAAATTTATAAAATGTTTTATACTATTGTAAATATGTCTTTATTTATGTGTCATATTAATTAATTATTAATTATTAAATATGGCTAAAGAGTTAGGACCACAGCTATGAGCACCAAACCCTAAACACCAGAAACTGGGATATTCCTGTTTTATGATGAAGCATGGCAATGACCCAACCAGTCTGGCAAAGAGCCTATAGGATGATTTAAAATTTTATTTTGATACTAAAAGAGCTTTAATTCAAAAATTGTTATTTTCTCAGAGCTACTAACTTATTATAAACTATTAAAGATGATTAAGACATGCAAGTTAATAGTCACCTTATAGATGATCAATTTTTTTATTTTATTTTTTAATTTTTTTTCAAGACAGAGTCTCTTTGTGTAGCCTCAGCTGTCCTGGGATCACTTTGTAGACCAGGCTGGCCTCGAACTCACAGAGATCCTCCAGCCTCTGCCTCCTTGTGTGCTGGGATTACAGGAATGTACCACCACATCCACTTATGATCAAATTCTTTAATGGTCTTAGAACTATGTTTGTAGCTATGCTAAGTTCAAACATAATTAATTTACAATGACAAGCTTTATTTAGCCTCCTGGATGTGTTTCCAAGGTTAAGCCTAAAGCTTGTAACTAAAAACAAGTTTGTTTAAATCTGGTATAATTAATAGATTATGGTCCTCAAACTTTTCAGAGATCTGCCAAATATGGCATTTAAAATGTTTAGTGGGAAAAATTTCCCAAAATAAAGAGAAATGCCAGATCCTATCAGGAACCTGAAGGTCTCCAAAGAAGACAATGAGGCACAGCTACTCCACCTGGATTGTGGTAACACTAACCGCTGGGAAAGCCTTTTACATGCCTTGCCTGCTGCCAGGGCTCTGTCCAACATGGGAACATTGTTGGGTTGACTTCTGCTCTGCTTGGTCAAAGTAAGGCCAGTCCTACAAGTTCCTTCTCTACAGACTTGCCTGTGTTGGCTAAAGGTGCTGCTCTGTGTGGCAGCTGAAGGAAGCCAATGAGACCATGGGAACCTACGGTAACCATCCAGGTAATGGGTAAGTCTCTGTTTTAAGGTATGTAAATGCAAGTTGTAAAGATAGGAGAAAGTGATGTAAGGTAATGAAAAATATTTTAGATGTCTTTCACCCTTTATGCTATTGTTATACTAAGATTTCAAAAAGTTCAGAATGTTAGCATTAATTGGTAGAGTTCTGATAAGCTGGTAGGCAAAGACTACTATTATCAGTCTCAAGCTCAACATTTTAAATTTCCTTTGGTTGTCATCTAAGTACAACTTAAAAGTGCTCCTCATTGTGCTAAAAACATCTCTGTGCAATCCATATGTATCTAGCTCTTTTTAAAAAAGATATTTGTACACTATTCTGCCTGCACAACAGAAGAGGGCACCAGATCACATTATAGATGGTTGTGAGCCACCATGTGGGTGCTGGGAATTGAACTCAGGACCTCTGGAAGAACAGCCAGTGCTCTTAACCTCTGAGCCATTTCTCCAGCCCTGTATCTAGCTCTTTTGACAGAGAAAAGGATGTTTATAATTTTTAACCTAAAGCCTTAAGGTGTGAGTCTACTCTAGCTGTTATACAGACACCTGTTAGCTGCTTTTTCTACAATGTAGAAATTTATACAGATTAAAATGGTAATACTAATAGATCTAAAGTTTTTATATCTTTTTGTAAACTAAAAAGTTTATTTAAGCTTCAGGGAGTCAAGGAAGACAGAAGACTTGGATCCACCTCTCATAAGTCAAACAGGACTCCAGATAAGTATAGCCTATGTTTCTCCACCTGTCTGTTTCTGGGTATGATGTCTCTCTCTCTCTCTCTCTCTCTCTCTCTCTTTCTTTCTCCCTCTCTCTTTCTGTCTCTCCCTCTCTTTCCTCAGTCTTGGGACTCCGAGACTACTAGGAGTATGGTCTTGAAAGTTCCAAATGTAAGATTTTCCATTAAGATCCTAATTTTTAACTTCTGCCCCTAGTCTGTAACTGTCTCAGCAGATTTCCGCTTGGCTAACAGATATCATCTAGGAATCAGATGCTGACCACAAAGTGCTACAAATGGTGGTGAGCCTTGGACCTGCTGAAAGCTGATGTGAACTAGTCCAGCCAATGTGATTGCTCCCTATCTCTTCAGCTGGGTTAGCGAACTGGGTGCTTCTGAGGGATTTCCCATTTCCTGAATCTCTCAGCATTCCATCCTGCTGGGGACCAGCAGTTGATGGGTCCCATGGGACTTAAGGAGTCAGCCATGGAGGAATGAATCAGGCCTGGTGGTCAGGGGAATCTTGACTGAGTAGCAATCACCTTGCTTCTTTATTTGTACAGATTTCATAAAACAAAGACAGATTGATGATTTTCCAAGAAATACAGATTATATCATTTTGTCTCCGGATGGGTGTTTGACTTTTCATTGCACATCTGGGGTTACAGGTTCAATTACAGTTAACAAGTCCGGATAGAGCAGATTTCATTTTATTATCAGGCCCGTAACCCCATTTCAAAGAATCTACAGAATATCTCTAACAAAGCAAGCATATTAATATATGCTTTTAGCCTGCTTTTAGGCTGGCAGCATTTGTGGTTTCAAAGTGCTATCTGAGCCAGTCTTTTTATGAATGATAAATCCTGATACCTGGCCCCTTTTTCTTGTATTCTTTCATCATCTATACATGCTGTTATGTAGGTAGAAACTTGTTTTGACCAATCTAACTTCATTACTGAGTCTTTTCCCTCTAGGAGCATAACCTGTACGACCCCTTATCTTGTAAGCAACATTTTCAGGAAGCTCTGATGGTGTTGTAGAAGGAAGACTCTGATTTGTTGCCAACTCTCCTGGCCAGTTGGAGCTTGTCAGCTGCGTCCAAGTTTATACTGTTCTAATTGTTCTATTTCTGAGTTTGCTTAGGGGGAAGATAGACTAAGAAGATCCTGGAGCCATGGCCTCATAAAGAAATTTCTAGAGGCTGGAGAGATGGCTCAGTGGTTAAGGGCACTGACTACTCTTTCAGAGGACCCGGGTTCCAATCGCAGCACCCACATGGCAGCTCATCGCTGTAATTTCCAAGATCTGACATTCTACATGCTGATATCCAGTTTGACAGCACCATTTGCTGAAGATGCTTTCTTTTTTTTCTAGTGCATATTTATGGCTTCTTTATAAAAAAAATCAGGTGTCGATAGGAATGTGAATTTATGTCTGTGTCTCCAATTTGATTGCATTGACCAACATGCCTTTTTTTATGCCAACACCATGTTGTTTTTATTATAGCTCTGTAGTGTCACTTGAAATCAGCAGTTCTTTTATTGTTCCAGATTGTTTTAGCCATCCTAGATTTTTTTGTTTTTCCATATGAAGTTGAAAATTGTCCTTTTTAGGTCTGTAAAGAATTGCACTGGAATTTTGATGGACATTACATTGAATGGAATCTGTAGATTGCTTTTGGTAAGATGGCCTTTTTTACTGTTAATCCTACTGATCCATGAACCATGAGCACGGGAGAGTTTTCCATCTTCTGATAGCTTCTTTCTTCAAAGACTTGAAGTTTTTATCATACAAGTCTTTCACTTGTTTGGTTAGAGTTACCCCCAGATATTTTTTATAATTTGAGGCTATTATGAAGGGTGTTGTTTCACTGATTTCTTCCTTTGTCTGCTTGTCATTTGTATGTAGGAAGGCTACTGGTTTTTTGTTTGTTTTTTTGAGTTAATCTTATATCCAGCCATTTTGCTGGAAGTATTTATAGCTGTAGGCATTTTCTGGTGAAAAAATTTTTTAAATATTTTTTATTTTAATTTTTATTAATTACACTTTATTCACTTTGTATCCCTCCCTGTAGCTCCCTCCCTCCTCCCCTTCCAATCCCACTCTCTCTCCCCCTTCTCCACGAATGCCCCTCCCCAAGTCCACTGATAGGGGAGGTCTTCCTCTCCTTCCTTCTGATCCTAGTCTATCAGGTCTCCTCAGGAGTGGCTGCATTGTCTTCTTCTGTGGCCTGGTAAGGCTGCTCAACCCCCCGCCCCCCCGGGGGGGGGGGGAAGAGATCAAAGAGCAGACCAATCAGTTCATGTCAGAGACAGTCCCTGTTCCCATTACTATGGAACCCATTTGGACACTGAAATGCCATGGGCTACATCTGTGCAGTGGTTCTAGGTTATCTCTATGCATGGTCCTTGGTTGAAATATCAGTCGCAGATTTTTCCGTTCTGTTGCTCTCCCTATGGAGCTCCTGTCCTCTCCAGGTCTTAGATTTTTCCACTTTTTTTTTTTTTTTAGGTCTCATTTATTTATTTATTTATTTATTTATTCATTCATTCATTCATTCATTCATTTATTTATTTATTTATATATTTTCAGGCATTTATTTTTTTTTAATTTTTTTATTTTTTTATTATTTTTTTCTTTTTAGTTACATTTTGTTAACTCTGTGTCCCAGGTGTATCCCGCTCCCTCATTCCCTCCCCAACCCCACACTCCCTCCCTGGTCTCCTCCCTGCCCCTTTCCAAGTCCACTGATAGGGGAGGACCTCCTCCCCTTTCATCTGACCCTGTTTTATCAGGTATCTTCAGGGCTGGCTGCAAAGTCCTCCTCTGTGGCCTAACAGACTGCTCCTCCCTGGTGGGTGGGGTGGGGTCAAACAGCCTGCCCTTGAGATCCTGTTAGAAATAGTTCATGTTCCCCTTACTTTGGAAAACTACTTGGTTACTGAGCTACCACGGGCCACATCCGAGCAGAAGTTCTAGGTTATATCCATAGATGGTCCTTGGTTGAGT
>NW_026596415.1:4515340-4672953 GCF_907164565.1 Psammomys obesus
CTCACTTTGTATCCCCCCCCCCCCGTGGTTCTCTCCCTCCTCCCGTTCCAATCCCTCCCTTCCTCCACCCTCTGCATGCATGCCCCTCCCCAAGTCCACTGATAGGGGAGGTCTTCTTTTCCTTCCTTCTGATCATAGTCAATTAGGTCTCATCAGGAGTAGCTGCAATGTCATCTTCTGTGGCCTGGTAATGTTGCTTCCCCCTCAGGGGAAGGTAATTAAAGACCAGGCCAATCAGTTCATGTCAGAGGCAGTCCCTGTTCCTATTACAATGGAACCCACTTGGATACTGAACTGCCATGGGCTACATCTGTGTAGGAGTCTTAGGTTATCTCCATGCATAGTCCTTGGTTGGAGTATCAATCTCAGGAAAGACCCCTGTGCACAGATTTTTTGGTTCTGTTGCTCTCCTTGTGGAGTTCCTGTCCTCTCCAGATCTTACTGTTTCCCACTTCTTTCCTAAGATTTCCTGCACTCTGCCCAAAGGTTGCCCATAAGTCTCAGCATCTGCATTGATAGTCTCCAGGGCAGAGCCTTTCAGAGGTCCTCTGTGTCAGGCTCCTGACTTGTTCCCTCTTTTCTACTTCTTCTGCTGTCCATCCTCTTTGCCTTTCTGGATAGGAATTGAGCATTTTAGCAAGAGTCCTCGCTCTTGATTAGTTTCTTTAGGTGTACAGATTTTAGTAGGTTCAACGTCCTTAGTCATAAGGGAAATGCAAATCAAAACGACCCTAAGATTTCACTTTACACCCATCAGAATGGCTAAGATCAAAAACTCAAGTGACAACACACGCTGGAGAGGTTGTGGAGAAAGCGGAACCCTCCTCCATTGCTGGTGGGAATATAAACTTGTACAACCACTCTGGAAAGCAATCTGGCGCTTCCTCAGACAACTAGGAATAACGCTTCCTCATGATCCAGCTATACCACTCCTAGGCATATACCCAAAAGAGGCTCAAGTACAAAATAAGGACATTTGCTCAACCATGTTTGTAGCAGCCTAATTTGCAATAGCCAGAATCTGGAAACAGCCCAGATGCGTCTCAGTGGAGGAATGGATACAGAAATTGTGGAACATCTACACAATGCAATATTACTCAGCATTTAAAAACAAGGAAATCATGAAATTTGCAGGTAAATGGTGGGATCTGGAAAAGATCATCTTGAGTGAGCTATCCCAGAAGCAGAAAGACACACATGGTATATACTCACACATATAGACATATAATATAGGATTAAAAGTTTTGATAGTCACTAAACATAGGCTAAAACCTTCCTTAAGCTTGCCATAAAGATGGGGGTGTTATAAATGAGTGGAACAGGGCTTGGCCAGGTCCCAGGTTCAAAACTTAGAGGACTGGAAAATTTAATGCAATTTTTTTTTTGTTTCTCTCTGCTTAATTTGATGGTGACCATAGGCTTGCTGTAAATTATCTTTATTATCTTTAGGTATGTCCTTTGAATACTTTATCTTTCCAATACTTTTATCATGAAGGTATGTTGGATTTTGTCAAAGCCTTTTTTAGCATCTAAAGAGTCTATTTATATGGTAGATTATGTTTACCTATTTTCATATGTTGAACCATCCCTACACTCTGGAATGAAGCCTACTTGATCATGGTGAAAGATAATTTGATGAGTTCTTGGATTCAGCTTGCAAGTGCAAACTTAATTGAGTATATTTGCATATATGTTTTTAAGGAGAAATGGACTGTAATTCTTTTTCTTTGTTGGTCTTTATGTGGTTTGTTTATTTTATTAAGTATATTTGAATATATGTTCATAAGGAAAATTGGTCTAAATTCTCTTTTTTTTTGTTGAGTCTTTATGTGCTTTGGATATCAGGGTGATTGTGGTCTTGTAAAATGAATTGGGCAATGTTCCTTTTATTTCTATTTTGTGAAGTAATTTGAGGAGTATTGGTGTTAACTCTTCTTTGAAAGTCTGCCAGAATTTTGCTCTAAAACTGTCTGGTCCTGGACTTTTTTTTGTTTGGGAGACTTTTAGTGACTTCTTCTATTTCACTAGAGGCTATACGTCTATTTAAATTGTTTATCTGATCTCATTTTAATTCTGCTATATGGTACCTATCAAGAAAACTATTCATTTATTTTAGATTTTCTGATTTGATGGAGTACAGATTCTGAAAGTATGAGCTATGATTGTTTGGATTTCCTCAGTGTCTGTTGCTATGTTCTCCTTTTTCATTTCTCATGTTGTTAATGTGCATACTCTCTCCATCTTTTAGTTAGTTTAGATGGATAAGGAGTTTTCTATCTTGTTGATTTTCTCAAAGAACCAAATCTTTATTTCATTGATTCTTTGTATTGTTCTCTTTGTTTCTATTTTATTGATTTCAGCTCTCAGTTTTATTATTTTCTGCCATCTACTCCTTTTGGATGTGCTTACTTATTTTTGTTCTAGAGCTTTCAGGTGTGCTGTTACTTGCTAGTATGAGATTTTTCTCTCTCTCATTTTTTCCTTTTATTTATTTATTTATTTATTTATTTATTTATATTATTAATTACACTTTATTCACTTTGTATCCCCCATAAACCCCTCCCTCCTCCCCTCCCAATCCCACCCTCCCTCCCCCTTCTTCAATGCATGCCCCTCCCCAAGTCCACTGATAGGGGAGGTGGTCTTTTCCTTCCTTCTGATCCTAGTCTATCAGTCCTCATCAAAAGTGGCTGCATTGTCCTCTACCATGGCCTGGTAAGGCTGCTCCCCCCTCAGGGGGAGGTGATCAAAGAGCAGGCCAATCAGATTATGTCAGAGCCAGTCCCTCTTCCCATTACTATGTAACCCACTTGGACACTGAACTGTCATGTGCTACATCTGTGCAGGGGTTCTAGGTTATCTCCATGAATAGTCCTTGGTTGGAATATGAATCTCTGGAAAGTTCCCTGTGTTCAAATTTTCTGGTTCTGTTGCTCTCCTTGTGAGGTTCCCGTCCTCTCCAGTTTTTACTATTTCCCACTTCTTACATAAGATTCCATGCACTCTGCCCAACAGTTGGCCATCAGGCTCAGCATCTGCTTTGATAGTCTTCAGGGCAGAGGCTTTTGGAGACCCTCTGTGGCAGGTTCCTAGGTTGTTTCCTATTTTCTTCTTCTTCTTTGCCTTTCAGGATGGGGATTGAGTGTTTTAGTCAGGGTCCCCTCTCTTGATTAGTTTCTTTAGATGTACAGTTTTTAGTAGGTTTATCCTATGTTATATGTCTATATGAGTGAGTATATACCATGTGTGTCTTTCTGCTTCTGGGACATCTCACTCAGAATGATCCTTTCTAGGTCACACCATTTACCTGCAAATTTCATGATTTCCTTATGTTTCATTGCTGAGTAATACTCCATTGTGTAGATGTACCACAATTTCTGCATCCATTCTTCAGTTGAGGGGCATCTGGGCTGTTTCCAGCTTCTGGCTATTACAAATAAATCTGCTACAAACATGGTTGAGCAAATGTCCTTATTTTGTACTTGAGCCTCTTTTGGATATATGCCTAGGAGTGGTATGGCTGGATCTTGAGGAAGCGCTATTCCTAGTTGTCTGAGAAAGCACTAGTTAATGTAAGCACTTTATGCTATGAACTTTCCTCCTAGCACCCACTATGTTCTATAAGTTTGGGTATGTTGTGTATTCATTTTCATTAAATTGCAGAAAGTCTTTAATTTTTTTTATGTCAGTATTGCTCCTTTTTTTTTTTATTGAGTAGAGGGTTGTTCAGATTTTGTGAGTTTTTTGAGCTTTTCCTTGTTTCTGTTGTTGATATCCAGCTTTAATCTATGTGGTCTGATAGGATGCAGTGTATTTTTTTCAATTTACTTTTATCTTTTGAGACTTGCTTTATGTCCAAGTATGGAGTCAAATTTAGAGAAAATTTTGTGAGGCACTGAGAAGAAGGTATATTATTTTGTGTTTTGTGTTTTGATGGAATGAGTTAGTTCCTGTGTTTCTCTACTTAGTTTTTGGCTGGATGACCTGTCCAATGGTGAGAGTGGGGTATTAAAGTCTCCCACTATCAGTGTGTGAGGGTCAGTGTGTGATTTAAGCTATAGTAGTGTTTTGTGTTTTTTTTTTTTTTTCAAACATGGGTACTCTAGTGTTTGTGGCATAGATGTTAAGAATTGAAATCCTGAATATACAGTTTCCTTGCCCATCTCTTTTTGGGTTGAAGTGTATTTTGTTAGATATTAAAATGGCCACACCAGCTTGCTTCTTAGGTCCATTTGCTCGAAATATCTTTTCCAACCCTTAACCCTGAAGTAATATCTGTCTTTGATGTTGAGGTGTGTTTCTTTTATGCAATGAAAGGATGGATCCTGTTTTTTGTTTGTTTGTTTTTTTCCATTCTGTTAATCTGTACTTATTTTTTTAATTGGGGAATTGAGGCCTTTGATATTGAGTGGCATCAATGAAAAATGATTAATTCCTCTTATTTTGTTGTTGTTTGTGGTGACGGAGGTAATGATTGTGTGCTACTTCTCTTTTGTTTTTGCTGATGTGAAATTATTTATTTCCTTTGTTTTCATGTATGTACTTAACATCTTGGTTTGAATTTTTTTTTCTATCTCTGTCTGTAGGGTTGTATTTGAAGATAGGTATTTTTTAAAATTTGACTTTATCATGGAATATCTTATTTTCTCCATTTATGGTAACTTGAAGTTTTGCTGAGTATAGTAATCTGGGCTGCAGCACGTATGTCCAAGCCTTTCTGCCTTTAACAGTCTCCTTTGAGTAGTCAGGTGAAGCTCTAATAGGTTTGCCTTTATATATTACTTGACCTTTTTCTTTGTAGATTTTAATATTCTTTCATTGTTTTGTATGTTTTATGTTTTGATTATTATGTGGTGAAGGGACTTTATTTTCTGGTATAATCTATTTGGTGTTCTGTATGCTTCTGGTACCTTTATAAACATCTTCTTTAGGTTGGAAAATTTTATTTTATGATATTGTTTTTTTTTTATAATATTTATTTTTATAATATTTATGATATTATTTTTTGATACTATTCTTTGAGCTTTTGAGCTGCTATTCTTTATCCTCTATTCCTATTATTCATAGGTTTGTTTTTCTCCTGGTGTCCCGGATTTTCTGGTTTTGTGTCAGGAATTTTTAGATTTAATATTTTCTTTTTACTAATGTATTCATTTCTTCTATCACATTTTCAGTGCCTGAAATTCTCTCTTTTGTCACTTGTTTTCTGTTGATGAAGCTTTCCTCTGTAGTTCCTGTATGCATTCATAAATTCTTCATTTCCAGGATTTCCCCCAGTTTGTGTGTGTTTATTTAAATTTTCTTTTCTTTTCCGGTCTTGAACAATTTTATTTGTTTTCTTCAATTGCTTTTTTTAATTGGCTTTTTAAAAGGGATTTATTCATTTATTTCAAATATTTGTGTTTTCCTGGTTTTCTTTGAGGGGTTTATTGTTTGTCTGTATTTTTCTAGATTTCTTTAAGGAATTTATTCATTTCTTTTTTAAGGATCTCTATTATCTTCATATAGTTGGTTTTCAGGTGTTTTGTTTTCTTTGCTTCAGCTGTGTTGGAATATTTGGGGCCTGCTGTGGTAGTATAGCTGGGCTGTGGTGGTGACATGTTGCCCTGGATGTTACTGACGATGTTCTAAAGCTGGCATATGGGCATTTGGGTTTGGGATGATTACAAGGCTAGGTGCTGATTCAGTGTTTGTCTTGGTTGGGTGGGAATTTGTTCCTTAGTTTCTGTTTCCTCACTGTATCTTCAGAGAATGTGTTACCCGAGCTTTTCCTGTTTTACTGATCTGCCAGGCTGGTGTGTAAATGGAGCATTGCTTGTTGGTATTAGAAGCAGGGGAAGGGGAGGTCAAGAGGAGATGGTCTGAGGGATCCATAGGAGGCATGGACAGAGGCAGGGGAAGCTGCCCCTGGTGTTCTGTTGTAGCTCCTGGGCAATCCTGAGCATTGGGTCTAGGGTAATAGGGTCTGGGAGGAATGAGAGCATCTTACCTGTATTTCTGGTAGGTGTGGGCTTTTGTTAAGTAGGGGTGTCCACCTGATTTGGGAGCTGGGACATAATGATGAGTTGAGAAGGGAAAGATATCTGGGTTTGATCTGTGGGATCCACAGGAGGCTTGCACAGGGGGAAGCTGCAGCTGGGGTTCTATTGTAGCACTAGGGGTGACCCTGACAATTGGGTCTGGGGCAACTGAGAATGAGGAAGGTACCTGGTCTTCTGGCAGGCATGGCCGAACAGAAGGTGTCTGCCTGAATTGAAAGCTGGGACAGAGTAATAAGACAAGAAGTGAAGGGCAGCTGGGAAGTGGTCTATGCAATTCACAAGGAGGGTGCTCAGGGTCGGGGGAGCTGCAGCTGGTGTTCTGTTGCAGTGCTAGGGGCCACCCTGAGAACTGGGTCTGGGATGATGGAGAGTGGTGAAGTGGGCAGCTTACCGGGCATGGACTGTTCAAAACTGGAATTTCTTGAGCCTGGCATGGTGCACACCTTTAATCCCAGAACTTGTGAATCAGAGGCAGGCAGATTTTTTAGTTCAAGATCATCCTGATCTACAGAATAAGTTCCAGGACAGCCAGGGCTACACAGAGAAATCCTGTCTCAAAAAAAAAAAAAAAAATCATTGTAGTTTCTATAAAAACACTTCGGGAGCCAAACACAGTGGCACATGCCTGTTATTACAGCACTCAGGGAGGCAGAGGCAGGTAGATCTCTGTAAGTTTGAGCCCAGCATGGTCAATAAAGTGAGTCCAGTACAGTCATAGCTACACAGAGAAACCTTGTCTTGAAAAACTAAAACCCAAACCAAAAACAAAGGAACAGACAAACAAAAAACCCACTTGGAAATCATTAGAGATAATTTGGCTGTACTGAAAAAAAATAAACAAATAAAAACATTGCAGAAAAAAAGGGGACCCAATATGAAATAAATGTTTAATTCCAATTTTAATAGTAACCTCTGATGTTAGGGCCATCATAGGGCCTTTGGCCCTTCCATTTTTTTTTGCTAGTTACTATTGACCCTGATATCATTAATGCCATAATTAGATACATGTCTGAGTACCATTAAGGTGATGGTTATTAGATCCCAATATAAATAAGAGTCAAGGATTTGACTCAGGATACAATTCAAGGGGAGAATATAAAGGATAAAGTTATGTTTAAAGTTTAATTCACTGTTTATATATAAACACACACACACACACACACATATGTAAAACAAAATGCCTTTAACCTATAAGCCTCAGTTGCCCAGGGGCAGATAAACCTGTAAGCCCCACTTGTCCAAGGTCAGATAAACCTGTAAGGTCCACTTGCCCAAGGATAGATAAACCTATAAGGCCCACTTGCCCAAGGATAGATAACTTTCTGGAATGCTGGGAGCTGTTATTTTTGGAGATAACAAGCCACATGTTTTCACTTCTGTAAACAAGGTTGGTTGCCCTAATTACACAGGAAGTGCTTGGTTACTTGTATGTAGGAAGTATGTAGGTTGGAAGTATGTAGATAGGAAATACGTCAGGAGGTATGCTTGCTCAAGCTTGGACAAAGGCAGGTAGTATGTAGTCTCGTGGGGTTTGCCTTTATATAAGTACCTGACTAATGTAACTAGTGGCCATTCTCTTGGAATTCCAGGTATGGACCCTCCACCTAAAATCTCTAGATAAAAACTCCAACATCATAGTTTTAACAGATAAATTGTTAGATGATATAAACATAAATTTTGTTGTTATTGTTGTTTTAAGACAGGGTTTCTCTGTGTAGTCTTGGCTGTCCTGGATTCACTTTGTAGACCAGGCTAGCTACAGACTCAGCATAGATACACTTGCCTCTGCTTCCCGAGTGCTGGGATTACAGGTGAGCACTACTGTGCCCGGAGTCATATGTTTTCTATAAAGGTTTATCTGAAAACTTACAATGCCTGATGGCTTATAAGTATGTACACATGTAATATTAATTTGTTGTATCACTCTATGTATGTAATTTGGATTCAACCTTCTTTATTAAGGTGATGTTGTATGATGGCCATCTTCGCGACTCCAGCTGTGCTTGCTTAAGATCGGCACATCCGGCTGGTTAAATGTTAGTATTTTTTCAAGAAAGGAGGAGCTAAGTAAGGTCATTGTACTTTCCATCTGAGGATTCATTCATGCCTTCCAGCTGTGTGTATGCTATTAGACCCTAGTTATATAAGACCTCAAGGTTTTCTGGGTATTCAGGCTAAAAACTAAAAATGAAGAGGAGGTCTACCTGTGGAGCCCAGAAAAGACTGCTATACATGCTAAGTAAAGGCCCCAAATATTGCCTAACTCTTACCCTTTCTTACAAGGGATGAGTTTTCAGCTATTATAGCTGCCCTTCCCCCAGCCACTCTTCTCTACATAATCCAGATATTGTGGTTACCTGTTCTCTCTGTTTCTTCTTTTGGCCTCCTGGATGCCATACTTGGCTCCCCTCTCTCCCTCCCCCTCCCCCTTTTTCCTTATGGTTCAGGGTCATGCCTATTCTGGACTTCCCAGATGTGTCTGCCTCTGACTATGCTGTCTCACATATCTATCATAAACTTTCTCCTTATACCTAGTGTAATACCCAGATGGCGAGTTCCCAGACGACCAACAGGATTTGAGTCTGATTTTGTTGATTTGGATAGTATCTCTCTGCCTTTTAGTTAGCTTGGCTAAGGGTTTGTCGATCTTGTTGATTTTCTCAAAGAACCAGCTCTTGGTTTCATTGATTCTTTGAATTGTTTTATTTGTTTCTAATTGATTGATTTCAGCCCTGAGTTTGATTATTTCCAGCCATCTACTCCTTTTTGGTGTATCTGCTTCTTCTTTTTCTAGGGTTTTTAAGTGAGCCATTAAGTTGCTTGAATGCGCCATCTCAAATTTCTTCTTGAAGGCACTTAGTGCTACGAACTTTCCTCTTAGCACTGACTTCATTGTGTCCTACAAGTTTGGGTATGTTGTGTCTTCATTTTCATTGAGTTCTAGGAAGACTTTAATTTATTTCTTTATTTCTTCTCTGACCCAGCTGTCATTTAGTAGCAAGTTGTTCAGTTTTCATGTGTGTGTAGGCTTTTTGCTATTTCTGTTGTTGTTGAGGTCCAGCTTTATTCCATGGTGATCAGACAGGATACAAGGGATTATTTCAATCTTCTTGTATCTTTAGAGGCTCGCTTTGTGACCAACTATGTGGTCTATTTTGGAGAAGGTTCCATGAGGTGCTGAGAAGAAGGTAAATTCTTTTGTGTTTGGGTGTAAGGTTCTATAAATGTCTGTTAGGTCCATTTGATTCATGACCTCTGTCAGAGACATTGTTTCTTTGTTTAATTTCTGTTTTGCTGACCTTTCCTTTGTTGAGAGTGGAGTGTTGAAGTCTCCCACTATTAATGTGTGGGGATCTATATGTGGTTTAAATATTATCAATGTTTCTTTTACAAATGTGGGTGCTCTTGTATTTGGGGCATAGGTCTGTTGGACCTATTCCAGGGATATACTGGGTGGCCTAAGTCTGTCCTCTTTGCTTAGTTCCCTGTGAAGATTTCTCCTGACAGTGACTCCCAGTCTCTGTGGCCCTGGGGCACACAGTTGGAGACCTGGCGGGCAGGAACTGTTTGTGCCTGCTGCTGGAGCCCAGTTCAGTGATGGCGGCTTGGACCTGCTGGTCTGTGAGACTTTTTCCAGGGAGGTACTGGATGATTTAGGTCAGTACAGTTTCATTCCTTCCCTGTGGATTCTCTTGGGACAGGGGCTCCCAGTCTCTTTTTTGCCCTGGGGTGCACAGCTCAGTCTGTGCCAGGTAGCTGGGACACAGAAACTATGCCTGTGTCTGGAGCACAGCTCAGTGATGATGGCTAGGACCTTCTGGTCTTTGAGACTTTTTCTAGGGAAGGACTGGGTGATTTAAGTCAGTACAGTTTCCTTCCTTCCTTGTGGATTCTCTTGCGACAGGGGCTCCAGGTCTGTGGTGGTTTTTGTGCTCACCGATCAGCCTGGGAAGGTGATCAGGACACACAGGTGTGTGGCTCTGGTCTAGGGACCTAGTGCCTGTGCCACCCGGAATCTCTTCTGGGTTCTGGCTGGGTGACCTGAGCATGGACCAGACTCATTCCCACACCGTGGGGATTTCCTCTCACCTGGGAAACACGATCCCTGTTGTTTTAGGGCCCAGAGTTCAGCTTCTTGGTCGCTGTACAGGAAATGTTGTCCTGCTCCTCAGACTCCCTGTTCTCCTGGTGCCACCATCTTGTTGTCCTCTGATAACTGGTAAATTTAAACAGACAAAACTGACTGGGTAAATAGAGTTTTTAACAATGTCCATCTAGACCTGGGATAGATAACTCACCAGTACAATGTTTTACTGCTCTGTGATGGAAAAGAGGCAGAAATTTGTTTTAAGACCACTGAAGAAATGAGTGACCTACATTCTAGATCAATGTCAACTCTAAACATTCATGTCCCAGCTGTAATCAGTAGCACAATCTGACAACCAGCTTTCAGCAAGATGTACAGATTAATGTTCCACACCTTTCTATGTTAGAACTGATTTAGTTATACAAGGCACATACCTAAACATAGTAAAGGCAATGTACAGCAAGCCTATAGTCAACATCAAACTCAATGGAGAGAAACTTAAATCAATCCATGGGCTTAGGGGATACATGACTCTAGTCACACCCTGAGGTTTATCTGGGTGGGGGACTGCTGCTGGCCCTCTGCTCTGAAAGGACTGTGATCTGGTGATTTTGCCCCAGTCCCAGGAATTAACTCTTAAGTTTTTGAACCTCTCACTAGGAGCAGTCATGTTTCTTTCCTTTTTTCCTTTTTATTTCTTGTTTTTTTTTTTTTTTTTTTTCATTCAAAGATATATGTTCTAATCACTCATGTCTTTGCTAACTTTGTTAAGTTTTAGCTATTTGGAGAAACTGTATCATATAAAAAAACTATAATATTTTGTAAAAGCATACTATAAAAATGATTGGAAAAATGAGATTCCTAATGTCTATCTATAATTTAAAGCTTATCTTGTTACTAAAAGAGCTTTCATTCAAAACTAACCTTTAGGGCTTAAAATCTTTACTCTTATGAGAGTTACTGACTTGTTTTAAACTGTTAAAGATAACTAAGACATACAAGTTACTGGTCAGTTACCTTATAAACAATCAAGCAGTATGTATAAATAGTATTTCATACAGAAATATTTTCAAGTAAGAATGTTAAGAGTATGAATGTAAATTCCTCAAAGAAAGCTTAAACTGAGCCTTCTGTGGGGCTAATGACCTCATTAGAGTTTCAATGATTGTGGGGAGTTTGGAGTGTCGCAAGTCCAGAGCCTAATTATATTGGGCCATCTTTCACCCCTTAATAGCCATTTCTGTCTCTTCTCTGTGTGTGCTTCAACGGCTTGTGACCATTAGCTAAAGTATTTGAATGTACAGATGGAACATTAGTTTTCCTCTGAAATGTATTAAGCCAGAAAAGCAGTATCTTCCCCAACCCAAAAGCCAAGAGTGTCCTCAGACAGCATCTGACCCTGTAACCGAGGCCCCCTGCTTTGCTGTAACCTATCCCTCTGATGTTTCTACCAATGTAGTTGAAAGTATCTTGGCCATGGTCACTCTTATTGGCTCCAGAATAAACCATCCCTTATCCCCCTTGAGGTTAGGGTTGTGTTTTTGCATCAACAAGAACAACTAGTCATGCTTAAAGCCTAGGCATATCTGGCCTTTCTCCTTTCCCACCCAGTAAACCTTCAGTTTCTAGGTAGCTCACTAGAAACCTCATTTACATTCAAAGCCATATCTTAAGTTCTTTGTGTAGCCCTGGTGACTCAAGTTTTTTGTATCTTATCAGATGGTAATCCCATCAGAGGTATCTCCAGAGCTTTTCTAAAATCTTACTTATCAAAGGACAGAAATGTGTGTAGGGGTTCTTAGCATCACTTTGAGTGTTAAGTGAAGCCATCAATTGGGTGTGTCATGTTTCCAGTGCTTAAATACGTCTATTTAAGTGCCTTTTATTATTTATCTACTCCTTTCGTGGAAGCCAGGAGTTGATGGTGGGTGTACTTTTAGATTCAAGGTCCCTCAGAGAACCTAGAGCCAGCTGTTTTGGACAGACTCATAGCTAGTGTCAGCGCAAAAACACAAGTCTCAAAGGGATAAATATGAGTGACCTGGTTAGGTTACTCCAAATTCCATGTTCCAATGTAGAGGCAGTTTTTTTTAAGCTTTTATAGTAACAGAAAAAAGATAGTCATTAATCAAGACTCTTCAAAATGTTGGTGGAGACAGCAGAGAGGCAGCTTATAGCTAAGTGGGGAATCTCAGCTGTAGGCTGTAGATGTTATCTGGTATCATCTTTACCCTTTGATTTGTTGAAACTAGGGTTTTGTTACATTAGTACATTCCAAAAGGTTCTTGTTAGTTACAGGATGTTTGGCTATTTAGACAGGAAAGATAGTGCAAGATAAATCGTAGTCAGGCTCAGGACCTGCAACATTCCAATGTCTCCACATCAGCCAGTAGGCCTTTGCAGACACAGTGTCTATCCAGAAATCTTCATTCACACCAGCAAGCCCAGGGATCGGTCTGTTTTTACCTCCCAAAGCTAGGGTCCTGATGCACAATTCCCTGCTGACTTGTTACATGAGTCTTAGGGATCCAACTTCGAGTTCTCATGCTTCGTAGCTATCAGTTTACCCACTGCGCCATCTTCACAGACCATAGACTTTTGCCTTGATAAACTCCAACTCTGACTCACATTGCCTATTATGAAATTCTTTTCTCCAGTGAAGTTAAGTGTCTGGCTTCACCTGAGTGGCCTCAGGTTGCTGGCAGTGGTTCTGGACTGTCTTCAGCTGCACCACAGCTGCCAGCATGAATAAATGATCACAATGTTAACATGTCTGGGTCTTATGAGCCTGGTGTTTCTGTTATGTTATAAACATCATTATCTGGTGATGTTTGTGACCTGGCCACATCCTATCTCAGAATAGTTCTGCAGCTATTTAATTTTTTAAATTTAATTTATTTATGTGCATGAGTATTTTGCTTGTTTGTGCATTACACATACAGAATGCCCTCAGAGGCCAGAAGAAGTCATCAGATTTTTTGGTACTGAGTTATAGACAGTGATAAGCCACCATAAGGGTGCTGGGAATCAAGCCTAGGCGCTTTGGCAGAGCAGCCAACACTTTTAACTGCTGAGCCACCTCTCCAGCCCTGTGTCATATACCTCACTTTGTTCTTACATTGGCTCCTTATTTACAAAGACTATTGAACCAGAGACAAAAAAATTAACTTTTAGAATTAAAATAATATTTCTTTTATCTTTGAGATTATAATATAATTACATCATCTCTCTCTCTCCCTTTCCTCCCTCTAAACCCTCCCATATACCCCTTCTCGACCTTTTTCAAATTCATGGCTTCTTTCTTCATTAATTGTTGCTACACGTATATATGTCTGTGTATATACATATATATTCCTAAATACATAAATACAACCTGCTCAAGCTGTATAATGTTACTTGGCTAACCAATCTACATTTTTTTTTTCATGATTAAAATTTTCAGAAACTCAATGAATATTTAAAGTTAAAAAAAAAAAACAAACCCACAACTGTTGGTTGGCAAGATGGGCCAGCAGCTAAAAGTGCTCACTGTGCAAGCCTGACAACTTTTGAGTTTGGTCCCTTGGTCTCATGGTGGAAGGAGAGAATTGATTTACATCACGCATACAATACTATGTTAAAATTTACATTTATTTATTTATGTGTAACTCTGTGTGTGTGTGTGCATGCATGTGAGTATGCCCCCGCTCCAGTGTGCATTTGACATCAGGAGACAGCTTTCAAGAGTCAGTCCTTACCTTCTACTTCCTTGAGGCAGGGTCTCTCTTGAGTCTAACACGATGCATAGTCTAGGCTAGCTACATTGCATTGAAAGCAGTAGTTTCTTTTGAGACAAGGCATCTTGTACCCAAGGCTGACCTCAAATTCACCATATAGCTGAGGGTCTGACAAGAGTAAAATTCATGTCAGTACCCAGAAGACAGAGGTGAGGTCACTCTCTCTGCTTCTGTTCCCAAAGTAACCAAATGGCAGTAGACTCTGACTTTCATCATGCTTATCTCAATTGCTGAATTGGAGTGGGTGGCTAAGCCTGGTTTGTTGAGGTTGCAATAGCCTTGCATTTGGGGGCTGAGGAAATGGCTGAGCAGTTAAAGAGTGCTTGCTCCTCCTAAGGACTCAGGCCTCCATAACTCTTGTCTTCTTATCTCTGTGGGTGTGAGGCACGCATGTGGTGCACACACACATGCAGGCAAAGCACTAACGCACATTAAAAATATAAATAAATCCAGAAACTTTTAGCAAACGGGCATTCCCGCCGGCCTGTCCTCGGGGACAGTGGGTTCATGTCACCATAGCAGCAGTTCATATCATCACCTGGCATTGCCTGGTGTGCCAGCGCTGTGCGTAAAAGGGCCACCAGCTACCTCAGATCTGCTCTGCCTCTCTCTGTCTCTCATCTCTATCTGCCTGTCTCTCTGTCTGCCTCCATTTCTCCCTCGTGTCCCCACTCGGAGATAGCCTTTTCTTCTCCCCTCCCCCAGTAAAACTCTTGCACTAAGTGATCTATTGTCTGGTGAAATTTCTCAGGGGCACATCTTGGAATGGCTCCTGAAGTGTGGGGACAGTCTGCTCATATAGCCAGAAATGTGGGTGTAGCAAAGATGTGTGCACCAATTGGTGGGTATTCACCAGAGAAGACTGCTTGTTCATGCATTTAAGCCAATAGTAAGTATTCACTAGGCAGTCTGTGACTACACTGTGTGCTGTGAGCCTTTCTCAGGATGAGCTTTTTTTTAAAATTTATTTAAACTTATTATTTTATGTGCATTAGTGTGAAGGTGTCAGGTCCCTTGGAATTGAGGTTACAGACAGTTGTGAGCTGCCATGTGGGTGCTGGGAATTGAACCTGGGTCCTTTGGAAGGAGCAGACCATGCTCTTAACCACTAAATCATCTCTCCAGCCCTTCAGGATGAGCTTTTAAGCACACACACACACACACACACACACACACACACACACACACACACACAGAAATGTGTGTGTGTCTGGATTGACATACTTCAGTTAATGAGAACAGTTAGCCAGAAGTGGAACTACAGAAACAAACAAACAAACAAAAAAAAAAACAAAACAAGGTTAGGACATCTTGACACTTTCCCCGAACTATATGGATGTTGATGGATTAGGCCTTTGTTTTAGTTTTGCAGGTGGTGTTATCTACTGAGTTTTACAGTCTGAATGGTACTTTTGTCATGGAGTCAGCTGAGCTGAGGTCTTAGTGAATTAGTCAAATTATGGACTCTGTTTTAGTTTAAGATGCAGGGCCCTTCTGCTAATCCAAGCAGAATGAGAATTAAAGGCCCAGACAGTGTTGATAGTACAGAAGTAAGCCAAGTGGACCAAGAGAACAGAGACCGGTATCAATTACTTCCCCAACCATGGCAATTTTTACAAATTGCTCCTGATCAACTAGCAAAGAAACAACAAGTTTCCCCCAAAGCCAGACATAGGGTTTGTTATTGTTGTTGTTTTGTTTTGTTTTAATCACATGAGAAGTAATTCTAAGCCTCTCTAATTTTGTAGTATCATTTCTGCAAGGGTATTTAACTATCATTTAATACTTTAATATGTTTTAATACCTGATCAACTTGTATTCTTAGTTTGGAAAGCATTAGAGGAGACACATTTAGTCAAATCAATAGTATATGCCCACCATATAGTAGTCCTAGAGGCTCAGTAATGTTGTTCGATGTGAATTAACCCATAAGGCAGAACAGCAGGCATCAGGATAAGGGGAAGTGCCTAGGCTAAAGGTTTTGACTATTAGACAAGTTTTAGCTCCTTAGAAGTCCTCTAATGTTGATTTGGGCCATCTCCAGTGGCAGTGAGTTTTGTCAGTCAATGGACTGGCAATCTGGCTAGTTCCTATCCCTGGGCAGTACAAAGACTGGATGTCTAAGCATAACCAACAATCCCAGAAGATATCTGGGTAGGAATGATTGACTCCATCCTCATCCCTTCCTGAGGCATACAGTCTGATTTCCCCAGGTTTTTCCTGTTTTTCAAATGCCAGAATCTTTTAAAGAATTTTTTTTTTCCAGGAAGCCTCAGTTTTACAAATCCAATTTTTGCAATAAAACTCCCTTATTTCTGGCAACTAGGGGCCCAGACACAGGGCATGTATAGAATTGTAACTGTGTTTCTGTCTCAAAAGAACCCATATCTTTTCTTTTTCCAGGACAGCCAGACACTTAAAGTGGGCATCATTGAGCAGACTGAGATGAACATGGGTTGCCAGTCTGTCACCACACTTGTGGAACCCTGTCTTAAGGTTGAAGTCTGGCATTTCTGGGTAGCCTCCGAGCTTGGTCTCTGATGACAGACTCCCTTTCTCAGTAGGTGTTCCCTCTTCCCCTGATCTGGGGACCCCCCAAAATAAGAATCATCATGTAGCCCTCAGGGAAGATTACAGGCCTGACCCTTTCTTGACAAGAACCCAGTTCAGGAAGCACCTAGTGATACCCACCCTATACTAATAAGATGTCTTGGTGTCTTGGCTTTCAACCAATGACCCTTAACTGTACCTGGAGTTCTTCCCCACCCATTGGATAATTAAATACTGCTTTCCCCCTCTTATGACAGAACTGTGTTACTGTATGTAAATCAAGTATCTCTGGCAGCCCTGACCCCAGCCAATCAAATACATTCACTCTCCCACTGCCCAAAGTTTATAAAGCCTTGATGCATGGGATAAATCTCACCCCACCATGACTGCCTGAGACTCCTCATCTATTCTGGGGAAAGGAGGACTCCTCTTCTCCCTGGAAATTTGCAGCTGAACATCCCATCCTGCCTCTGCAGACTTCTAGACTTCCTGGGACTTGACTGCCGGTCAGCCACGAGCTGCTGACACCTCAGACTTCCCTGGTGTGCAGAACTGCTTTGGCAGCTGTTGACCTGAATCTCACCGGACCTGCCTTCCAGTCAGTTTCAGGCTTTTGTTCTCACCCCTGCCATTAATACAGCGGCTTAACCAAAGGGCCGTAACACTGCTATCATCACAGCCTTTTGGACGGCCCAAGTTTCCACTGTCATCTGGTACCAGCAATCTCATTTAAAAGAGTTAACACCCAGTGGAAAACTCATCCCCACCTCCCCCAGTAAGACCGGAAACCTCACCTTGTTTTATAAAACTCTGAAGGCCAGATGAGAAACTGGAAAATTACTGAGAAATCCTAGCTGTGTCACCCACTTGGGATATCTGTGGTCAGGCTGTCCCTGTTGAGTTAAAAACAACTTGTTGTGACTACCCTCATGGGATATCTGTCAGAGGTTGTTCCAGCTGAGATAGAAAAAAACAAAATAACAGGTGGCCACGTTAAGGGGTGGTCAATCTTGGTGTCCCTGCCAAACTTTGACGCAAACTGTGGTCTCATGTAAACGTACCAATCAGCCCCCTGTAACCATGCTTCTCGCTTCTGTACCAGTGCTTCTGCTCTAAAACCCTATAAAAACCCCAGCTTCCTACCTAGGGGGCGCGGAAGTCTCCCAAATGACTTTTCGCCCCGGGTACCCGTGTATCAAAATAAAAGCCTCTTGCTGTTTGCATCCGAACGCCTGGGCTCGTTGATCCTTGGGCAGGGGTCTCTCAGACGAAAGATACCCTCCGGGGATCTTTCAACCTAGCATGCAGGAGCCTCACCCTGACCGTCTAGTGGTTCCTAAGAGAAACAGATCTTTGACCCCTGGCATTCCCCTGTTCTTGTATGGCAGCAAACAGCAACTGGACTGGCCTTTGGGAGAAACACACACATCAGCTTCCTATCTGGCAGCTCGGCACCTGGAAATGCAGTATGACAGCCATGTCCAGGCTACCACCATACATGAAACAACACCCTTCCTATATCTGTCTTCCTTAGTTCCTATGTCCAGGCCTAAGGCCCATGGGGGTTGGGCTGTGACCTGTATTCATACCAAACACAACTCTCAGGAGGAGGGAATGGAAGAGCCCAGTGGCTCCATAGTCCAGAGACAGTCCATTTGACAGCAGTGTATATGGCTTCCATTTTTTTTGTCCTGGGTGTGGTAGATCATAGTGTAATGCCAGCTACTTTCACAGACACAGGAGTGGAGAGAATCACCAGGTTAGTTCCAGCACCCCTTTGGCAACTCCTTGACCTAGATGATATCACTGGATTTGAATAAAGAGAAACTGGTATTGGACCCAGAGGTCGTTCTGTCTCTCGGACAGTCCAGTCAGTAGCATGTATGGAAAACTGGAGTGCCTGTAGTGACTTGGAAAGAAATGGTTAGAGAGTTCTGCCAACTGGTGGTCTCTGAGTCTGGGAAGCAGTTGGGGAGTTCTTCCAAACATAACCTCATGGAGAGGCTAAATCACTCCCCATAGTGGGTGCAGCAGGCCAAAGCAAAGGAAGGAGGCCTCTCCATCCTTTGTTAGTCTCTAATGAGAGTTTTGTTAAAATTTCTTTTAATGTCCTGTTCATTCTTTTTATCTGGCCAGAGCTCTGAGGTCCATATCCACAATGACGTTTTCAATCCATGTCTACAGCTTTAGCTATTGAGAGGTTTCAGCTATGGGACACCATTGTTATGGGGAGGTCAAATCAGGGGACCAGTTCCTGGAGAAGCTTTTACGCTACTATTTGTGAAGGAGTCTGGTAATTGGAATTCTGCCTCCTGGCCTTGGCAGATTCAGGTCTTATCTAAGTTCCATGTCTCAGAGACTGTCCTTGGCAGTCTCTGCAGGCGGGGTGTTCTGAGCCTGAGAAGTAGATAGCAAGCTCCCTGCAACCCTGGGAACCAGATAGCAAACTTTTCGTAACCTTGAGTGAATTCTTGGATGCCTTGCCAGGTGGCACAGATGTGTTGCTACTGTGAAAAAAATTTGCGTGTACCCTTTGCTTTATAAGTGTTGTTTGCACGTTCAATAAACTAAGACTTGATCAGGAATCTATCTTGTTTCCATTCTTTGAGTCTCTGTCCCCATTTCCACTCCCTCTTTCAGGTCGACCCTGTTTGACTAGTCTGCAGGACGGGTCATATTTGAGCAGGTTTAGTCTGGGTAAGGAACACTTTAACCCACCCAGAAAAGGTACCCATAAAGACTAGCAAGTATTTTTATTTTCCCAGAGCTTCCTGGGATGTTGACTTCTTATTCAGACCCCTTCCTGGGTGAGGGCTCTGTCTGTGTTTTGGATTCACTTGAACATAAGCATGGCATCTGGCAGAAACATCCTGCTTCTGGACTGTTGAGTCCGTTTTCTTTTTTCCATGGTAGCACCTGGTCAAGGCATGTCATCAGAATATCAATAGGCCTCACTGGTCTTAGGGCCTTTGTCAGGCAGCCTGGTCAGATGCCCAGCGGTGGAGGGCAGCAATCTGTACTAAAAGCCAAATAGCCTCTAGGAGGCCAAGATATTTTAGTATCCTTTTTTCTAAGCGGTGAGAAGCCCTCTTTCTCTATAGATCATGCCATGAACATGCCTGGCAGTAAAAACATACTGATTGATGGTCCTTGTATATAGTGGTGAGTGTTTCTCTTTATCTGAGCCTGATTCAGATCAATCAGTTCTACTCTCTGGGCTCAGGTACCTGGCTAGGGCCCAAATCGTTCCAGTTAAAGTAACTACTGCAGCTCTCATGTACCTGGTTTTATCTTTCATCTCAACAGTCATGGATAAGCACCTACATTATCAGCAAGAGGGTAGCAGGATTTGTGGCTGTGGGTTTCTGAAACCAGCCTTGAGGGTGGGCCAGAAGTAGGGCTTGGTACTGGCTCACCCCATGGTAGAGGAGGGCCTCAACTATATCGAGGGGTGCTGTGAGTATAAGATATTGAAGCAAAGTTAACTTGTTGTTGTTTTATTATTTTTTTATTTAACTTTTATTAATTACACTTTATTCATTTTGTATCCCCCCATAAGCCCCTCCCTCCTCCCCTCCCGGTCTCACCCTCCCCCCCTTTCTGCATGCATGCCCCTCCTCAAGTCCACTGATAGGGGAGGTCCTCCTCTCCTTCTTTCTGATCTTAGTCTATCAGTTCTCATCAGAAGTGGCTGCATTGTCAGGGTTCTAGGTTATCTCATGGATAGTCCTTGGTTGGAGTATGAGTCTCTGGGAAGTTCCCTGTGTTCAAATTTTCTTGTTCTGTTGCTCTCCTTGTGGAGTTCCTGTCCTCTCCAGCTCTTACTATTTCCCACTTCTTATATAAAATTCCATTCACTCTGCCCGACAGTTGGCCATCAGGCTCAGCATCTGCTTTGATAGTCTGCAGGGCAGAGGCTTTCAGAGGCCCTCTGTGGCAGGTTCCTAGGTTGTTTCCTGTTTTCTTTTTCTTCTGATATCCATCCTCTTTGCCTTTCAGGATGGGGATTGAACATTTTAGTTAGGGTCCTCTCTTTTGCTTAGTTTGTTTAGATGTACAGATTTTAGTGGGTTTATTCTATGTTGTATGTTTATATGAGTGAGTATACACCGTGTATGTCTTTTTGCTTCTCGGACAACTCACTCAGGATGATCCTTTTCAGGTCCCACCATTTACCTGCAAATTTCATAATTTCCTTATTTTTCATTGCTGAGTAATACTTCATTGTACAGATGTACCACAGTTTCTGCATCCATTCTTCAGTTGAGGGGCATCTGGGCTGTTTCCAGCTTCTGGTTATTACAAATAAAGCTGCTACAAACATGGTTGAGCAAATGTCCTTTTTGTGTTCTTGAGCTTCTTTTGGGTATAGGCCTAGGAGTGGTATGGCTGGATCTTGAGGAAGCACTATTCCTAGTTGTCTGAGAAAGCTCCAGATTGCTTTCCAGAGTTGTTGTACAAGTTTACATTCCCACCAGCAGTGAAGAAGGGTTCCCCTTTCTCCACAACCTCTCCAGAATGTGTTGTCACTTGAGTTTTTGATCTTGGCCATTCTGATAGGTGTAAGGTGAAATGTCAGGGTTGTTTTGATTTGCATTTCCCTAATGGCTAATGAGACTGAGCATTTCTTTAAGTACTTCTCTGCCATTCGATATTCCTCTACAGAGAATTCTCTCTTTAGCTCTGTTCCCCATTTTTTAATTGGATTACTTGGTTTGCTGCTTTTCAGCTTCTTTAGTTCTTTATATATATTGGATATGAGTCTTCTGTCAGATAAAGGGTTGGTGATGATTCTTTCCCAATCTGTAGGCAGTTGCTTTGTTTTGATGACAGTATCCTTTGGTTTACAGAAGCTTTTCAATTTCATGAGGTCCCATTTATTGATTGTTGCTCTGAGAACCTGTGCTGTTGGTGTTCTGTTCAGGAAGTTTTCTCCTGTACCAATGAGTTCTAGGGTATTCCCCACTATTTTTTCTAGCCGATTTAATGTGTCTGGTTTTATGTTGAGGTCTTTGATCCACTTGAACTTCAGTTTTGTGCAGGGTGATAAGTATGGATCTATTTTCATTTTTCTACATGTAGACATCCAGTTGGACCAGCACCATTTGTTGAAGATGCTATCTTTTTTTCTATTGTATGGTTTTGGCATCTTTGTCAAAAATCAGGTGTCCATAAGTGTGTGGGTTTATTTCTGGGTCTTCTGTTCGATTCCATTGATCCACCATTCTGTTTCTATGCCAGTACCATGCAGTTTTTATAACTGTTGCTCTATAGTACAGCTTGAGATCAGGGATGGAGATACCTCCAGAAGATCTTTTATTGTAGAGGATTGTTTTAGCAATTCTTGGTTGCTTGTTATTCCATACGAAGTTGAAAATTTTTATTTCCAGGTCTGTAAACAATTGTGGTGGGAATTGCATTAAATTTGTAAATTGCTTTTGGTAAGATGGCCATTTTTACTATATTAATCCTGCCAAGCCATGAGCATGGGAGATCTTTCCATCTTCTCATATCTTCTTCTAATTCTTTCTTCAGAGACTTGAAATTTTTTTCATACAAGTCTTTGACTTGCTTGGTTAGGGTTACACCAAGGTACTTTATGTCATTTGTGGCTATTGTGAAGGGTGCTGTTTCTCTAATTTCTTTCTCAGCCCTTTTGTCTTTTGTATACAGGAGGGCTACTAATTTTTTTGAGTTAATTTTGTATCCAGCCACTTTGCTGAAGGTGTTTATCAGCTGTAGGAGTTCCCTGGTAGAGTTTTTAGGGTCCCTCAGGTATACTATCATATCATCTGCAAATAGTGATAATTTGACTTCTTCCTTTCCCATCTGTATCCCCTTGATCTCCTTCAACTGTCTTATTGCTCTAGCAAGGACTTCCAGCACTATGTTGAAGAGATATGGAGAGAGTGGGCAGCCTTGTCTTGTCCCTGATTTCAGTGGGAATGCTTTAAGTTTCTCTCCGTTCAGTTTGATGTTGGCTATAGGCTTGCTGTACATTGCCTTTACTATGTTTAGATATGTGCCTTGTATCCCTGATCTCTCCAATACTTTAAACATGAATGGATGTTGGATTTTGTCAAATGCTTTTTCAGCATGTAGGGAGATTCTTTCAGTTTGTTAATATGGTGGATCACATTGATGGATTTCCGTATATTGAACCACCCCTGCATACCTGGGATGAAGCCTACTTGGTCATAGTGGATAATATCTTTGATGTGTTCTTGGATTCAGTTTGCAAGTATTTTGTTGAGTATTTTTGCATCAATGTTCATAAGGGAGATTGGCCTGAAATTCCCTTTCTTTGTTGAGTCTTTGTGAGGTTTAGGTACCAAGGTGACTGTGGCTTCATAGAATGAGTTTGGTAATGTTCCTTTCGTTTCTATTTTATGGAATAGTTTGAAGAGAATTGGAGTTAGCTCTTCTTTGAAGGTCTGGTAGAATTCTGCACTGAAGCCATCTGGTCCTGGGCTTTTTTTGGATGGGAGACTTTTGATGACCACTTCTATTTCTTTGGGGAATATAGGACTATTTAATTGATTTACCTGGTCCTGATTCAGCTTTGGTAAGTCAAATCGATCAAGAAAATTGTCCATTTCATTTAGATTTTCAAATTATGTGGCAGATACACTTTTGAAGTAAGTCCTAATGATTGTCTGGATTTCCTCACCTCAGTGTCTGTCATTATGTCCCCCTTTTCATTTCTGATTTTGTTGATTTGGGTGGTGTCTCTCTGCCTTTTAGTTAGCTTGGCTAAGGGTTTGTCTATCTTGTTGATTTTCTCAAAGAACCAGCTCTTGGTTTCATTGATTCTTTGAATTGTTTTATTTGTTTCTAATTGATTGATTTCAGCCCTGAGTTTGATTATTTCCAGCCATCTACTCCTTTTTGGTGTGTCTGCTTCTTCTTTTTCTAGGGTTTTTAAGTGGGCCATTAAGTTGCTTGAATGAGCTGTCTCGAATTTCTTCTTGAAGGCACTTAGTGCTATGAACTTTCTTCTTAGCACTGCTTTCATTGTGTCCTACAAGTTTGGGTATGTTGTGTCTTCATTTTCATTGAGTTCTAGGAAGACTTTAATTTCTTTCTTTATTTCTTCTCTGACCCAGCTGTCATTTAGTAACAGGTTGTTCAGTTTCCATGTGTGTGTAATCTTTTTGCTGTTTCTGTTGTTGTTGAAGTCCAGCTTTATTCCATGGTGATCAGACAAGATACAAGGGATTATTTCAATCTTCTTGTATCTGTTGAGGCTTGCTTTGTGACCAACTATGTGGTCTATTTTGGAGAAGGTTCCATGAGGTGCTGAGAAGAAGGTAAATTCTTTTGTGTTTGGGTGTAAAGTTCTGTAAATGTCTGTGAGGTCCATTTGATTCATGACCTCTGTCAGAGATATTGTTTCTTTGTTTAATTTCTGTTTTTGTTGACCTGTCCTTTGTTGAGATGGGGTGTTGAAGTCTCCCACTATTAATGTGTGGGGATCTACATATGGTTTAAATTTTATCAATGTTTCTTTAACAAATGTGGGTGCTCTTGTATTTGGGGCATAGATGTTCAGGATTGTGATGTCTTCCTGGTGGAATTTTCCCTTGATGAGTATGAAGTGTGTCCTTCCCCATCTCTTTTTATTAATTTTGGTTGAAAGTCTATTTTATCAGATATTAGAATGGCTACTCCTGCTTGTTTCTTGGGTCCATTTGCTTGGAAAATTGTCTTCCAACCTTTTACCCTTAGGTAATGTCTATCTTTGTGCCTTACATGTGTTTCTTGTATGCAGCAGATTGCTGGGTTTTGTTTACGTATCCATTCTGTTAATCTGTGTCTTTTTACTGGAGAGTTGAGTCCATTGATGTTGAGAGAGATTAATAACCAGTGGCTGTTAGATCCTTTGATTTTGATGTTGGCTGTGGTCATAAGGTTGTGTGCTTGGTTGCTTTTTGTTTTACTGTAGTAAGGTTAATTATTTCCTGTGTTTTCTTGACAGAAGCTAATTTTCTTCGGTTGCATTTTCCCTTCTAGTGTCTTCTGTAATGTTGGATTTGTGTGCAGGTATTGTTGAAATTTGTTTTTGTCATTGAATATCTTGTTTTCTCCGTCTATGAGGATGAGAGTTTTGCAGGGTATAGTAGCCTGGGCTGATATCTGTGTTCTCTTAGGGTCTGCATGATATCTGTCCAGGCCCTTCTGGCTTTCATAGTCTCTGTTGAAAAGTCAGGTGTGATTCTAATGGGTTTGCCATTATATGTTACTTGGCCTTTTTCCCTTGCAGCTTTTAGTATTTTTTCTTTGTTTTGTATACTTACTGTTTTGATTATTATGTGGTGGGAGGATTTTTGTTTCTGGTCAAATTTGTTGGGTGTTCTGTAGGCCTCATGTATTCTTATTGGCTTCTCCTTTAACTTGGGGAAATTTTCTTCAATGATTTTGTTGAAAATATTTTCTGGGCCTTGGAGAAGGGAGTCTTCTTTTTCCTCATACCTATTATTCTTAGGTTTTGTCTTTTCATATTGTCTTGGATTTCTTGGATGGTCTGTGTCAGGAATTTTTTTGGATTTAACATTTTCTTTGACAGATACATGGATTTCTTCCATTGTATCATCTATACCTGAGATTCTTTCTTACATCTCTTGTAGTCTGTTGGTTATGCTTACCTCTGTAGTTCCTGTTTTCTTCCCTAGATTCTTTCTCTCCATTATTTCCTCCATTTGTGTTTTCTTTAATTTTTCCAGTTCTATCTTCATGTCTTGAGTTGTTTTGTTTACTTCCTTCACCTGTCTGATTGTATTTTCCTCTTTTTCTTTTAGTTCCTTCACTCTGTTTCTTTTATTTCTTTCAGTGATTTAATTATTTCTTCTCTGAAGGCCACAAACTGTTTGGATGCATCTTCCTGCATTTCTTCACGGATGGCCATAATCTGCTTGTCTTTAAATTCCTCCATTTCTTTATGGATAGCCATGATCTGTTTGGTTTTATCTTCCTCTAATTCTTACGTATTTTATTTGTTTCCTCTATTAATCCTCTTCATCAGCATAGCTGTAAGGTCATCTTCTTGATTTTCTATTATGCTGCGTTGTCCAGCGTGTTCGCCCCTGGATGGCTGGGTTCTGGAGATGCCATATTGCTCTGTCTTTTGTTGGTTGAGCTTTTACTCTGACCTCTACCCATTGGGCTGTTTTCCGTGTTGGCTGTTAGTTTCTGTGCTTCCTGGAGTCCTGAGGTAGGGAGGATCCCCTTGGCTGGAAGATGATTTTTCCTGAAGGAGTCCTCCTCTGCTTTTTGGTTATGGTCACTGTATGGCCAGTGTTTCTCAGGAATTGCCACTGCTCACCTCAGGTGTATAGCCCTGAGTAGTAGCTGTGGTCTTTGTTAGGCGGGGGGGGGGAATCTCCTCTTACCCATAGAAGTTCTCAAGACAGTTGCCCCACTGCTGGGTTTCTCATTATAAATTTAGTGAGCTGCTGCTGTTGTTACAGTTTTTCAGGTACAGTCCTCTTCAAGAACCTGCTGATTGCCTAGCTGTGGGGTTTTCTCCCAACAAGGAAACTCAGTCTGTTATCCTGGGGCACACAGTTCTGTCCGAGAAAGTGAGAAGAGCACCCCACAAGTCTCTGAGCCAGAGGCTGAGTGCTCCGCTCTGGGCCTGGAGAATGTGCACCTAGGTTGAGTTGGCCCCTAGGGGTGCCACTCTGGTCTGGAGGCTGGGTGCCTCAGTCTGGACCAGAAGCTGTGTGTCCCTGTCTGGGATGGCAGCTACAGGCACTGCTATGGTCCGGACCCTGTGGGTGCAGCCCTCTTGAAAGACCAGGGATTCCCACAGTTTTGTCAGTCTAGCTAGGGATAACTGGTTGATCCTTGGCACAGTATCTGAGGGCTGCTGTTATGCCTCTCTGGCTTTTGTAGGTCTGAGGATGCAGCTGTGTGCCCCAGTGCCCTAGGGGTACTCAATAATGGCGGCTGAGCACAGCGCTCCTGCCTACATTAGAAAGCTAGAGCCTATAGTCTGCGTGAATCCAGAAAGTCTTTTGGTGCTGGGTGTCCTGTGCATTAGATCTGATGATCCCCCAGCTGGGGGTTTCCTCCTGTCAGAGACACCCAGTCTTTGCTTTGGGGACTGCCTTTCTGTCTGTGGTGGCGAGTAGAACCCACAGGCACAGATGCACGCCCGTGGCTCCGCCTTTCTGGCCTTTGGGAGCCTGGGCGTCTGCCTAAACTGGGGTGGAGGTGTCGGCTGAGTGCTCTGAGATCAGACCAGCCGTTTTCCCTCCCTGTGGGTTTGCACCTGACAGTGAAACTCAGTCTCTGGTTCCCTGGTGCCCTGGGGCCCACAGTTCTATCTGAGGCGGCGAATCAGGCACACAGGCAGGGCTCTGTGCAGGCGCCTGGGTCCCCGGCTCTGGCTCCGGGCTGGCTCCTGGGGCGCCCGATGCACCTGAGTCTTTTCCAGGGGATGTCTGGGTGACCTAAGGTTGATCCCACTCGTTTCCTGCTCCATGGGGTTATCTCTCGACTGGAAAATCCAGTCTGTGATGTTCTGGGCCCACAGTTCAGTCTGAGACAGTGACCAGATCACATTGGCATGTAGCTCTGGGCTGGTGACCAAGCGCCTTTAGCTGGGTGAGTTAAAGCTGATTGAATCCCCCACCATGGGGTATCCTCTCACCTGTGAAACACAATCACTTGTGTTTTATGGCGTGAGTTCTGATTGCTGGTCACTGTGCCAATCCTGCTGTGCTGCTGCTCAGAATGAGAGTCCTCCCGGCGCCGCCATCTTGCCCCCTTGTTGTTGTTGTTTTATTAAGCTACTTGCCACCATTGTTCTTAGACAGGTAGGTCATCCTGTGGCTACAGGGTTCAGTTGTCACAGGGCATCTCATGGCCCCAAAGTTTGGGTTAAAGCCCCTTTTGTCTAGAAAGTCTGGGGTTGAAGTGAAAGTCAGAGCTGATTTTAAAGTCTCAAATGCCTTTTGTTTAATCCCAGTCCAGATTAGGAGCTCAGTGTCTTCCTTTGTGCTGACGTATAGAGGCCTTGCTCCTTCCACAAACTATGGTGTCCAGAGTCAGCAGTGCCTAGCTACATCTACGTACTCTTAAACCTGCCTCTTAGTCTTTGGAGTTGGTATCTGGACAGCAGTAATCCTACTCTGAGACTTTTGCCTCCTTCATCTGGTAGCCAAGATAGATAGCCTTCTACAAAGATGAGCTTTCTTAGCTGACATTCGGTAGCCCAAGGTGTGTACCTGTTGCAGAAGTTCCTCAGTGGCCCTTGTAGGGCAGGAAGTCTGCATTTAGTGTGTTTAGATCCTAGGAAACCTGGTCTAGGTATGTTGCCTACTGTAACATTGCCTACTCACTCTGGGTCTGTTCACTTAAAAGCAAAGATGGGTTGACTCTGTTGGGATCTGTAAGCAGGCATTCCTACCCCTAGCCCCAAGGGACCTCATGAACCAGTTATTGGGCATCTGTGGAGCCACCTATGGACCACCTGAAAACACCTGCAACCATCTGTGTGTGCATGCTCTGGTTGCCTTCTAAGAGAACTCAAAGTCCCTCCTCTCTCTCTTTCTCTCTCTCTCTCTCATCTTCCCTACCTGGAGACAGTCTCTGTGAACCCTTCCCTTAATAAACCTCCGGCACGGAACCAGTTGTGTGGTGTCATTTGTGAACCTGCCGTGTAACCCTGTTGCACAATCCTAACAGACTCAGCTTTGCCAATCAGAGGCTGAAGAATATATCTTTTAGGTTCAAGGCACTGCACACCTGTTTCTCTGGAAGAATGAGACCCAGGACAATCAGAGGTTCCTGGTTTCTTCATTGCAAGAAGAGGCATATTCATTCCAAGGTGACTGGTAGGGTACAGGATACCTGTCTCTTCCAGCCAGGCTAACGGGACTGCAATGTCCCCTTTTCTTTCTAGGGTCATTGGGTATTGTTTAACCTGGAGTTTAACAATTATAGGTGCTTGTTGTTGGGCTAATCATGGGTTGGGGTGGCTGGTGGATGGGGGTGTTGGTTTCTTCTAAAAGAGGATGACACACCAAATTTTGCTGGTGTCTCATCAAAGGAGAAGGTGGTAGTGGGCTTTCAGTTTATGTAAAGTGTCTTGTCCCAGTAAGTTAGCTCTCTGTTATTAAACACCTTTTATGTTACCTCCAGCACTGGGTTCCTACTTATATCTTTTTCTATAACTGAAACAAATATCTGGGGCTGACTGGGTGACAAAGGAAACCTTTTTAGCAGCTGTCTTCAATCTGTCTAAAATGTACCTAATGAAATTTCTTACAGTCTTTTTGGTCAGTGTTGGACAGAAGGAAAAATCTGTTCAGTTCAGGCTGCTTTGTCTGGCATCAATACCCACTGCCAGGCAAGGGACAATACTCCCCCTCCCCCCCACCGCCTGCCCATTTATTTTTTCAGAGAATGGTGGATTTTACAGATTGTTGGTTAAAATTGAGACATAAATCATGAAAAAGAAAAGAGTGTAATTTTCTCTTTTTCTCTGGGCTCAGGTCAGGGAAACTTTCCCCCCTTTCTTAGGGCTGCTTAGAGCTGGCACAGAGCAGAGGAATGCTCACTTATTTTCCCCTCCTTGTGTGTATTCCGCTTAGATGGCAGGGGGCCCTAGATGAGAGGCCAGGCCTCTTCCCACCTCCACGTAGTCTCCACTGACAAAATGGGCTGATTCAAGCCAAATTAAAGTATACTGAGGCAAGTTTATTGGGGGCAGCTCTCAGGCAGGTTCATTGACATTACAGGGAGGAAGTGAGGGAAGCTGCCACACAGAGGGAGACAGAAAAGAGCTTGGTGGGGGTGGGGAGCAGAGAGAGAGAGAGAGAGAGAGAGAGAGAGAGGAAGGGAGAGGGAGAGAGGGAGAGAAAGGAAAGAGGAAAGAGGAAAGAGGAAAGAGGAAATGCAGAGAGGCAAGGGACTCAAAATGTCTACATTATATAGTGATGAGCCCCTGGGCTAGAAAGCTCAAGGTAGAGGGTGGGGTGTGCCAGCCATGTCTTGTAACAGGTAGGGATGGAGTGTCCCCAGAACCTGGGGCCCAAGTCCGCCTTGGTTAAATAGGCACTTCAGTTGCTTGTCCCAGGTCTGAATCCTGGCACACACAGCAACCAACCCTGACCTGAGCAGGACTCAAACAACAAAACCAGCAAGCTCCTGCTCCTGGAGGGGGCAGATGAAGGGCTTTTTGGCTTTTCTCTGGGTGACCTGGCAGAACAAAAAGGATCTGGGTTCCCAACAGGAGTGGTGGGGCCAGGTCTTAAACCAGGGGGTTCTCACACCAGATAAAGACACTGGTCACTATAGGGAAATAGAACTAACAAAAACCTGTAGAAACACACACACACACACACACACACACACACACACACACACACACACACACTGTAGACAAGCAGCAGTGGCCACCACACACTTACTCAAGTGAACAGACAGAGGGATCAGTGCTGTCTCACATGGTCCACTGCCGTGTCTGGCCTTTCCTGAGAGCCCAGAAAAAAAAGGCCTCTGTACCAGACTCACCTTTGGAGGTGACAGAGCAGGCAGCTTTCTAATTTGTTTCCCTTTGGAGTCTAGGTGTCAGACCCCTCTGAAGCTTTAGGCAGCAATTGATCAAAGGGAGGGTTGCACAACTCCTAGAAATTCCATGACCACCTCACGCATTCTCATGCCAAGGGGATCTGAGACACCCTGTGTCTCTAGGTCTGGTCTCTGGGACCTTTAGAAATGTTGTGGGGTATTCACGAGAGAAGACTGCTCAGACAAAGCAGTCTATAAGTTTAAGCCAATAGAAAGTCTTTGTTAGCCAACCAGCAACTATACTGGGTGTTCAGGATCCCAGTGTATCCCTGAGCCCTTCTCAGGATGAGGTTTAAGCACAAAAGCCATGTTCTGGGTTGACATACGGGTAGCCAGAAGCAGAACTACAGACACTAAAAAGGAAGGTCAGTACGTTTTGAAACTTTCCCAGAACTATACTGACTTTCATGAATTAGGTGGTTATTTTCATTTTTAGTAGGTGTAATGTCTACAGGCTGAATGGCACTTCCATCATGGAGTCATTGTAATAACGTATGAGGACGTACTCTTAGAAATTGTGCGGGATGAGAGTTACACGACGGGTTCACAAATCATGCCTCATGACTGGTTTCATATGGGAAGTTTATTAGGAGAAGGGGAAGAGGAGGAAAGGGGGAAGAGAAGGGGGAAGAGAAGAAGGAAGGGAGGAGGAAGGGGTCACAGAAACCGTCTCTGGATGAGGCAGGAGAGAAAGAGAAAGAGAGGAGCTCCGAGTTCTCTTATAAGGTGACCCAGAGGATGTGCAGGTGGTTTCCGGTGGCCAGCGGGTGGTCTTCTAGGTGGCCTCACAGATGCCAGATAACCAGTTCGTCAGGTCCCTTGGGGCTGGCTATAGACAGGTATCAAGGTCTGGGGCCCTGTTACACCAATGACAGCAATTCTTTGTGTGTGTGTATATGTATCTCAGTTGTGTTTATTTTACTTTTATTTTATTAATTACAGTTTATTCACTTTGTATCCCAGCTGTAGCCCCCTCCTTCATCCCCTCTCAAACCTATCCTCCCTCTCTCTTCTCCTATGCCCCTCCAGAGAGACCAAAAGATAAATTAGCAGCTATTATTAAGACCTGAAGAAGGTGGGTGGAGAAGTCGAGTAATGCCCTGAGGGGAAGGACTGTCTTACTGCATTCTTTCTCCACCCACTAGAGATACAGTTGCTAGGAAACTGGACCATCCCCCTAGGGAGGAACACCAGGTCATTATGGTCTGGGAACCTTCCTCTAGCCAATCAATTAAAAATGTAGCATTTTGACAAATAGATGCTTGCCAGGCAGGAATTGCCCCTGCCTTGGGCATGCTGGGATGGAGCAGAATCTTTAAATCACCCAACTAACCTGGGCATAGCATGCTCGGCTCCCACCGCTTTGGCGGTGGATGTGTGTGGGCCCAAGCTGCAGCTTGTAATTTACAATAAAAAGAACCTCATGTATTTACAGCGAAGTCTAGTTATTACTGGTGTTTTGGGGTTTGTGAACTGGGCAGAACACTCCCCAGTCCAATAATAGGGGAGGTCTTCCTCCACTTCCATCATGACAGCATTTCTTTTTTTTTTAATTAAATGTTTATTTTTTTTAATATTAGTTACAGTTTATTAACTTTGTATTCCAGCTGTATCCCCCTCCCTCATTCCCATCCTCCCTACCTCATCTTCTCCCTACCCCTTTCCAAGTCCACTGATAGGGGAGGACCTCCTCCCCTTTCACCTGACCCTAGCTTATCAGGTATCTTCAGGCCTAGTTGCAAAGTCCTCCTCTGTGGCTTAGCAGGGCTGCTCCTCCCTCAGGGGAGAGAAGTCAAAGAGCCAGCCATTGAGTTCATGTCAGAAATAGTCCCTGTTCCCCTTACTAGGGTACCCACTTGGACACTGAACTGCCATGGGCTACATCCGGGCAGGGGTTCTAGGTTATATCCATACATGGTCCTTGGTTGGAGATACAGTCTCACATAAGACCCCTATGTCCATATATATTTGGTCCTTGTGGAGCTCCTGTCCTCTCTAGGTCATACTAACTCCCCCTTCTTTCATATGATTCCCTGTACTCTGCCAAAGGTTTGGTTATGAGTCTCAGTATCTGCTTTGATACACTGCTAGGAAGAGAATTTCAGAGGCCCTCAGTGGTAGACTCCTGTCCCGTTGTTTTCTCCTACTTCCAATGTCCATCCCATTTGTCTTTCTAAGTGAGGGTGGATCATCTTACCCAGGGTCCTCTTTTCTTGTTTATCTTCTTTAGGTGTACAGATTTCAGTATGTTTATCCTATCTTGTAGGTCTAGTACCCACTTATAAGTGAGTATATACCATGTGTGTCTTTCTTCTTCTGGGATACCTCACTCAGAATGATCTTTTTTAGATCCCATCATTTGCCTGCAAATTTCATGATTTCCTTGTTTTTAATTGCTGAGTAGTATTCCATTGTGTAAAAGTACCACAATTTCTGTATCCATTCCTCCGTTGATGGACATCTGGGTTGTTTCCAGGTTCTGGCTATTACGAATAAAGCTTCTACAAACACGGTTGAGCAAATGTCCTTGTTGTGTACTTGAGCATCTTTTGGATATATGCCTAGGAGTGGTATAGATGGATCCTGAGGAAGCAGATGACAACAGTTCTTTATGCAATGAAGAACCCTGCTTGCATCAGCCATGAGTCTCCCATGCAAATAATGAAATGTTGCCCTTCAGATCCAGGTGGAGATGGCTGCAGAATCATCTAGAATTCCTGGAGTCTTGGGATAGTAGATAATATGGGCCAAGGGGTTTGAAACTTCCATGGCTAGAATTCTGCCTTTTAAACTAAAGTGATCTCTCCTCCCCTCTCCTCTTCCCTCCCCTCTCCTCCCCTCCCCTCTCCTCCCCTCCCCTCTTCTCCTCTCCCCTCCTCCTCTCTTTTTCTCATTCCTCCTCCCCATTTTCCTCTCCTCTCCTCTCTCTTCCCCCTTCCCCTTCTCTCTCCTATTATTCCCTCCTCTTCTCTTTCCTCCTCCCTTCTTTCCCTTTCTTCTTTTTTTAATGCAGAGTCTCATTCTAGTCCAGACTGACCTGGAGCTTACATTATAGTCCAGGCTGGCCTTGAATGAAGACAATCCCTGTACCTTGGTCTCCCAAATACTGGAGTGACAGAATGAGCTACCATGTCCATTTTTGTCTTTTTGGAGGAAGGTCTTCTGGAGGTGGCTTTGGACTTGCTATGTACCAACTGTAGCATTTAATTTCAGGTTCTCCTGTCTCTACCTCTGGACTTAGGACTACAGATGTGTACCACTGTAGCAGGCCAGAGTTGTATTTTAACAGCAGTCAGGTGTATATGCCATGCAGCTTCCTCAGGTCATCAATGGTGGAGTATTGAAAGCAGTCGGCGCCAGCATGATGGCAGTCAGGCAAGCTGCCTGGCTGACATCCTTCACTATAGCAGCCAGAGCACCTGGGAGATGTCTAACAGCAGTCAAGGAGGGGGGTCATCACCCTAGCTCCAGCATCTCAGTGTATGTAAAAAATAGACATTCAAAGGAATTCTTATAACAACCCGCTGCCAACACTCTCTGTGTATACTACTACTTACTGGCTCTCTCAGTGCTTACTTCCTGCAATATTGCTTCAGACAGAGGCGAGTGAATCCTTCGTGTCTGTCCCTTTAGGACAATATGAACGTGCAGGCAAAGTTGTTCTTCCTTTTTGTTTCAGTGAAAACTCTTTGGAGAAACTTCTGAGGAGCCAACTCAGGTCATTGTTCATTTAGGTGACCAATGCCTTTGGATCATTATAATATGAAAATGAGCAGGCCCTGAGGCTATCATTCAATTTTTTATTACTTTATTCATTTTTGTATTAGTTAATTCGTTGTGGTGCTGGGTCAAATTTACACATCTCCCACATGTACAGTAAGCGCTCTACCATCAAGTTACATTCCCAGTTCATTTGCTGTGAGTTGAATGTGAAATGTCCCTCATGCTCGGTCTTCAGTTGGTGGTGATGTTTTCCAAGTTTTCAGAACCTTTAAGGGGGTGCAGCACTTTAGAAGACAGGTCTTAGGGGCTCTAGAGTAGCTTCAGTTCTGGGCCCATCTCATGGTCTCATTGCATCTGTGGCCTCTGCAACCTATTTTCCATAATGGACTGTGTGTATCTTATCACACCTGGTTGATGTCTAAAGCTGTCTATGAGCAGGAATAGATCCTTTTTCCCATAAGCTGTTACTACCACATAAAGTTAAAGCAACAGGAAGTGATTGTACCACTCACTGTCACAAAATACATGACAGAAGCAACTTAAGAGACAAAGGGGGGCTGGAGAGATGGCTCAGTGGTTAAGAGCACTATCTGTTCTTCCAAAAGACCAGGGTTCAATTCCCAGAATCCATGTGGCAGCTCACAACTGTCTGTAACTCCAGTCCCAGAGTATCTGACACCTTCACATAAAATAAAATAAATATATATATATATATATATATACACACACACACAAAGGGTCTGTTTTGACTCACAGTTCCATGAGATGGACCCTTCCATGATGACAGGGAAGTCATGGCAGCCACGTTCCACCCATAGTCAGAAAACAGAGAGCAACTGTCCTGGCTAGTTTCAATGTCAACTTGACACAGTCATCTAAGAAGAGGGAACATCAGTTGAGAAAAGGCCCCCATAAGATCCAACTGTAAGTCATGTACTTAATTAGTGATTGATGGCGTGGCAAAGCCAAGCATCCTAGAGGCTCTGTTTGAGAAAGTTCCAGCGCCCGGACGACCTGGACTGACCCTTCACTGCCCTTTGTGGAAAATGGCTACACACTTTTTACTTGCTGTTAAAGGCCTCTCTCCGAAAGCTAGAGCTGGGATAATGTAACAAAAGCTGGTGTTAATTAATAAGAATAAAGTTAATGAGAGTTCCCTGGGAAAAACAGCTCTGCAGAAAATCGAGTCTTCTATAGAGCCTATTACTTAGATATACGTTGAGATTATCAATAAGTGAACTTGGTGAGCATGAGACAGGGAATCTGAGAAAAATTATTACAGGAGAAAAGCTAGGTAAATTCTAGAAGCTGACAAGCTGTAACTGAATTACTAGGTTTTCATGTCTAGCCTCAGAAACAAGGAACTAGTTCGGACAGGAAAAGATTTTGGTCATGCTATTAATGATGAACCTTGGTACCTTCCTGAAGGCAAAGTAAGCAATTTTAGGAATCCTGATGTTCTTCTAGTCTTTACAAGATTGTAATAAAGATAGAAATCGTATTGAAACAAGGGTTCATGACAAAGGCTCAGAGAAAAGCGTCTTGGCTCAGTGAACTGCCTGCCTTTCTGAGCAGACTTATCAGGACTTTTTTGACATGTTAGCAAAACAAAGGACAGACCACATTTGTGTAAACAAAAGGCTGCATAGTCTTTTAAGAATCAAAGGAGAGGGTGATGGTCTTATGTTAAATATGAAAGAAAAATAGAAAGGAAAAGAATTAAACAGGCTCAGAGAGATTTGACTTCTGTAGAAAGACAGATGTAACAGGTAGGAGGAAATAATTTCTGATCTACTAATGCTGTGCCACATTGAAGCAAAATCAAAGTCAAATAGTCATCCTGTGAGCACCTCTGTAACCATAAGGCTTTACAATACCAATCTTAAGGAAGAAAACTTTGAGTTTAAAAAAAAAACCTGATTTTATAAAAATGTTAATTTTTAGTTATGAAATTTGCTGTTTATTAGCTTTGTTTCCTTTCGTTTATTTCGATTTACTTATGCAATCAAGGAAGACTTTAGAAAAATGGTATCCTAAAAAGCTGTGTAATCAATGATTAAAGTTTCTGAGGAAATGATTTTATGCATAAATAAAACCTGTAAGAGACATTGGTTGTCAAAGCAGGTCAAGCCATATAGATGTGCTTCCTCTCTGTCCCGTCTCTCCTGAAACCAAACTGAATGGTGTCCTGAGTCTGAGTCTTCCCTCACCTCTCTTGCATTGTGTTTCATCACAGCAATAGCAACCCTAATTAAGACAGTAATGAAGGCTGATGTTCAACACTTTCCCTGTTTTACATAGCTGGGGACCCCAGTCTAGGATATGGTTCTGCCAGATCCAGTGGGGTGGCACACTCCCTTAATCCCAGCACTTGGGGGGCTGGAGAGATGGCTCAGAGGTTAAGAGCACTGGCTGCTCTTCCAGAGGTCCTGAATTCAATTCCCAGCAACCACATGGTGGCTTACAACCATCTGTAATAAGATCTGGTGCCCTCTTCTGGCCTGCAGGTGTACAGACAGAATGTTGTATACATAATAAAATAAATAAATAAACAAATAAATAAATAAATAAATAAATAAATAAATAAATAGCCTTGTCTGCACAGTCAGTTCCAGGCCAGCCAAGACTTCATGGTGAGACCTTGTTTCAAAACAACAACAACAAACAATCCTAGCACTTGGGAGACAGAGGCAGGTGAATCTCTGTGAGTCTGAGGCCAGCCTGTGCAAAGCAGCAAATGCTTTTAACCACTGGACTATCTCTCCAGCCTATTTTATTATTATTATTATTAATTATTTCTTAAGGTCTTATAGGGTCCGATCTCAAAAATCTCACTCTGCTTTGGCAAGGTTCCAGGGTCTAGGGTAGGATCTGGGATGGGTCACAGAGTTCCCCTGTTGGCTTTATCTCTTGAATCACTGAGCTGATGATTCAGGCAACCCATCACGAAAAATAATTGAAAGAAAAAGAAACAGAGGAGGGATCCCAGGAGGCCTTCTCTAGGTCTAGGGACTGGCTACACTGCTACTAAGAGGAAAAACTTTAACTGGCCACATTTTTTTTTTTTTTTTTTTTTTTGCAGCCAGGACTATAAAAGGGCTTCAGGCCAAAACTGCAAGGGGTTGTGGGTTGTGAAAAGGGGCTCTTTGATCTGCGATTAGCTCCTGCTCAGGGACAGGCCACCATGGAGGCCTCCGAGGGCTTAACATTTTCCTGCTTATTTTAGGCTGATAGTTAGATCCTCAATCACTGTTAATTTGTTTGTAAATCGGTAGGAAAAACAAAAAGGAGGAGAAAGTAAGCAAAGACCATTCACTCATACATGCTCAAGGGAAAAAGTGGATGAAGTTAAGAATTTTAACTTCAGTGACTTCTCACAAGCTTACATGTGGCAATGATGTTGCTTTCTGCTAGGGTCCCCTCTGCAGAAACTGCAGCCAGTTTAGGCTGCTGGTTCCCTAGTGTAGCTGATACATGCACACAGGCAAACAATCAGACATGCACATATTCATACACACATTCAGTGGACGATACAAAAGGAGCTCCTTACATACGGACAATTGACATACACACATGTGACATATGAACAAAACCAGACAGATGTACATAGCTACATGTAAACATATATCTATATACAAGCCAACATTCACTGGGATGGTGGATGGGGCACTGGGTTTCCTGTTTAAATGGGGTGAAACGTTATATGAAGCCTTCCCCATCCCACTGCTGAAGAAGGCATCCCTAGTTACACCTTGGATGTGCCTGGTGATGCCTGTGGTGTTTTGTCTCACAACGTTACCATTCTGAAAGGATGGCCCAGGCCTTTCATAGACACTGCTGCCTCTAAAGCTGGTGGGAGGCTTGCTTGTCCGAGCAATGCAGAACTGTCTCTGACATGAACTGATTGGCCTGCTCTTTGATCACCTCCCCCTGAGGGGGGAGCAGCCTTACCAGGCCACAGAGGAAGACAATGCAGCCACTCCTGATGAGACCTGATAGACTAGGATCAGAAGAAAGGGGAAGAAGACCTTCCCTATCAGTGGACTTAGGGAGGGGCATGGGTGGAGAAGGGGGAGAGAGGGTGGGGTTGGGAGGGGAGGAGGGAGGGAGCTACAGGGGGGATACAAAGTGAATAAACTGTAATTAATAAAAAAAAAGACGAGCAATGTAGGTAGGCTAAGGAAGAAAAAAGCTGCTAATTTTAGAGTCTGGCAAGGTATGTTTATGGCTGCAAGTCAGAAACACCAACATAATTGAAAAAAAACAAAATTTCCAGAAAAAAAATGTTCAAACAAATGTTTTCAAAACAAAAAATTATGCTTAGTTTAAGGCAGAGTGTTTGGACCTTAATCTTAGCCATATAGCTCAATCTTTCTCATCCCAAACTGAAAGATCCCCGGAGGGTATCTTCCGTCAGAGAGACCCCCTCCCAAAGAACAATGAGTCCATTTGGATGCAAACAGCAAGAGGCTTTTATTTTGATTCACGAGTACTCGGGGCAGCAAGGTCACTCAGGAGGACCTTGCGCGCCTCCTTGGGGAAAAACTGGGGTTTTTATAGGGTTTTAGAGCAGAAGCACTGGTACAGAAGCGAGAGGGCATGGTTACAGGGGGCTGATTGGTACGTTTACATGAGACCACAATTTGCGTCAAAGTTTGGCAGGGGCACCCAGATTCCAGGAACTGGGTGGTCAAGGGGGGTAGGATGACCCCTTGACGTGGCCTGCCACCTGTTATTTTGTTTTTCCCTATCTTAGCTGAAACAGTCTCACAGATATCTATGAGAGTGATTAACACAAACTGTTTTTAGTATGACTGGGGCAGCCTGACCACAGATATCCCAAGTGGGTGACACAGCCAGGATTTCTCAGTAATTTTCCAGTTTCTCATCTGGCCTTCAGAGTTTTATAAAACAGTGGTGTCTCACAAAATGGCGTTAGCCATGTTTAACTTAGTGTGAGGCTGGGGTCTTTCAAAACCTGACTGATGAAAGTCACCTCTTGTGAAGCTGCCTTTCAATTCATTTCATTGACAAAATGAGCTTTAAGATAAGAGATAGAAGTAATCCAGCCTGTTGGTCTAGAATTCACTATGTAAGCTAGGCTGGCCTTGAACTCAGAGATCCACCTGCCTCTGCTTTGTAAGTGCTGAGACTAAAGGTGTGTGCCACCATGCTTAGCCTATTGCAGTTAAAGTTCAAATTTTAATTTCTAAGGGTTCTTGGTCGTTAAACCTTTTGAATTATATCTTTAGAGAACCACCTTTCAAAGTCGTAGGATCCTGTGAGTACCCATGGTTAGGATGCTTGGATTCATACAATTGTCAGCAAACAGGGGATTCTGCTGGCCACCCTCAGAGTACTACTTCATCACCTGCTACTACCGTCAGGAGTATGAGCTCATACCCCCAGCGTTCTCTCTCTGTCTCTCTCTATCTCTGTCTCTGTCCCTCTCCCTCTTCCTCTCTCTTTCCCTCTCTCTTCCCACTGTTTTTCTCCCTTTCTGGGCCCCCTCTCTCTCTGCACTCATGGCTTACTCACTGTCCCTAACTCTTCCCAGGCCCTCTCACTTCCTCCCAATAAACCCCCTTTATACCAGATTTGTTGCATGATGTAATTCACCAGAGGGGCACACCTTGACATGGGCCGCCATGGTGCCCCTCCAACTGCCGAATCATCTTTAGAGACTATAACAATGATGATCCTATTGGGTTTTGTTGGGTTAGGGTCTAGATATGTATTCCAGGCTGGCCACAAATTCAGAGAGATCCTCCTGCCTCAGCCTCATGAGTGCTGCTGGGATTACAGGCCACCATACCCAATTTATATTCTTAAGAATGTTCCTTACTTTCTCATTCTGAAGTTTTGGACATGTATGATTGCTTATCTGTGTACTCAATAACTTTGCTTCACTCTGACTTTTCTTGGAATTATTATTACTGCTGCTGCTGCTGCTACACAGTCTCACTCTAGGGCCCTGGTTGGCCTGGAACTCATACAGATCTTCCTGCCCCTGCTTCCTGACTTCTGGGATTAAAGCCAGCCTGGCTACCCTCCCCACCCCAGTTTTTTGGAGACAGGGTTCAACTGTATAGCTCAGAGTGTCCTGCAACTTACTCTAAGACTCAAGCTGGCCTCAGATTTATGGCAATCCTCCTGTTCTAGCCTCTGAAGTGCTTACATTGCAGTTGTAAAACACTGTTTCTGACTATGAAATTATGTTTGTTTGCTTCTTCAAGACAGGGCTTTTCTGTGTAGCCCTGACTGTCCTTGAACTCACTCTGTAGACCAAGCTGGCCTCGAACTCAGAGATTTACCTGCCTCGTGAGTGCTGAGATTAAAGGTGTTTGCCACCCCTTCCACAGTTATGAAATTTTGTTTTGTGGCATTGTTAAGGATGTGGCTTTATCTGAATGGCAGTCCCTAAGTGGTGGTGGTGCCTTTTCATGGCACTGGTGGTGGTGTTGGGCTGGGTCTTCCTCCAGCTGCTGACAATACAGTTTATGCCTTTATTTATTTTTGATCTTTAAAAATATAGTTATAATGGTAACAAGATTTCATTGAAAAAAAAAATGGAGCTGGGTGTGTAGTGTTGGTGCTTCTAATCCTGACACTGAGGAAGTTAAGGCAGAAGTATTGTCTCATGTTCCAGGATATCCCAGGCTATATAGTAAGACACAATATAGAAGTCAAGAAAATTAGGAAGAAACTCAAAACTATCCTTTGAGATTCACCCTCAAAGAACTAAATGTGAGACCACTTGACAATTATGTAAATATTACAATATAACTTATAACGAACTGTTGTGTTTTCCCCCCCATTATCAAAGCCAGTTAAGTATTGTTGAATAAAATGCACACCAAATGGAATATTGCATCTAGGCTAATTGCAAAAGAGAAGGAAGCTCTAATCATCGTTGACTTACTAATCACCGCCACAGCAGGACTTCAGTTCCATAGCAAAAGGTCAGAGCAGAGGATGGAAGAGAAAATCCCTGCAAAGGGCATCCTGAGACTTACAAATATAAGTCTCCCTCTCCCATTCCTGGGGGTGGGGGGTGATGCCCCATTTAGGGCTGAGCACTCATTGCTGCTTATTCCCTACACTTTGAACAGTTTGAGTCTCTGCATTAGCACTGTCTGCTCCAAGCTTCTCTCATGAGAACAGTGCTAATCCATAGGTCTAAACAAAGATTTAGAAGGCAGTTTGACAGAATGAGCATTTATCGAAACAGCAGCAGTGGAGGCCTGCCTAGGACCTATGTTCTTCCCAGCCAAGGTTTATCGTGCCAGGCAGGAATCACTTCCTGTGGAGAATGCCTTAAATCCAGTCAGAAAGCAGACAGCGGGTGCCCCACGCCATGCCACGGGTGTCCAGCGGCCATCTCTTGCTTGGCAGGCTGGTATTACAACTTGCAGTTTCCAGCCCTGGATAAGACTCTTGGTGACTTTTCTCCTCATCTCACGGGCCCACAAGTCCTCTCTAGTGAAGTTAGTTAACCAGAGCCTGAATGCCAGAGATAAAACAGAAGGAATTTTTAGATATTTTGCCTTTTTCTCTTTGCTAAAGTGTGAATTAAGATCATGGTTGTCAATTATCGATAGCAACACAAATAAAACAGAAGTGATGTCTTGGGCCAGGGGAAACAGCTTGAGTTTATGATGTCACGGGGATCCTCCAGTTTGGTTTTTCCCCCTCTGGTGTAGTGTATTATCTAGACGACCTACGTGTGTGCACATTTATATCCTGTGTGTGATTTAAAACACAAAACAGGATCAGAGCAGGCAAAGAAATCAGCTTCCCCTTTCTATTTGTGATCTCAGCTTGGGTTATAAAGAACTTCCTTTAACTCCTTTCCAATTCTATTTTTTCCCTTTTCGACTCTAAACTGTATTCTCTGTATTGTCTTAGTTCAGTTACTGTTCATAGTGAGTCCTCACCATTATAAAAGAAACACATCTACCTGATACTTCCCAGAAGAGGAACTTTCATTCTTCAAGGCCTCCTTTCTCTTTGCAGTACTGTACATTCTCCAGGTGTGGTTCCACGAGTTAAATCTTTAGCCTTCTGCAAATACCTACCACTGAGCTGTTTTCACTTTCACAACTGATTCTTCTAGAGTAGGGGGGAACTGGCTTCCTGCATCCCAGGCAAGCTCTCTACCACTGAGATGTAGTCCCATCCTTAAACATCTTAGTTTTCCCCTGTGTACTCGCCTGTGTGTGCAGGCATGCAAGCCTGAGGATGCTCAGTGACTCCTTCTATCACTCTCCAGATTAACCCCTGGAGATAGGCTCTCTCACTGAATGTGGAGCCTCCAGTTTCTTGATAAATTTAACCCAGGTGGGACAACTGTCTCTAAATGTGAGCCACATGTTTAGATAAAAGAGAGACCAGGAAAGAAAAGCTTTTGCTTTTTTCCATTTGTCTTTATGCTATACATGCAAGTTCATCTACTCTGCTGCTGTTGCAGCTCCAGCTCCTAATGCTGCCACTGTCATCCTGCAATGTCACCAAAACCAGCATCCAATGTGGACCAAGGGCCAATAACTCTGGGGGAATCCGTGAGGCTTGCAGCACTAGACTAGTACTGGGGCCTAATGAGCTGAGCAGCCACTGGGTTCTCAGCTACTTCAACCAAGACAGCCACTCTTGGGCTGTGCAGACGCTTTTGTGTAAGGCAGTCTAATCAGTCCCCTTTAACATATGTCCATTCTACCAGTTCTGGTCCTCGAGAACCCTGACTGCTAAAGGCGTGTTTGTTGTCAGGGGCTCCTTCCTACCCAAGAAAAAGATAATATTTTACAATTGTTTGGTAGGAAACATAAAAGCTAGGGTGGCTTGTTGCTATGTACTCACATTGTCAAATTATTGAGTGTTACTTCTTGTTGTTGGGTGTTGAGATATTATTATACTATGAAGCCATGTATTTGACATATTGTAACACATTTGAAGCATTGTAACACAGTATTTGAAGCATTATGGGCCCTGAGAATGGCTTTTAATGTACCTGTTGAGTAGTTAGTCCTGCCTGGGGCATAAAGAGTGAACACACACACACAGACACACATACACACAGACATACATATACACATATATACATAGATGCATACATACACACACATATATACATAGATGCATATACACACATATGCACACACACATATACACATACATACATAGATGCACACACATGACCCTCAACCCCTGCTGCATGTTTGCGTGTTGTACATAAAATACACTGAGTAGTCAGTCGCTGGGAGGTGATGACCAAACAGTCTGGAAACAGAACATTAATACAAGCACAGAGAGAGCACAGAGAATAATAAAACTGCAGACGGGGCCCCTCTAAGGCTGCCAGAACACTTGGGCTTGGCCCAGTGAGTGCCCCTTGGAGATCACTGGGGAGAGCTTCAGGTTCAGTGTAGAAGGAGACAGAGTCACGGTTGGCAAAGGCCCAGCAACCCAGAAGCCTTTCACATTGCTGTGTAGCTACATACAAACCTTGTGTATGAGACCCCACGCAGATACCAACAAGATACTCCACCTCTCAAAAGGAGCAGTTTCCTTAGCAGGAGGTGCTAAAGCCTGTCTGGTTATTTACTCTCCAGAGCTTGTCTGCCCAGTTTCCAAGGAAGGAGAACACTGTACCCCATGCTCATCAGTGTGGTGTCATTGTAATAAATACCCAAGAGAACAACCTATCAAGACAAAAAGTTTACTGTGGCTCTCAATTGGCCGGCCTTGTGGCTTTATAGCATGTCAGCGTGGGAAGCTGTGGTTAGGGAGGCCTGTTTGCATCATCATAGCCAGAAAGCAAAGAGGAGGGTCGGGGTCTTCGTGGCCTTCCAAGTGCATGTCCTCTTGATTGCTTTCTTCCATAGGCCCCATCTTTTTTTTTATTAAGTTATTTTTATTTTTCTTATGTATATGGGTGCTTTGTCTGCATTTACTCTGTGTGCCATGAATTTACCTTGTGCTAGAGTAGGCCAGAAAAGGGTGTTTATTCCCTGGAGCTGGAGTTACAGATGGTTGCGAACTGCCATGTAAGTGTTAGGAATCAAACCCAGGGTTTTGGAAAAGCAGCTGGTGCTCTCAACCAGTGACCCATCTCTCCAGCCCCTCCAGTAGCTCTTTTTTTATTTTTTAATTTTCTCTCATACAATACAACTGCCCCCTCCCCTCCTTCCAGTGCCCCCCTCCCCCCCTCCCAGATTCACTCCTCTTCCACTTCCCCTCAGAAAAGAGCAGGCCTCCCAGGGATAGCAACTGCACATGGCATAACAAGATGCAGTAAGATTAGGCACAAACCCTCATTATCAAGGCTGGATGAGGCAACTCAGTTGGAGGAAAAGGGGCCCATGAGCAGGCAAAAGAGTCAGAGACACTTCCATGCCCAAGCTATAAACCACCACAGCAGGTACACAGAGAAACTAGCATGGACCCATGCAGGCTCCCTGATTGCTGTTTCAGTCTCTGTGAGCCCGCTTAGCTGATTCTGTGGGCTGTGTTCTCCCACCCTCTGGCTCCTACAACCCTTCCTCCCCCTCTTCTCAGGGCTCCCTGAGCTCTGCCTAAGGTTTGACTGTGGCTGTGCATCTGCTTCCATCAGCTGCTGGAGAAAACCTTTGTGATGATGATGGGCTAGGCACTGCTCCTATGAGTATAGCAAAATACCCCTCTACCATCTATTAATGCCACCACAGGACTTGTGAGCCTTTGGGAGACATGTATCTAAACATGGTATATACTCTGTGTCAGTACCTTGTCTAACACATGGCAGATGTTCAAAATATATTTATTAGATGAAAAGCCTGGAATTTTTTCACTATTAGTTCACTTCCTCGGGCTGAGTATTCTGTCTCTGTCTGTCTGTCTTCCTGTTTGTCTCTGTGTATGTCTGCCTCTCTCTTATGTGTGTGCATGTGCATGGTTGTGTGCACACGCATACGACTGTGTATGCATATGGAAGTCAAAGAACGACCTTGGGAACTATTCCTTGGGTATGGTGCACTTTTTGTTTGCTTTTGAAGCAGCATCTCTCAGTGGCCTGGCACTCATCAAATAGACTTGGCTGGCCAACCAGTGAGCCCCAGGGATCCATCCTTCTGCCTGCCTCTGCCTCCCAAAAACTGAGATTACAATCATGAACCTCCAGAGCTGACTTCATGGATGCAATGCAAGCGGTTTACTGACTAAGGTGTCTTCCCAGCCACTGGGTTTCATTCCCAACTTGTATCAGTTGGGTGTCATGGTACATGCCTGTAATCCCAGAACTCAGGAGGAGGAGGCAAAAGGATAAAAAAGTCAAAAGCCACCCTCAGCTACATAATGAGGTTGAGGCCAACGTGATGTACTTGAGACTCTGTCTGAAAAATAAAAAATAAAATTAAAAAGTGGAGAAAGTTCTCTTTGCTGAGGTAGATGTTGTGGGCCATCTGACATCAGAGGCGACAGGGCTGGGAAGAGACCAAGGTGTGTGCTGCTGCCTGCAGCTGCCTGAGAAGCTCTTTCCAGAGATCTCTGCTCAGGTGAAACCGAGGCCCTTACTATGCCACGGAAAAGCATTTTAGGATGAGCTGGTGTGAGGCAAACTTGGGGTTGATTAGGAAACATTTTGAGTGCAGGTGTAAGCAGGGAGGTTGCTGGAGCAGTGCAGAGGAAACGCTCGCACGCAGTCAGGCAAGGGTTCTCACAAGTGTCCTATCGGTGTCTTCACAGCAGACAGACAGTTTGAGCAGCTCCAGCTCCATGGCAAAGGGTTGCAAGAGGCTTTCCCTGATAAACTAGAGCACTTGTGGTATTATTAATATTTAATATTGTTTCATATAATTATTAAGGCTATGTAAAAGGAATTAATTATTCTATTAATGTTGGTTATTAATATGGCAGCAGTTATTCCTTAACCAGCTATTTTCCAAATAAAAGACAGAAATTTTTTAGATTGATAATAAGCCTGAAAACACTAGGGATTAGCTGGGCGTGGTGGCACATGCCTGTAATCCTGGCACTCAAGGAGGCAGATCTCTGTGTGTTTGAGGCCAGTCTTGTCTACAAAAGAAATCCAAAAACCAAACAACCAAACGAACAAACAAAAACCCCCAAACCAAAACATAACCAAACCAATCAACCAACTAACCAGCCAACCAACCAACCAACCAAATAAATGAAAAACTACTAGGGCAGAGCAGATATCAACGCTGTAAACTATCTAATCTGCCTTTCATCCAAAATGCTCCTAAATACTTGCACGTGTTCCATTGGGCTGCTTATGCTCCATCAGGCCAGGTCTCAGTGCCAGCTACGACCCCACAAGCTCACTAACTTTCCCTCCACCTACCTCTGCCCCACCTAGGCTGTAGGCAACTTTATTAGCCAAACAGGCAAGATTCACACAGTGTCATTTTTGGTATGAGAGAATTTGCTTAAGGGATAGTAAGGTTCTTGAGGCACAAGCACTTAACAGTTGAATACACAGTAGGTCCAGATGAAGCCCGGCACGGAGCCTAGTGTGGTCCAGAGGTGCTTGCAGACAGTTACAGTCTGATGGGTAAGACCATGGCCAGGAGGTTTGTGGAGTGGGGCTTCTTGTGAGACGCTTAGGAAATTTCAGGTTCCGGTTGGAGAAGGACAAAGCTTACGGTCCTGCATACTCAGGCCTCAGGCACTGCTATTTTAACACTCAGATCTGAAGCAACTCATATAAAAGAAACACTGGTTCTACAGAGGGAGCCTCTGCTGCCAATGTTAGTAATGTATGAATTCCTGTTCTCAGCCGGCAAAGGCTTCAGCCAGTCCCCAGGATGAGGGGCTTTTTTTCTTCCCATGTCCCATCAATTTTCTTCGTCTCTCTAGCCAGCTTCATTAAAATGACCAGAAGTTCAATGTCATCTTCAGCTACAGTAACAAATTCAAGAGTGGTCTGGGATTCATAAAACTCTGTGTTTAAAAGTAAAAAAAAAAGTTCCGGGGTCATCAAGATGGCTTAATAAGTAAGGAAATTTGTTGGCAAGCTTCATGTCCTGGGTTTGATTCCCAGGATCCACGTAGTGGAAGAGAGACCTGATTCAGGCAAGGTGTCTTCTGACCTCTACATATGTGCTGTGCCATTAATGTTTCCCTGCCCCCAATAAATGTAACTTTAAAAGAATTATTTATTTTTATTTTATGTATTTGGTGTTTTGACTGCATGTGTATCTATGTGAAGGTGTCAGATCCTTGGAACAGACAGTTCTGAGCTGCTGTGTGGGTGCCTGGAATTGAACCTGGGTCCTCTGGAAGAGCAGCCAGTGCTCTTAACCACTGAGCCATGTTTCCAGCCCCCATGAATGTAACTTAAAAAAAAATCTCTATCATTTTCAAAAACTTTCAAGTAAGTTTCATGGTGTGTGTGTGTGTGTGTGTGTGGTATTTATTTCCTTCAAAATTTTGTTGGCACAAAGAGTTGCCTTGTCAAGTTCAGCTTGTGAATCACATATCTAATCCAACACTTAACTGAACCTACAAACAGACATGAAAAGCATATGTATGGCACAGACATTGCATCCTGTTACAGAGGAGCCGAGTCTGTCAGACGCTGCCCGATCGCTCAGAGTTACTTTTGGATTGATCAACGAATACCCAATGACGAGGATGAGTCATCGCCTCCTGGGAGGACTCAGTTTGGGGCTTGTATCTTCCCATTTTATCCTCTGACTACATAGACTAAAACAAATGTCTGGATGATGACTTCCTCATTCCCCCAGCATGTTAGGTAGGCCAGGTAGATTCTGCTGAATGCATCTTAGATACGGAGTCTCCCTAGTCTCTTGCTGCTACCTTTCAGGGTCTGATGGAGACATTCACTTCTAGGTTTGCTTTGGTGGAGAAGGAGTGAGTCATGGTTTTTATAACTTTTCTTCCCATAAGCCATCTGGAAAGAACAAAATGTAATATACAGGGGAGGGTGGGGATTACCATATTTTTTATGATTGTTCAGATGTAATTCTCAAAATGTTATACAGCATACTTCTTATACAAAGGCATCATAAATGTACCAAAATTCCAGTATTAATGAGGAAAGCAGCAAGATGCAAAATACTGGTCCAAAGGAATATAAAAGAAACTGGAGGATCTAGGGTCCTGCTTGGGGCTTGATAGGCTTGCTGGGCTTGCAAGGCCTGTGACAGAGAGGAGAGGCCAAGCAGGTGTGGGATGCCAAGCCTGAAACAGAGACGAATAAGTGAGGCACATAAATTAACAAGTCAGCAATATGTACACGCTGTTCAAAGCCCAGGAAGTGGGTGGGTCCTCCAGGATTTAACTTGGTTAAACTAATTACCCAATCTTCATGCTCTAGAACATTGAAAAGGGACTGAAGAGAAGTAAAACATGTTCCAGAGTTACTGTATATTGGAAAGTACTTGTGTTAAAGACTGCAGTTCTGTTTAGCTACCAAAACAGGGAGGTGCATGCAGCGTGGGATGTGGTATTTATCCACCTATTAGCAGTAATGTTTGAGAATTTGTTCTTGTTTGTTTCAGGATATTTGATCCCATTGTGAACCCCAGGATTGTGAACTGTAAAGCTCATGCACAGAGCAATTAAAATTTTAATTGAGGTTTCCCACCACTCTGAACAGTCACTCTTTAGGTTTCCAAGAAGGTGACAGGAACCCCAACGATGACGCCACCTGGACTGTGAAACACCAACCACTGGGAAAACTGCTTCCTGCTTCTTTTGCTGCCTAGTTCTGCACAGATAGTGGGCATTGATGAGATCTGGCTTGAGAACAACCAAGAAAACTGGGAAAGCTGGGAACTTTCCACTAACTGCTAAGTGCAGAGTATACCCTCTGCCCCCCCACCCCAACCCTGGGACTCAAACCTTACAGTCAGACAGTTGCTGGAAAAACCCCAAAGACATAGATGCAGGCAGTCCTTGGCACATTCACACAGATTGTTGCTGGAAAAGCCCCCAAGGGCACAGGTGGGGGCAGGCAATCCTTGGAGAAACTGCAAAGCGGGCAGCTTAACCCTGAGCATGCTGGCCCAAGCACGTAGCTAGACTCAGAATATCCACCAATGAAAAATTGCCCTGTTGCTATTTCCAAAGTTACCTATAAAAACCCAAAGCTTTTGTTCCTCAGGGTCACCTCTCCTTACAGTACAACCAACATGTTGGTTTCAATAAACCTCTTGCTGTTTGCATCAATCCTGGTCTCCGTGCTAACTCTGGGGCCTTCCTCTGTAATGTTTGACTCCTATAGGCATCTTTGAGTTGACTATTATGTTCTGCCTATTCAGGATTGCCACCAAGCTGACAAACACCAAGCAAAGATCAACTTTGGACTACAGACTGCTCAGGACATTCAAACTGCTGAGACTAACATGAACATTTTACAGAACTTTGAACTAAAAAATACTTAATCCTAAAACTGCCAAATACAACTAAGCTGGGCATTGTGGAAAACTTAGCAAAAATTGTTTCATTTTTGTAAATATTTTTTACTGCATTAGAGTTAAAATATTTTCTTTTTATTTAGACAAAAAAGGGAGGATATAGAAATAATATAGGAACAATAGGAAAATGGTAGATTATTGAATCTACTCTTATAGATCTTTGTATATTGATACAAAATTCAGGTTATATTTTGGTTACAGCATACTATGTATCAGCTCTTTTTAAGATATTGTACCTATATAATTCTTAAAAATGCAGTGTGATGTTTTAGTCCTTTTGAAAGCAACTATCACAAACTGTTTAGGATAACTAAGAAAAGAAAAATAATAGTCAATCAGATTTTTTTTGTTGTTGTTAGCTTAGTCACAGGTGTTTTCTAAGTTAATCAGTCAGGTTACAGCTAGAAACAAGCAATTCAGATATACTAGAGATATTAGACGGTCTTCAAAAACCTTAGAGATCTACAGAATATGGCATTTCAAGATGTTTTATTAATTTGAGAATTTTTGACAGGAAGACCTGTCAGCACCTGGCAGCACCTGCTTTTGACTTTGAAGAATATGATGAGCATAAAAAATTCTCCTTTAGGATATGGCTTCCTATGTAGCGAGCCAGCCAGCCCCTGGGCAAGGAATGTCCTTGCTTCCACTCTAGATAGAATGCTGGACAAACTGGATGCAGGAAAGTTGACTGTTGAGCTTTGTAAGGACAAGGTAGGCAAGTCCTTCATAATATCTGCTTCACAGGAAAGTCTATCAGATATTCTGAGTCAGAAGGCTGAAGATGATGCACCAACGTTATAGAGAAATCTTTGGTGACTGTCCAGGTGGCCAGCAGAATCTGTAATTTCTATAGTTTTGGAAGCTGCTTGCTCTGTGCTTCCTGTTTATTCAGGTAATATTTATCTTTCTCCGGTCTCTGATGGGGTAGAAGACTAAATAGTTACAGTCTTACAATTAAGCTTAAGTTGTTTAGGATTTAAGAAGATACTTTAGGTCTAAAAAGATGTTTGTTGCTTGCAATGCAAGTTATGATACAAAGTGATTTAGGTATAGAACTATGGACTCACCAAGATAGGGAAGGTAGTAGAATACTTTCTCCAAGGCTGCCAGATACTAATGGACTGGACCTTATGGATGTATTTTTTTATGAGATAGTATATAGGTTAGATGTTAGAAAAAAGTCTTTTATTTACAAGGGGGGAATGTTGCAGGATATTTGATCCCATTGTGAACCCCGAGATTGTGAACTATAAAAACCTGTTTCTTGGTTAGTGTGGTTCAGTCCTAGCACACACCTTTAATTTAAGAGCCTTCTGTATACAGGATTTAATAAAGTTAACCATAGGTCAGGTAACCAGATGACAGGAATTAAACAGAAAGGAGGGACTTTGAGTAGAAGGCTATTTAAGACAGCATAGAGAAGAAGAATGAGCTTCTGGATCTCTCCTCCTGGACTGTCAGGTGAGATGGCAAGCTTTTGGTCTTGGGATATTTGGTTTTAGTTTTGGCCTTTTGGCTTTTTTCCTTTGGAGCATGAGCTAAGTATGAAAGCCAGCTGGGTGCTTTCTCTGCCTCTCTGGGGTAGCAGATTTTCACCACAGTATCTAGCTCCTGAGTCTTCATTGCTAAAATTGAGTGGATTGGGGTTTTCTTTCTTTATGACTGTATTAGTTTGCAGAGAATTTACCAACAATAGTACCTAGAGAAGCTCTTACATCCAATTCATGTGTTGGGATTTTGAAATTATTCCTTTGAGCTTGTCGTGTGCCGAACACCTTTAAGCCTAGCACTTGACAGGCAGAGGCAGGAAGGTATTTATGAGTTTTAGGCCAGCTTGGTCTACAAAGCAAGTCCAGGGCAGCCAGAGCTGCACAAAGAAATCCTGTCTTGAGAAAAACAACCAACCAACCAAACAAACACCAAAGAAATGATTCCTTTGTATGTATTCATACAATTATAAGCATCTTTGTGTGCTAGTATGTCTCTCTCTTTCTCTCTCTCTCTCTGGAGGTATGTGTGTATAAGTGTGCATGCATGTATAGGTGTGTGTATATGTTAGTGTGCATGAACTTGTATATGCATGTGGGGTACTATGTGTATATAAACATGTGTAACATATGTATATATGTGTATACATGTTCTGGATTGTGTGTGGGTATGTGTGCATTAATGTGTGTGTGTGTGTGTGTATACATGCAGGTATTTGTGCAAGGTACCTGCTCACGCTCTGGTGGAAGCCAGAGGCCAATGCTGGGTGGGTACCATTCCTCATGAGCCTCCACCTTGTCTTTATTTATTTATTTATTTTTATTTACTTTTGAGACAAGGTCTCTCATTGGCCTGTCACTCATCAATTAGGCTAGGCTAGCTGGCCAGTTATCTCCAGGGATTCTCTTGCCTCTACTTTTCCAGCATTGGTAATACAAGTATGTGCCTTGTGTCTGGCTTAAAAAATATTTTAAATTATGTGAATGTGTGTGTATCCATTGGAGTTAAAGCTACCGGTGACTGTGAGCCACCTGATGTGGCTCTGGTCCTCTGGTAAAGCTGTGCACACTCTTAACCCCCAGGCCATCTCTGTAGGCCCACATCACTGGCTTTTTATGTGGATGCTGGGCACCAAACATGGGTTTGAATGCTTGTGTGGCAAGCATATTACCAAGAGCTTCCCCAAGACCAGTGTCTAATGATTTTGATTGCCTTCTCATCTCATTAGAAGACTCTCCCCTTGAACACTATGGAGTTTGACCCCTTGCCTTGAACAGGAGATCACTATAGGAACTGAGTCACTGAGACTGTAGGGCTGATATTGTACTTATGAGAGGTTTGGGTAATTCTGGTCCCTATGGGAAGATGCTACTGGTTCATTCATGGGATAACTGTTTTCTCAGCTTATCAGTAGACATCCAGTTCCCTAAATAACATATGATCTGTGTTAGTCAAGCTTTCTGGATCCTGCAATCCAATTCCCACGGGAGCAGCTTAAGGGAAGGCTTTATTTAGCCCGTGGTTTTAGACATTTCAGTCTCTCATGGTGGCCAGAAACAAGAGAAAGAAAGAGGAAGGGAGAGAACAGGATTCCATTTGGGTCCATGTATTAGTTATTTTTTGTTTTGAACATCATGATCAGAGGCAACGGAAGAAAGAAAGAGTTTATCTGGGCTCCTAGTTTCAGAGAGAGAATTCATATGGCAAGGCAAGCATGGCAGCAGGTGCCCAGAGCAGGAGGCTCAAAGGGCCTATCTTCCATTCAAAGCACTGAACAGAGAGACTGAACTATAAACTCTCAAGGCCCAACCTCAGTGACATACTTCCTCCAGCAAGACTTCATTTTGCAAAGGTTCCATAACCTCCCCAAACAGTGTCACCAAGTGGGAACTCAGTGTTCAAATACCTGAGTGAGTGGAGACCATTTCTCGTTCAAGTGCACACAGTGCACTTTTCTTCTTTTTTACCTTTGTCCCATCTGGACCTCCCAACCTATGGGATGGGACCACCCCCACGCTCGGCAGGTCTGGCTCACTTAGCCCTCCTTGGAAAGGTCTTCAGACACACCTGGAGATGAGTGTTATTAGTCTCCTAGGCACTTCCCAGTCCAATCAAGATGACCCACCAGGGAGCTCTGAGTATGTGTTGGATAGATGGAAGAGAGAATGGCTGGCTCTCTGGATACAGGACTCTCCATGTCGGCAATGTGTGTGGAGGGTCCAGTGATTTTAAATGTTAGTTTTCTCACCTTTGGAAAGTGAGCTCCCTTCAATGTCAGTGAATTAATGATGTTTATTTATTTTTGTCTGTACGAGAGTTTTGCCTGCATGTATGTCTGTTGGTATAATGTTCTTGTGGAATGTATACAATTTACCCTTGTTCATTCAAATGCTGATTTCTCTACCCCACCATCTGGTTTCAATCCAGACATTGCATTGTGATACTTATTCTAAACATTATCTGTCTCAAATTTGTGTAAACATGCCACCATTTGTTCTCTGTATTGTCAATAAAACAACCAGCCAATGATGAGCAATGGAGAGAATAGGGTGGGACATCCTGGTCCAGAGGGGAGGAGAGGGAAGCGAATGGGAGGAGTGTGAGAAGAGAGCTCAGCAGGAGAGAGAGGAACTGGACCTAAGATACAACTAAAAAGCAAGTATAATGTGGGAAGTCTGAATGGGAGTAAACTCTGCAGGCTTGGAAGTTTAGGATGGAGTATCTATTGCCCAGCATTGTGCTCTGGGTTAATTAAGTAAATCCTAGTCTCTGTGTGGTGATTTGGGTGTATAGCTGTTTTAGGAATAACCACTGTTTAACTAAAAGATAATTTAATAGTAAATATTAATATTCAACAACGTATGTCTGTGTACCATGTGTGTACCTCATGCCACAGACGGCATCGGTTTCTCTGGAACTGGAGTTACAGACAGTTGTGAAGCACCATATTAGTGTGGGGAATTGAACCCAGGTCCTCTGGAAAAGCAACAAGTACTCTTAACTGCTGAGCCATCTCTGCAGTCCAAGATACTAGGAAATTTTTTGTTATAGATTTTTCTGAGACTTTCCAGATGATGCCTTACTCATGCAATTATGTTTTTAACCTCTTCTTTTTCCTCTTCCTCTCACTCCCCTTTGTCTCTGTCTCTCCTTCTCAGAGAGAGGGTCTCACCGTGTACCCTTTTCTGGCCTATAACTCACTATGCAGACCAGGCTGGACTTGAATTCACAGAATTATGCTTGTTTTTGTCTCCAAAGTGCTGAAATTTAAAGCATGTGCCACCAGCCTGGGCCTCTCTTTTCCTTTTCTGAGACCAGGTTTTATGTATTTTGAACTCCCTGTGTAATTGAGGATAGTTTTGAACTCCTGATCTCTCTGCCTGCACCTTTTAGTGCTGGGATCATACATGTATACCTCCATGCTCGGATAAGACCCACAACATCTTACATGATAGTCAAGCACTCTATCAACTGACCTACATGCCCAACCTGTGCCATTGTTTCTATCAGTATAATGTTATTCATCACTTTTTGGTGCAGAAAAGATGGTCATTGCACTTGGCCCTAGGTAGCTCATTGCTATAATGGGAATAATAATAATAATATGAGCTTTGCAGGGCCCTTGGGTACACCCAAGGGTGCCCAAGGTACTTTGTGTTTGGCTCACAGCAGGTGAGTATGGAAACAAAGATGGAATGTACAGGAATCAATGCTCTTTAGTCTAGCAGATATTTGTTAAGTTGTCTATAAACTGTACTTGCTTGAAAGTCAATTTGCTAAATTGTTTCTCCTACTTAATGTGGTCAGCTGTTCTTGGAGCTTCTGATTAGTCAACAAAGTGATCCACGGGTGTTTGACAACTTTAGAGGCTTTGGAAGTGTCTAGATCCCTTAAAGATTTGCCTAAGTTAAGACTGGCCCAAGCTGCAATGTTACTCCCCCAAGTGAAAGGGGGAATTAATGGTTCTTGATTTGAAACAGTCTTACATGTTCTTACAGGGGAAATTGTGCTATGTAGCACTTCTGTAATGAATGCCTTGTATGACAGAAGTAAGTTTGTTTCTCATGACATACTTGCCAAATCCCATGAAGATATAATGTAAGGGGCCAGGGAGATGGTTCAGTGGGTTAGGCTGCTTGCTGAACAAGCATGAGGAACTGAGTTCTAATCCTCAGCACCATGTGAAAATCTTGGTGTGACAGCACCCACTTGCAGTCCAGCTCTGTGGGGGCAGACACAGGAGGATTGCTGGGACTTGCCGGCTTGTCTAAGGCTCAGGGAGAGACTTTGTCTTGTGGGAGTAAGGGAAAGAATGATAGAGAAAGACACCCAGCATGTAAACACCATATGTGAACATATGTGAACACTAACGCGTACACACCACCACTGCTAACAACAACCAACTAAACCAACAGAAGAAGGCAAGGTGGATAGGTCCTGAAGAACACCACTCAGTGTTGTCTTTTGGCCTCCAGAGGCACACTCCTGCACACACACACACACAGACACACACTTGTTGATCTGACCAAACAACTCATCATTTATGAAATAAGAAAGCTCTTTTTAAAGCGGACATTTCTTTCTGGTGTGCATAAATGATGGGTTTGTATGTGGGCCCCATATGTGTATGCAGCATTTGTGTGGAGGTCAGAGGAAACTTTGTGGATTAGTTGTCTTCTACAGTGTGGGATGGAGCTCAGGCTCCCATCACCCACCATCTGCTGGTGGTAAGCAGAGCTTCCTCACTAGGCTGAAAGATCCACTTTTCATTTTAATCTCTCTCTCTCTCTCTCTCTCTCTCTCTCTGTGTGAGTGTGTGTGTGTGCATGTGCATGTGCATGTAAGTTCGGGTGCTCACAGAGGCCAGGAGGTCCCCTGGAGATGGGGTTGCAGGAGTCTGTGAGCCTGACATGAGTGCTGACGGTCAAGCTCTGGTTCTCTCTACAAGTAACACATGCTTGTAACCAGCGAGCCATTGCTCTAGCCCATTCCCTCCTGTATCTTATTATCTATCTATATTTCTTTTATTCTATCTATCTATCTATCTATCTATCTATCTATCTATCTATCTATCTTTTGGCCGCCATGTAACTTACTATGTAGACCAGGCTGGCCTCAAACTCACAGAGACCTACCTGCTTCTGACTCCTGAGTGCTGGTATTCAAGGTGTTTGCCACTGTGCTTATCCCTTTATTTCTTCTTCAAGACAGGATCTCATTATGTAGCCCAGTCTGGCCTGGATCTCCCTATTAAGACCAGAATGGCCTTAACCTCATAGAGATCCACCTGCATCTGCCTCCCAATGGATCACAGGAGTGCACCAGTTGTAGGCTTGGCCTCTCAAAGCTCTTCCTTAATGAAATGCTAAGAAATGTCAGAGGACACAGAGCAAATGACACAGTCCCCATTGGATCATGTGATTTATATGTTCAAAGTATGCTCTTGCAGAGGTTCTAGCTTCAGTGCCCAACACCCACAGGACAGATCACAACCATCTGTTACTTTTGATCCAGGGTCCAGGGGATCCAGTTTCCTCTTCCAGCTTCCAAGGTAGGCAACTGCAGGCAACAACAAGGGACTGGCAGGATGGCTCAGTGAGTAGGGTAGCTTACTGCCAAGGACACACTGTCAGCCTGGAGGTTTGGGGACAAAGAGATCCCCACCCTCTCACTCCAGCTAGAAGCCCTGAACAAGACAAAAGGCTTCCTTAGAAGCTCTCACAAAATGCTAGACAAAGTGGACACTTAGCTCCTGGTTCCACATTGACCACGGGCCTCAGGATACCTATCGGTCCCCTAAACCCAATGCTCTAATACTCTTTACCTTAATGTCACCCCCCCACACCCCTGTAAAGAGCCCCCCTCTCAAGTCAACCCCTCAGCTTCGTGGACCTCCTCCTATGAGGCCGTGAACTCTCCCAGGAGCGCTTTTACTTTTTAATTTGGCTCAACGGGAATTATTGCGGCAGAAGCCATTCACTCACACAGTGGAAGAAGAGAAAGAACTGACTGCTACAGAGTGTCTGGCCTGGGTGTGACATACACATGGGTGTGACATTCACATCATACCCATAGCCATACACCAGACAAATAAATAAAATACAATGAAACTTAAGACACAAAGAATTAGCAAAAACAAAACCTTTTGTATTAACAGCTGAAGGAGTCTGGTAATGGAATTTTGCCTCTTGGCCTTCTTGGAAACTGACCTTGGCAGTTTCTCCAGCAGGGTGCTCTGTCCCTGAGAACTAGATGACAAACTCTGTGTAACCTTGAGTGAATCCTCGGACGCTTTGCCCAGTGAAGCAGATGAGCTGTTAGCGTGAGAAAGTTGCTTGTGGTTTCTGCTTTAAAATTGCTGCTTGGGTGCCTAATAAACGAGTCTTGATCAGAAACATGTCTTGACTCCACTCTTCAAATCTCTGCCCCTATCATTCCCACTCCCTCTTTCCAGTGGAAAGAGACCCTGCTGGACTTGCCCACTGGCCGGGCCAAACAACTGAAAAGGCCAAATGTTCATTTCCTAAACATTTGGGGAATGTAACGTGGGGAAGCGACACCTGTGTCCAGACTCTGCAAGGCTGACTGGTTGAAGGTCTTCAGCACCCTCACAGGCATTCCTTGCCCTCTTCTCTGTTCAACCCCTATAGTTGCTAGGCAAATCCAGCTGGAATGTACACCCCCCCTCCCCCAGCTTCCACCAACCCGAAGGCTAAGAATGTCTTCAGATGATCTGAGGTCCATAACAGAGACCTCACTCCGTTGAGACCCTCTTAGGAGACATTCCCACCAAACACCTTTGAAACACATCTAGATTTATGACCTTCTTCCTTAAGTTACTATAAAAACTGCACAAAACCATTTCAGCCTTGGAACACAGGGGTTTCTGGACTATCTGACTACTTGTGTTTGGCTCTAGAATAAACTATTTTTTGCTACTTTCAAATGGGGAGCCTTTTCCACCAGCAGCCTAATGCCACGTGTATTGATATGCTCTTCTTCACACATGGAGGAAGACAACTTGCAAGGAAGACAACTTCCTTCCACTGTGTGGGACCTGGGCTCATTGCCAGGTCTGGCAGCCGGCACCTGTATCAGCTCAGCTGTCTTGCCAGCCCACAGAACTGTATTTAATACCACAGTGACTCTGTGTGGTCAGTACTTGGCAGCTGTTCAGTAAGGGAGAAACGCACCCACAGAAGGGCCTTGTCTGCCCCAGTTACCCATCGGGGAAGTGGGGCACTACAGCTGCTTCTTGCCTTAGTCCAGTGTTTTTCTATCCCAGGGAACACTGGCAATTTCAGGAGACTTTGTTGCTCATCACTTGTTGAGATGGGATGCTTCACAATGTCCTAGGATGTGCAGAAACCATCAGCTCAAATCCGAGCAGCTGTGAGGCTGGGATGCACCCAGTTAGCCAATGCATTTTACACGGTTTAGAACCTCTAGCACAGTGGTTTTCAACCTTCCTGATGTTGTGCCCCTCTAATACAGTCCCTCGCGTTGTGGTGATCCCCAACCGTAAAATTATTTTGTTGCTACTTCATAACTATAATTTTGCTACTGTTATGAGTTGTAATGTAAATGTCTGATATTGCATATGGTCTTAGGTGACTCCTGTGAAATATGGTCATTTAACTCCCAAAAGGCTGTGACCTACAGGTTGAGAACCTAGAGGACTTCCAAAAGCTTTTGCAGGCGTGCGTGTGCACACAAACACACACGTGCACATACGAACTAAGAAGCATGCTGCAGAAACCAAGTGAATTTCCCTTATGGGCCTCTTTATCTCTTTATAAATAATTTATTGTCACAGCAGCCTCTTGTGAATGCCATTCAGGGTCATTTTTTTGCAGCTCCCAGTGTGGCAACTAGTGCCTCCTTGTGGCCATGAGAGGAACTTCATCCTCTTCTGAAACCTTAGGAAATCAGATCCTTTGCTCCAATTCAGTCCTCTGTTAGGAGACTTTCAGAGCTCCTGCTCCAAGGCTTCTTCTAGTTGCTTTTGTCTCCATTTGGGCTCCATTTTTGTTTTGTGTTGTAAATTCTACTTACTCTTTTAGAGGAGTAAAATCTGTCTCTCCTCTCCAAGCCCTTCCAGGTTTTCTCAGAAAAAGCAAATTTCCTGTCTTGCTTCCAGCTTCCTGGGCCTAGTTCTGAGAGTCATGGCTATGGTATAACTTGCTGATTTTTAATGTTTTTCTTTCTCTCCCACTCTGGTGGTAGAACCCAGGGTCTTGTGAGAGCTGGGCAACTACTCTATTGCAGCGTGACAGCCCCAACTCTCTTAAAATATTTAGTGTTAGTTCTGTGCAGAGCACATCCACCATATGATTCCTTTCATTGTTCCTTTTTTTTTTTTCTTTCCTTCTTTCTGGTTTTGTTTGTCTTGAGACAGAGTCTTGCTATACCCCTTGGTCAGGCCTCAAACTGGCAGCCATCCTCCAACCTCAGTCTCTTGAGTGTGAGCCACCATGCCTGGCCATGTTTCTTGTTCCTTTGGATAATCAGGAGGGATGTTAGATAGCATACGTAAGTAAGTTGGTTCTTGTAGAAGGAATCTCTTCTGTGTTCTATGGATATAACACCTATGGCCTATGGCTGAGGGAGGAAATAGGTGGGAATCTGGGAGGCAGAAGGGATTACAGGGGAGAGTGAGGTGCTCAAGAATGAAGCCAAGATGTGAAGAGGATGGACGCATGGTTCCTGAGCCCAGGTAATCAGCCACGTGGCAGAATGTACTTTAGTATAAATGGGCCATTTTAAGTTATGAGCTAGTCAGAGAAGAGCCAAGCTGTATGGCTGAGGTATTTGTAAAATAATAGTTGAGTCTTATGAGTAATTATTTCCAGAAAGCCATGGGGAGGGAGGAAACGCACCGTGACCGATTGCTACAGGTTTTACCTGGGAGCATGGCTCACTAGTACAGTGTTTGCCTGGAGAGTTCAAGATTCTGGGTGCAAGTCCCACTACCATGCCAACCAACTAACAAACAACAAAACCAGAAAAATCAACAATAACAAAAAGCGAAAAAGAAAAGATTCTGTGGGCTGGTCAGGGTCTTAGCCCACCCCCACTAGCTGAGTAGTTTGGCTAAATGGCTTGATAGCTCCAGGTTTCAATTGCCCAGTCCATGAAGCTTATAGCAGCCCTCTAGCAAAGGGTTGATCTTAGGATTAAATCAGCAGGATGTGGAAAATGCTTAGCAGTGTGGCTGGAGCATATACATGAAGCAGTAGCATTTACTATTCCTCATACTGAAATATATGCTATATGGGACAAAGGTTATGATTGTCTTTGTCACTGCTGTGCTCCCAACTCCGTGACCAATGCCTGGCATATGGTGAAGCTCATCTAGTATTTCCCTCTTGGGTGAGTGGTTGGACAGGATGGTAGGTGAATGAGTGAATGAATGGATGGATGTGGATAGAATGGATGGGTGGGTGGGTGGATGGGTAAGTAGATGGATGGATAGATGGGGGATAGATTGATGGGTGGGTTGGTGAGTGGGTGGGTACATGGATAGATGGCTGAGTGGGGAGGAACGAGACTTGACCGTGTACCCTGGGACAGGACACAGTGACCCAGCCATCTTTTTCTGGGGAGATAGCAGCACTGGAGATTGAGCTATACACATTCTAGATTAGCATTCTTTCTCTATTCTAGCTCATATGTATCTCCTTATAAGTAAGTGGTATTGACCCAGCCCAAAGTAAGTACTCAGGAAATGTTTATTGTGGTTTTTGTTCCTTGTTCTTGTTTTTGAGACAGGGTTTCTCTGTGTAGCTCTGGCTGTCCTGGACTCACTTTGTAGTCCAGGTTGGCCTCAAACTCAGAGATCTTCCTGCCTCTGTGTGTCCCATCAGGAAGGAAATGTAAATTGAATGAAAATGTGAACCCATAGCCTGGGATTGGGCAGAAGAACCTTGGGGTTCGGATGGGAGACATGGGCTGTGGGTGGGGCTGGACTGAGGTTCTTAAGGAAGATATGGGGCTGATAGGGCTGGTGCTTCTGCCTCAGGTTGTAAAGAATCTACATATGCAGCAACACAAACGGCATTTTCAGCAAAGGCCAGCTTTGGCAGGAGCCAGGAGGCACAGAAATGTGGGCTGTGGTGTGAAACAGAGGCAGGATGGGTGGTTTGGGCTGCAGCATAGGCTCAGGGAGCTGAGTAGGTATGTATGTGCCAGTCTCTGATTGTCAGACCCAGCTACCAGCCTCTGCTGGGCTGTTAATTATACTTCAGAGCCCCTGTTTCATCACCCACTGTAAACTTCAGTTCTCTGAAGAAGGCACACTTATACTGAAGATCTTGCTGAGTGACTGACCAACCAGAATATGGGGATTTCAGAGATGGAACATTGTAGCTGAGCAGCCCAAACTATCCTGGACTGTCTTTAGCTTCTTGGTAGCCATTTGCTAGCTCCCTGAATATTAGGTGAACCATCTGATGTGTGTAACTTAGCAGACTGCTAGCTGCCATCAACCCTGGGGTTGAGAATACCATCAGATATCCAACCTGCCTGCCTGGTTCCCTTCCATGTGTTTGCTAAATGCAGTGCTGTATGCTTTCTTCTGTTCTGTGACTGTGGCAGGTCAGTGGAATGTGTGTAGGGGACGACCTGAGCCTGTGTGCCCAGGTCACTCATCTTTGCCTCAGAATAAACTCTCTTCTTTCTTTTGAACCAATAACTGTGTTTTGAGTGAACTTGTCATGCAAGTGAAAGTTCATCTGTAGATGAAATGCTTAGTAGTTTGTTGCAACAATTTCCTTAGGGAGTGCTCACCTGAGCTCTGCAGTCACTCTGGTGTTGGGGTGTGAGGTGTGGCCTGGTGTATGCCCCTGTGCAGCGTGGGTCTACTGGTTTTGGTCCTTTTCTCAGTGTGTAGTATTGTAGGCAAGGCTGACAAGGTGGCCCAAGCTGCTCTCAGATTTTCTAGATCCTCACACCTCTCTCTGCCTTACTACTGCCAGGATTATAGGTGAAAGCCACCACACAGGGTTTACTTTGTACAGGCCATTCTTATATTGTTAAGGCACTCAGGGGATGCCTTTGGGAAGAGTCAGGAGAGGGAAGGGAAGGAGAGAGCAAGGGAGGGAGCAGAAGAGAAGGGAAGGAAAGGGAAGGGGAGGGAAGGTCCTGGGCAAAGACAGGGCATCAGGAAGCCATCTTTGGCCCACCTGATCCTATCAGGGCTCTGGAGTGTGACTGCATCATAGACTGTCCCACGGGAGAGGGGGCAGTGCCTCAGCAGTCAGCCATTGTCCCAGGGGAGGATGGCTCTGCCCAGGCATGGCCAGGCAAGGCAGCTGAGGATGAGCTCTGCCATGGGCTGCAGATGTGCCCATTTGATGCACGAGACCTTGGCCTGTCCCCTGATTCTCAGGGAAGGTCTCCTGGTGTAGAGATGAGGCAGAATTCCCTCCTCCCAACAGGCAGTAGAGACAAAGCTAGTCATTCCACACAGGGGACAGAATGACAACAGTCCTCAGGCAGGAGCGTGCTTGGTGTATTTCATATGAAATTTTAAATCAAATTATTTAATGTAATGTGTTAAATCATTTACTATTTTAATTAATAGCTGAAATTAATATTTAATTTTAAAGAGAGCGGCATGGTTGGAATTTGCTGAGCCAAGGGACTACTAGCTCAACAGAATTGCTCAGGGCTTAGAAACCATGGTGATGAGCACTGCGGATTTTTGGAGTGGGCATTTTGTTGTTACTGTTGCCATTGTTGTTTGTTTTTGGGACAGGGTCTCAAAATGTAGCTTAAGCTGGCCTGGAAGTCAAGATCCTTAACCCTGCTGGCCCACTGCTGGGGTTCCACAGTCCACCTAATGTATCTGGCTTTGGGAGGAGTTTCAGGTAAGAGATTGCTGAGACTTTAAATATGGTTCTCTCTCTCTCTCTCTCTCTCTCTCTCTCTCTCTCTCCCTCCCTCTCTCTTTCTCTCTCTCTCTCTCCCTATTGATCAATTGATCTATCTCCATTTGTTTATTTTATTTTGAGGGTGGGGTTTCTCATAACATCCAGGCTGGCCTTCTACTCACAATGGAACTCAGGGTGACCTTGAATTTCCAATCCTCTTGCCTTCCCCTCCTAAGTGCTAGGATTACAGGTGTGGGCTACATGCCTGATTTATGTGGCTCTGGGCACCGAACCCTAGGTTTTTCAGATGCTAGGCAGGCGTTCCACACATTCAGTCCCCCCAGTTCATTTTGGTCACAAGACAGAAACTGAGGAAATAGTGGAAGGAGACTTTGGGAGCCTTGGCCCCGTTCTACAACTGAATCCCATTTTTCAGAGGTGGTGAGGGAGGCCAGTTGATGGAGACCCAGCGAGGGGTAGGGAAGCTACCTACCCCATTTTGCACTATTCCACTATTGCAACGTCTACTCGGATTCATTGTATCCTTAAGAACCTGCCTGCTTGGCACCTGACCCTGCAGCGTTCCGCACAGGTTAGTGGGGCGCTTAATACAGACTTGCTGAGCCACAGTTCAGGGTTAGTTTATTTGAACTAGATATATCGAAGGTCAGGAGACGCTGATGGAGGAGGGAATACGGAGAGAGTGGTGGCAGGGTAGCGGACATTAACGTGACGCTGCAGGTAGCGCACACAAAACGGTAGAAAAGATGCTGACCTGAGCGAACGGAAGTCGTGATGACTCTGGCTCGGGCAGGATCGGGAAGCTCAGGGTGAAAGCAGATATAACGGGTGCAGGATGAGGGATTGCTTTGGTCGGATCTTAGCAGGCTGCTGGGACCCTGCAGAGAGCTCCGGCTACAGGCTGCTGGAGCGCGAGCGCCCCCGTGTGTCCCCTGAGTACAGGCGGGCGGAGGAGGCTGACCAGGGAGGACGCAGACCCGGTGTCAGCGCGGGTGAGGTGTGTGGAACCAAATCCTGTGGGTTGCACGGGACCACGTGTGCGGAAACCCACATGTGAACTCTGCATGACGCAGTGGGGCTCTGCGACAGGGTTCATTTGAGGCTGGGAGGTTTCATTTTGGATAGTAGAGAGGAACCGCTTAGCCGTACTCGAGTGTCGGCACCGTGGGTGGTCTTTGACAAAGATGCTGCTAAAGTGACAGTGAATGCTAACAGCTGGCATCTGTGAGGCCTACCAAGTGCTAAACGCTGTAAGAACTGGGCCTTGTCTTTATACTCTCAATTGGATGAGGAACACGTGAGTGAGACAGTTGACCTGTCATAGACCAGGAGACTTGGCCTAGCCTGTTACTGGACTAAGTCAGGCCATTTTCATAGTATAATCACTTGTTCTAACTTCTTTGTGGCTATTTTGAGCCATGGTCTCACATGTAGCCCAGGCTGGCTTTGAACCTGGCATCTGCCTGCCTCAGCCTTCCCCAAATGTGGGTCATCATGAGGCCTCCTTGACTTCTTTTCATTCTCACTGCTTTCTCCAAAGAAGCATTCTTTATTTTTTTAGTTATCTACTTTGAAAAGTTCTTACACGTATACAATGTAATTTTTTTTGTATTTTTTATTTTTATTTTTTTTGAATTTTATTTTTTTCTTATCAGTTACATTTTATTAACTCTGTATCCCAGCCGTGTCCCGATCCCTCATTCCCTCCCAGTCCCTCCCTCCCTCCCTCCTCTCCACCGTGCCCCTTTCCAAGTCCACTGATGGGGGGGACCTCCTCCCCATTCATCTGATCCTGTTTTATCAGGTATCCATCCAACTTCTCCCGGGATCCCCCGCACCCTCCTAAGGTCATACCTGCTTCATTTTTGCTTTATGACCCCTGGAGTCCAGTTGCGCTGCCCTTATGCTTACGGGAGGGGGAGGGGCCATCCAGTGCAGTATGGGCAGCCAAGAGCAGCCACACCCACCAGACTGCCGACTCCCCCCTCCCCAGCAAGCCCTCCTCTCTCTGGGCTTGAATGCTGACTGTTTTGATCTAGTACAGGTGACTGTAGCAGCTTTACCTTCAAGCTGGAGTCCAGCCCCATGCCATGCCAGGGCTTCCTGCTGGGCATGGATTCTACCCACCGATCCAGCCACAGCCCCTAGCCTCATTCATTTATTCTTCATTCTTCTGGTGGAGCAAGTCTGTGATAGCATGGAGCTTAATTCTGATGGAGAGATGGATAATGAGTAAACATACTGATAGTTGTGGATCCTGAAATAGATGGTAGAAAGAAGATAATGCAGAGTATGGAGAGAGAAAGCAGGGTGGCTAGGGACCTTTGCAAATGCATGGTTCATAGATGCTCCTATATTTGCCCCAAAGAGCATGATTAAGGAACTTCAGCCTTAAAATGCCTGGATGATGGGGAATCCAGTCCAAAGCTGGGCACCAGGATTGGGCCACAGCTTACTGGTTGGGTATTTGTCTAGCATGTATAAGACCATGGATCCATTCCTAAGCAGTGGAAGAAGTCAAGAAATGTGCTTAGAGGTTTGGGATACTGTGCCCTCCTAGCTCACTGCTTATATTGTTCTTAGCATAGTGAAACAGGCTCAGAGAGGTTCAGTGAGGTGCCTGAGCTCACAGAGCTGAAAAACAAGGGGGGTGTGATTTGAACCTGGACAACTGCAGTTAGGCACCTGTAGCTTTCACTACCGGCTTCTGGGAGAACTGCATTGAATTAAAATGCCAGCAAAAGGGCTGAGGGTGTAGCCCTCAGTAGGTAGAATGCTTGCCTAGTGTGAATGAAGCCTGGGTTAGAGCTTTGGCCTCGTGTAAACAAGGCGAACTGGCACATGTCTGTAATCCTAGCAATCAGGAGTTTGAGGCAGGAGGGTCAGAAGCTCAAGGTCATCCTCAGCCCCATGATCAGTTTGAGGCTAGCCTGGGATACAAGAAATCTTGTTTCAATCTGAACAAAAGCAAAAGCCTGTGTCAGTAGCTGTTTTGTGGATTTCAGAATATGAAGGGCGCTTAGTGATTAGTCAGGGATGGAAAGTTCAGAGAGGTGATATCCCTTCCCAAGGGCACACAACTGGGTCCTGAGCCCAAAGACACATTTCTAGAAGCTACGGACCTGCCTGTTTCCAGCCTGGGGCTCAATTCAGGTGGTGCTTGTCAGCTGACAGCCCCACATAGCAGCTGGCCTTTATGGGTGCAGACGTTTTTTTATGCCCTTTATTCAGGCAAAACTCATTCCAGAATTTGAGTAACTTTGCACCTGGGGACACGCTTCACAGAGCCTCGGGCGGCTCAGTTGGCTCACACTGGGTGAGGATGACTCACTTTCATTGCGCCTCTTTCCAGCCTGTGCCCGCTGTGGATAACCTTGCAGGAGGCTGCAGCTGTCCTGGAGGATGGCAGTGGTTCTCCAGTGCTCTCCTCACTGCCGGCAGCAGACGTGCTGTGCCATTCCTTCTCCTCTGCCACCTCCCCTCTGCCCACCTTCTCTTTCAGTTTCTGCAATCTGTCCCCTCGGGGAAAGGAAACCTGCCACCATTTGGGCCCTGGGTGAGTAATGGGTGCGCAGAAGAAAAATAAGATGTGGAACATATCCACGCAGCAGTCTGAATTAGGTTGACATTCTTTCTGAGCTCAGTTTCACGTGGCCCAGAGTGTTCCAACTTGTTTTCTCAAGCATCGACTTCCACGTTGCTCCTAAGGCTGGGACTAAGGGAGACCCAAATAAGGTTCCTTGACTTTGAGGCACAAAACGGTGAAGTTAAGTAGGCAGGGGGAACGATGACCCAGAAAGAGGGAGATGATGTAACCAGGTGTTTGAAGGCAGCCTTGATTTCAGTCATCCACTGGGCATCTCAAATGCCAGTGCCTCATTTCCTGGTTTTGGTAGTGTGGTCATCACAGTTTATCCAGCAAGTCACATTTCTCTGCTTGCTGCTGGATTTGCTTCAATGGGCAGGGCTCCCAGTATCCAGCTGTAATGGGGCTTATGGTCTCACAGGCAACATTAAATGACAACTCTAATTGTCATAGAATCACATCAGGCACCATGCAGAAGACTGAGGCATGCAAAAAAACAAAACCCAGCTTGAGGGTCACCATTCCAACTCTAGTCTTAACTGTGCCCCTCTAAGGGTGTGTCATCCTACCCCCCAGCCTTCTCTAAGAGGAGAGTGAGATGAAATCACAGCGTGACGGATGCAGCCAGCTCTCCTGCCCAGGAGTTAAGCCCAGGAAGTGGCCATGGCTGTTTTCTGCAAAAGCTTGAGCTTTAGGCGTGTGTTTGGTTCTAGAAGTGGAATATAAGATGGAGGTTTCCCTGGCACAGGCATAAACTGTTTTCTGAGATGTCTTGGTGCTTGGTGCATTCGTCTCTCAGTCTTCTCACAGATTTACCATCATCCTTATCATTTTCCTCCCTCTTCATCTTTATCTTTATATGTTTATAGTTTTTTTCATCTATCTATCCATCCATCCATCCATCCCTCCATCCATCCATCCATCCATCCATCCATCCGTCTATCTGTGTTAGGGTTTCTACTATACTGGGATAAGGTACAATGACCAAAAGTAATCTGAGGAGGAAATAATTTATTTGGCTTGCATTTCCACATCATAATCTGTCATTGTTGAAAGTCAAGGCAGGAATATGGAAGCAGGAACTGAAGCAGAAGCCATGAAGGAACTTGGCTTACTGGATTGCTCTTCATGGCTTGCTCAGCCTCCCCCCCCCTTTTTTTTTTTGAGACAGGGATTTTTGTGTTGCTTTGGCTGTCCTGGAACTCTCTTTGTAGACCAGATTGGCCTCAAACTCACAGAGAACCACCTGCCTCTGCTTCTTGAGTGCTGGGATTAAAGGTGTGCACCACCATGCCCAGCACTCAGCTTTCTTTTCATACCATCCAGAACCACCTGCCCAGGGTGGCACTGCCCACAGTGGGCTGGACCCTCCCACATCAGCTAAGCAAGAAAATGCCCCATGGGCTTACCCACAGGCCAACATGGGGGACATTTTCTCAGTCCAGTTTCCTTTTTTACAGATGACTTTAGCTTGTGTCAGGCTGAAAAAACTATCCACCCACTCACCCATCCACCTACCCACCTACCCATTCTTTGCCCATCCACCTATTCATTCATTTTATATTTCTTCTTTCCTCTACCATCTTGCAGTTTTTAAGAAGTGTGTGTGTTTGTGTGTGTATGTGTGTACATGTAGATGTCAGAGGACAGTGAGAGTTGGTTCTCTTCTTTCACTGTGTGGGTTCCAGGGATTGAACTCAGGTCCCCAGTTTTGGCAGAAGTGCCACTACCTGCTGAGCCATCTAGCTCTTTCCCTCTAGCCCATTAAAACTAATCAACCAAACCAAAAAACAAATAAACAAACAAACAACAAACTGTATGCATTTGGACTATAGACCAGGATTATTTAAACTTGTCACTGCTGTCATCAGAAATCGGATAATTCTTTTGTCACTCATGAAGGTCCTATGCATTATAGGATATTGTGTAGCCTTCCTGGAATCCACCCACTAAGCGTATCTCCCACCCCAATATTATGAACAAAAGATGCCTAAGACTTGGCCAGTCTAGGGCTCCAATATGGACTGCTTCCTCCCCCAAACACTACCTCCTCCAGACCCCTCACCTCACACTCAACCTTCTCACAGCTGAGTTACCCAACTGGCCTCCTACCATAGTGCCTCAAATCTCAGTTTCTTCTCGTTCTTTTGTAGACCCTGAGGTTCAGAAGATTGTTTTATTGTGAGCTGGAGGTATGTGGTCTGGCTCCGTGGTGCACCTGAGACTCCTGAGGGTCACATGTCATGGTCTTCCCCATAGAGCATGGCCCAGCTCTCTTCCAGCCCCACCCTTCCCTCTTCTCCAGGGACTGAACTACTTCTCCACTTCCCACACTCTTGGAGATGTCCCAACTTTTAAGGGAGCTTTTGTGACTACATGGAGTCCTTGGAACAAAGTTAATTGTTCTATTAGATTTGTAGGTCCAGGGAGCTTAACAGGATGTAGGAAAGAAATCCCAATTTCATGAAGAAGGGGAAGATCTCTGTGTGGGACCTATGTCAGTCAATTTCCAGTTCTGAGATAAAATGCCTGAGGAAATCAAGCAAAGGGAGAGGATTTATTTTGGCTCATGGTTTCAGCCACTTCAATCTATCACTTCTGGGCATGTGTGTGGCAGTGAAGACACTTTTTTAATGAGGGACAGGAGACAGAGAGATAAGAAGAGGCCAGGGATAAGCTACACCCTTCAAAGTTGTACCCCAGGAAACTTACTTCCAGGCCTCACTTCCTGTTTTTCATGCATCCTAATAATGCCATCAGACTATGAATGCATCTATGGCTTATTCCGTTTGATTAGGTCAGAGCCCTTATGTGACTGGACTTACCCAGCAAGAGAGCAAGTCTACTGAACAAGAGTGTGGGCAGGTCACTTTATAACCCAGTTGATAATTGCCTGCTCTTTTCACAATTTTTTCCTGGGCCCCCCATATAGCCTCCAGCTCCCCACGTGCCACTACCTTTCTTTCAACATACCGTTAATTTCCAAACAAAAGTCTGGCCTGCCAGGCTTGGCTGCCAACTCTTTCATTCATGATCGTCATTATTGAGTTTAAATTGCTCTTTCCTTTCCTCCTCCCTTTCCTCTTCTTCCTCTTCTTTTTTGAGTCTGGTTCTCATGTTGCTTAGGCTGGACTCCAACTCACTACCTGAGGATGACCTTGAACTTCAGATTCTCCTGCCTCTTCCTCCCAGGTGCTGAAATTATAGACGTGTGCCACATTTGGATTGTGAGTTGCTAGGGATGGGACCTAGCGCTTCAAGTATGCTAGGCAAGCACTCCGCCAACTGAGCCACACCCTCAGCCATGGTTGTTCTGTGAATCTGGGGACTTTTACAGACCCTGCTTGAGCCTCGCTCTACTTATCTGCATAAAAAGGAATGCTGACAATACCAACAGAGTTCAGCTGAGCCACGATGGCGTAGCTGCTTAGAGAAAATGACAGCAGCCAATGCTGCGATTACTAAAAGCCTCCCATGTGATAAAGCTCACTGCCCATGCATGCTTTTCCTCTTTCAGAGGCCTGCTGGGCAGAGCAGTGTGGCTTCCTTCCGCCTCCCTGAACTCCTTCTCTCCATCAGTTTGCTATTCTTCAACACTTGTTCTGTTCTGGAAACTTGGCAGGTAGCGTGTGCAGTTATTTTCAGAGGAACGAGTGGGTAAAGTCAGCAGTGTTTCCCCCGTAATGTCTGTGCCCAGGGATTAGGAGTTGATGGTGCATCTGCTTTGTGTATAAAAGACTTCTCCCTCCCCCAGCCAGCACCACCTCTGCCTAGGAGGCAGGAAAGGCAGGATCCAGCTTTTGCCTGGTTCTCTCTTCCCCTCTCAGGGGTGTGTTTGCTGACAGGCCATCGTGGTCAAGAGTGTCTGTGTGAGGAGAGAAGAAAGGGCCACTTTTGGGGTCATACACTTTGGATTGGGGTTTAAAGTTTTCTTCAGTCTGCAATCCGGCCTGAGAAGATGGTGACAGTGACAGTGGTTAGTGCAATGGCAGCACCCACTCTTCCCTGTCTCAGAACCCCCTAGCCTCATATGGGGAGGGTGGGGTCTTTCTCATGGCCCTCCTTGGCGTGCAGAGTTAGCTTTGGGTCCTCTGTGAGGTCATGCTGCTGCCAGGGCAGTCCGAGTGTGTGTGCTCTACTACCTGAGCTACACCCCATTCCTGGCATGTGCTCTTGGGGCAGCTACACAGGGGTAGGAATGAAGACCTCCATCTGGCCAGAGCCTTCTGCCTGAGACAGTTGACTGAGGAGGGTGCTAGGCAGTGTAGCCTCTGGCCTGCAGAGCCTTGGCTGTCACCTGGGCACTCGTCCTACTGTAATGCTGCTCTGGGCTTAGGCCTCTCATTAAGTGACCTCCCTCAGTGTTCCTCCAGGCCAGCCTCCCTACCTATGCCTTCCTGCCCCCATCCTGAGGCCCACACACCTTCTTGTTTCTCACAGTAGGTAGTGGATCAGGATGACCCTTTTCTGAGCAGTACTAACAGAACCAAAGAAATATGAGCTGTAGAGAGTGCATCCCTATTCTGCTCAGGGCAGAGAGGCTCCAACCTTTCCTCTCAGAACCCCAGAGCGCTTTGTAACCATCAAACAAAGATTATCCCCCCAGTCCATGTCCCAGTCAACTTCTTCATTTTGTGGGAGAGGAAGCTGAAACCCAGCGTGGAAGCTAACTTGTGTTGGTTGGTGTGCCCCGTTAAACAGACATCTGGGGATTTTGATCTGTGTGTGTGTTTGGAGGCCAGGGGTCTACGCTGGCTCACATCCTCAGTCACTTCTTGATCTGGGATTTTAACACTGATTTTTCTTTCTATCTTTCTTTCCGTTCTTTTTTCTTCTCGATAGGACCTCATGTAGCCCAGGCAGCCCTCGAACTTCTGATCATGCACCCCTCTACCTTTCAAGTGTTGGGATTACAGGCAAGTACCACCACACCCAGTTTATGTGGTGTGGGGAGCAAATCCAGGTCTTCAGGCAGGCAGGCTAGGCAAGCTCTCTAGCAACTGCTTTAGCCCTTGTCTCTCATTGAACCCAAACGTGCTGATTCAGCTAGGCTGGCTGGCCAGTATGTCCTAAGGATCCTCCTGGTTCTGTCTCCCAAGTGGATTACTGGTGTAGGCTGCCATGTCTGGCCATTTTACAATGATCCTGGGAGTCGAACTCGGAACCTCATGCTTGTGTAGCCAGCACTCTACCAATTGAGCCATCTCTTCAGGACTCAGATAAATACAGCCTGATGCCAAGTTCTGTGTGTTTGACCAGTGTCGTCCCACTCCCAGGTGACCTTGGATGAGGCAGCCTGCCCATACCTTAGCTTCCCTGTGGCTCCATGAGGATAATAGGTAAGTTTCAGGACAGCACAGCTGTAGTGACAACACTGACGGTGCTGGCAGGTGCATGTGTGTTTCTTCCTGTTTGTCTCCCTCTCAGCAACTTTTCTATGTTGACACAACAGTACTGTGATTGGGAAAAGATGGCAATGCGAAGACTTTAGGGCTGTGCTGAACACTCGGTGCTGACACATGGTGGTCTCACAATCCTTGTGATTGGTAGATGCCTGAAGCTGAGCCAGGCTAGGGTCTGAAGGGTCTTTCACAATCTCTGCCTTTCTTAACCCAAGCTTCTGCCTTTTGGAAGCCTTTTTAGCACTTTCTCTTTGGCTTGGCTCTTACATTTGTTGGCACCTTCCAAAACCTAGGCAGCCGCAGACGGCAGAGAGGGATTCTTTTTCTCTTTAAAGGGCCCAGCTCTCCTCTTGGCCTGCTCTTCGTTTCCTTGCCTGTGTTGGGTAACAGAGCCTCGGAGGGCAGTGTGAATCTGGGCACACTTCTTGGTGTCATACTTCTTGGTGGAGGAGCCGGGAGCAGCGCCTCTTCTGGGAAGGAGGAGTACTCTTAGGATCCAGTGCCTGCTCCAGGTCATGCAGGTGGCTTAGTAGTGGGGAGCCGAACAAGGCACCTCCTTTCCTGGAGCTGCTGTGGCCTCCTGAAGCACCGACCCCCTCCTGCAGGGGCAATCTGGCATTCCAGGCAGCATCCCACTGGTTTCTGAGCACCAGCTGGCGCACTGGGACCAGCTACAGAACTTCAGTTCTTATTTCCATAGGATGAGGTGGGAGGGAATCTGGGCCTGCAGAACTACCTATGGGAATAATAACAGTGACCTCAACAATGGCAGCAGCAGCAGCAGCAGCAGCAGCAGCAGCTCTTGGTTAATGAGTGTCTGGCTGCTTGTCAGGGGTTACAGCTGCCATCAGGTTGGACCTGCAGCAGCCCCATGCAGTTGGGATTGCTCTTCCCATTTTACAGATGGGGAAATATGAGGTGGGGATTGTGCTTAGTTGGTGGGGAGCTTGCCTAGCACTCACAAAGCCCTGGGTTCCATCTTCAGCATTGCACAAACCGGGGCGTGGTGGTGCTGGCTTAAAATCTCAGTATTAAGTGGGTGGAGGCAGGAGAAGTTCAAGGTCTTTTCTGGCTGCCTAGTGAGTTTGAGGCCAGCTTGAGCTACATAAGACTCTGTCTCAGAAACACAGAATTGGTCTGGGCATGGTGGCATATGCCTTTGATCTCAACACTCTGGAGGCAGAGGCCAAGTGATTTCTGTGAGTTTGAGGCCACCTGGAACTTCCTTAGTAAGACCCAGTCTCACACAACAATGAACAAAACAACCACAACGACAAAAGGTCTGGGGAGAAGTTGGCTCAGGGGGTAAAGTGCTCGTGAGGACCCGTGTTCAGATGCCCAGCACACAGGGAAAAAGCTGCGTGTGGCTGTGTGAGCCTGTAATTCCAAAATAGTGCGGTAGGGACAGCTCATTGGCCAGCCAGCTCCACTGAAATGGCAGGCTTCAGGCTCAATGAAGAGATCCTGGCTCAAAAATTAAGGTGGAGAATAATTGAAAAGAAATGTGTGTGTGTGTGTGCGCGTGCACGCACGCACAACTTTTGGGGATTGGTTCTCTCCTTTACCAAGTGGGGTTCAGAGACAGAGCTGAAGTTGTCAGGCTTGGTGGCAAGGGCCTTTCCCCGCTGAGCTGTCTAGCTGGGTGATTATTTAGCACAGAGGGCTGCCTTACACTGTAGCATCCATGTTACGGGTGAGCAAAATGAACAGGGTCGTGTGTGGGAACACTTGGCTCCTAGATGGTGGCACTGTTTTGGGAGATTGTGGAACATTTTACTTTTGAAATTTAACTTAATTTAATTTATGTGTGTGGTATAGTGTATATGTGTAGGTGTGACTGCCTGGGAATGTGCATGTGGAGGTCAGAACTCGATGCTGGGTGTCTTCCTCTAATGCTCTCTACTCTTTTCATTGTTTGCAGGGCAAGTAGGAAGACTTATTGAGATGTAGGACAACAACTCCCTGCAGCAGGAGGGGTCTTGAAAATGGGGTGCCCTTTACTGTTTTTTGAGACAGGGTCTCTCATTGATCCTGGTCATCACTGTTTTGGTTAAACTGCCTGGCCAGGGAGCCTCCGAGATCTGCCACTTCTATGATCTGAAATAAAGGCTGGACCAGCCCCACAGACCAGGTGATGACAGGTGTAATGGTCTTTCTGCTTCATGGATTGAATGTTTAAAGTCCTACTGTCCGGAGATGTAGAAAAATGCAACATCTGTGGGGTAAACCCAGATACATCCAGGACGAGGGCGTGTGATGAAGCAGTGTTGGGGGATGCTACTGGGCTAGACTTCAGAGACACCACGAGGAAGAGCTAGCTGGAGATCCAAAAGGCACCGAGAGCAGGAGCTGGGAGTCAGTCAGCCGTTGGTTCTTGTGAAAATATCCTGGGTGGAGTGGAGAGCAAAAACAGGTGAAAGTCAAAGGACAGCAGGGATGTGTAAGCTGAGAGATGGAGAACAGCCACTGCATTTAGAGATGTTGACTGAAACACTACAGGAGGAGCTAAGCTGGGTGTCGGGGTACCAGCGTGGGTTCACTGGCTTGCTGTGTCAGGCCTGCTGACCGCACAGTTCCAAGGCGTGTAGTTCCACAACAGCATTCTTCCTGCACTCTTTCTGCAGAGACAGGACTGTTCTATGTCTGTGTGACCCATACTCATGTCTCCCCTCTATGTGTGTGTGTGTTCATATCCCCCATTTATGTGTCTGTGTGGTCCATATTTTCCACTTTGTGTATGTGTGTTCACCCTGTGTGTTTATATCCCCCATTCTTGTGTGTTTGTGTTCATGCTTCCCCACTCTTGAGTGAATGTGTGTGCTCATATGTGCCTCCCACAACCCCCTGCTTGTGTGTGTGCGTGTAAAAGTTACTTTGGTACACCATGCATTTTCTTTTGAAAAAAGAAAATCACAATCATTTGAATTTTACCAAAGAAGACTCAGCAGCCAGATACTGGGGTGAAGACCTATGAGCTCAGAGAGGTAGAGAAAGGACCCAGCTGATCTTCCTACTCAGCCGACATCCCAGAAGGAAAAAGTGCTAAGCCAAAAGCCAGAAGCCAAAAACCAAAAGCCCAAGGCCAAAAGCCTGCTAGCTCATCCGAAAGCCCAGGAGGAAAAGGCCAAAAGCTAAAAGAACTAGAGAGCTAAAGAGCCCTTTTTCTTCATGCTGTCTTAAATACTCTTCTCTTAAAGCTTCTCCTTTCTGTTAATCCCTGTCAGCTGGTCACTTGCAACACTCCTTGACTTAGGGTTAACTTCATTAAACCCTGTGTACAGAAAGCTCTAGGGTTAAAGGTGTATGCTAGGGCTGAACCACACCAAACAAAAGACAGGTTTTTATGGTCCGCAATCTCGGGGTTCACAGTGGGATCAAATATCCTGCAAGGTGTGTGTCCATATTCTACCCCTCCTCTTGTGTGTGCATATGTGTTCATATTCCCTCCTTTTGTGTTTGTGTGTGTGTATGTCTCTATGTGGCTCATATTCATACTTCACCCTATGTATATACATGTTTATATTCTCCCCTCACTTGTGTGTTCATATTCCCCTCTTGTGTGTGTGTGTCTGTGTGTCTGTGTGTCTGTGCGCCCATGCTCACATATAAGCCAGCAGACAACCTTGGACATCATCTTTAGGGATGATGATGGTCACCTCTTTGGTGACAGGGTCTCTGGCTGGCTTGGAGGTCACTAGGTTAGCTAGCCGGTGACTCCAGGGGTCCTCCTGTTCCCTCTGAGTGCTGAGATTGCAGGCATATGCCACCACGACTGGCAGGTTTTCACAGGTTCCGGGAATGGAACTCAGGCCATCATACTTGTAGAGCCATCTCCTTGGCCCCATGTTGTCACTTCTGAAAGCTTCTAGAGGCTTCAAAGTTCTCGAAATGTCAGTAATATGACCAAGAAACTGTATCTTAAATTTTACTTAATTAAAAAAGAATATATTGGGCTGAGGATGTAGCTCAGTTGGTAGACCTCAGTTAGTAGCTCAGCATGAAGACCTGGCTCTAGCATAAACGTGTAAACTGGGCCTTTAAGCTCAGCACTCGGTATGTGAGGCAGGAGAATCAGAAATTCAAGGTCAGCTATGTAAATTTCAGTTCCGACTTTGAGCGCTGCTGCTGCCGGTGTTCACAGACTTCCACTTGGATAGCCTGTCCCTGGGGAGTTGCAGTGGCCAGTCTGCGCACAGCATGCTTCAGAACATGCTTATTTTTCTTTGTGGCATTGGAACAAATTAACAGGCAGCTCGAAGATAATTAATGGTTTGAATGATGCAGAAAAGCCAGAAGCAACCAACTAACAAGCCAAACAACAAACAAACTCAAATGATCAGCCACTGAGAAACTTGTTACTCCTGAAGGTGGTGGAGGGGCAGAGGGGGCCTGCTGTTAACTCTACAGGGCATCAGCCAAGTACTATGTCTGACTGAGACCCCGTGTGAAGGTCCTCCACGAAGGTGAAGGCTGTGTGCAAACTGTGAATGTCCTCAATTCCTCATCTCTCTCAGATTCTCTACATTCTCTTGTGCAATTGGCATCTGTCTTAGTTTCTCTTTCTGTTGCTGTGATGAAGGCTTTAAAAGGCTCACAGTTCACAGTCCTTCCTGGCAGGGGAATGAAGGCTGAAGCAGCTCTTCACATGGTAGGTCAGAGGAGAGTAATGAGTGCTAGCGTTCCATTCACTCCAGCCCAGGGAACGGTGTTGCCCACAGGGCTGGCGCTCCTACCTCAGCGGACTGCAGTCAAGGTAATTCCCCATAGTTCCCCTGCAGCGATCCCTAGGTGATTCTCCATTCTGTCAAGTTGATGTTAGATGGTAACTGTCACAAGGCTCCTCCCATAAAGAGGCAGACAGCTTTTAGTTTGGATTTCTTTGTCTCACTCATTTGGCCACAAGAAGGGCAGGAGGTATATCTGACCAAGGACACTGCTATGCTTTGAGTGCTGCTGAGGTTTGATAGTTTCTTGAAGACGGGGTTCACTGAAACTGGCTGCTGATTATTAGGGTTGAAGTGCAAATCTGTGAATATTTGAAATTACAACTTTTACCAGACTCTATTACCATCATCTTTGCCCTTTGGCATTATGGTTTCTCTGGATGGCATTTGTGAGTTAAATATTGCTTCTGGACTTTCAAGTGCAAAACATTAGTTTTAGAAAGTAGGATGAGAGAAGGGATTTAAAAATTATGTATCATATCATCTTTAGACATAATCAGTTTTGATATTCTGTTGTACAGTCTTTTAAAGATTTTATTTTGAAATTATGTGTGTGGTGTGAGTCTATGTGTGGGTATGTTTATGTATGAGTTCAGGTACCCAAGGAGGCCAGAAGAGGCCATTGGATCTCTTCGGGCTGGAGATTCAGATAATTATGAGCTGCCTGATACAGTTGCTGGGAATTGAACTCAGGTCTTTTACAAGAACAGCAAGTGCTCTTAACCATTGAGCTGTTCCTCCAGCCTTTTAGATACAAACAGAAACGCATGTGTGTATACACAAACGCCTATACAAAAATCTCATTATACAGGCTCTGACTTGTACACTCTTTAGTTCAGCATCATACGTAACAACATTGTATCATAACTTTAAATCTTGCCTCAGAACATGAAATTTAGCAGATGCATACTAATATTGTATGGTAGAGCTGTGTTGTGTTATATTTAATGGTTTCTTTCTTCTGGACACTTCAGTTCTCTGCAATTTTTTATTGTTACAAATGGTCTGCAGTATTTTTCTCTGCCCATAACTCTAAGTGTGATTGCTCCCCCAGGCTGTGTTCCTAGTGGTAAAATTCCTTGGTGAGAGGGTCTGAGCAATTTAAATAAGGTGTTTCTAAGTTGTTCTCAGGAAGGGCAATTTAAAGTCCCACAATGGGAATATGAAAGAGACCGATGATATTGTCACTCACCCAAAGGCACACTGGGGAAATAGTGAGGCAGACAGGCAGGGAGTGAGTGGCCTTAACTCTGTGGTTTACACGGGGTCATCAACCTATAATTGTATAATCTCATTAAAAACAACTTTAGGACTGAGAAGGTAGCTCAATCACCATAGTGCAAGAGTAACAGTCTTATCCACAGAGCTCACATTAATAATAATAAAGAATAATAATATAGTAATAGTATAATAATATATAATATATAATAATAATAATAATAATAATAATAATAATAATAATATAGTAATAATAATAGCCAAGGCTGCTGGTGTATTTGTGTAATCTCAGGGTTAGAGAGGTGTTGATGGGCAGCCTAGCCTGTACTTGATGAGTTCCAGGCCAGTGAGAGGTACTGTCTCAAAAAAACAGATGGCCTTAAAGAATGATACCGATGGTTTGTTGTCTTCTGGTCACCACATGTGTGTGAAGCACACACACACACACACACACACACACACACACACACACACACACACATGCTCACAGACGATGTTGGAAGGTGACCCTGCAGAGAACTGGGGGTGTGTGTGTGTGCATCCTTGTTCCACTGACAAGCCCCACTGCTTCTAGCTGTGCAGTTTCTGGCTATGTTTTAGAATTATTTTTTTCAACTGGTAATTAAACCTACAGCACCATGGATTTGAGGCACACACTCTGCCACTGAACTACAGCCTCAGGCCGTGGTTCTGCCTTTGGTAGAATTGTGTAAAGAAAAGACAGGATGTGATCGTATTGCTTTGGGAGGTGGCCCCACCAGACCTCTTATTTGATAGCACTGGCCTCTGCAGAAGGGCAAACTCTAGATCCATTGCTTTGTGACTTATGACATTTTGCCAGCCAGGTTAACACTGTGATTTTTGCCTGTCTGCTTAATGAGTTCTAGGCCAGCCAGTGAGACCTGTCTCAAAACAGAAACAAACAAACAAACCAACCCTGTGGCTTTTACATGGGAATCATAGAGCAGAAGGCTTGATGCTAGAAGGTGCTCTTTGAAGGTGGGGTGGGGTCTTTGACTCTTATATCCAAGGGAAGTCTCCACAGGTGTGTGCTGCAAGGAGAAAAATGTCAGATCTGCCGTCTCCACAGGAGCACAGGCTGGTCCTCTGTTATGGATTTACACATTTCGGATTTTCCTGAGACAGAGTTTCTTTAAGAAACTCTAAGTTTTATTCATGTGTTTGAGTATTTGGCCTGTGTGTGTGTCTGTATGCATGTGCACCACATGCAGACCTGGTGCTCACAGAGGCCAGAAGAGGGTGTTGTGTCTCCTGGAACTGGAGTTACAGGGATTGTGAGCCACCATGTAGCTACGAATTAAACTCAGGGTCCCTGCAAGAGCACCAAGTGCTCTTAACCACCAGGGTATTTCTCCAGCTCTAGGCTTCATGTAATCTACTCTGGCCTTGAATTTGCTGTGTAGCTAAAAATGTCTTGAACTCCTGATCCTCTTGCCTGTACCTCTCAAATAGCAGACCACAGGTGCCATCACACCCACTCTGTGTGGTGATGGGGACTGAACCAGGACTTCATGAATGTTATGTAAGCACTCCACTAACTGATCTACATCCCTGGCCCACTTTTCATGGTCTTTTAATCTTTTTTTCTTTTAGAGCTGAAAACCCCTTTTCACAGTATAAATAAAGAATTTTTCTTCTGGTAATGGCCAGGAAAGGGGCTGGCCTTCCCACAGACAACAAGCATATTTCCTAGAAAAACAATGTTAAAAACTAGACTTAGAGATGGGCGGTGGGCAGGGCTGGAGAGATAGCTAGCCTCGCCATCTTCAGATAGCGTCCTGCTCTTGCAGAGCATCAGTTCCCAGCATCCATTTCAAGTGACTCACAGGTGACTGCAGCTCCAGCTTCAGGGCATCACACACTCTCTTTTGGCCTCCACAGGCACCTGCACTCATATGTGTATACTTCTCCCCTGTGCACATGGACACGGAGTAAAAAATCAAGTGAATCTTTAAAAAACAAACAAACAAACAAACAAACAAACAAACAAACAACAAAACCTCACCAAAAACCATGAGTGGTGGTGACTAGAGCCTCAATATAAAATCTGCATTCTTGGCCCAGAGGGTGAATTCATAGACATGAAACTGACAGGAAACTAAGGAAAGAGTAGAGGGAAGGAGTTGGAAAAAGGTTAATGCCAATTCTGTTATGCATAATCCTGGAGTCTCTGGCTGACCAGAGACTCATAGCATCTCTGCATCCGATAAATCTTGAGCGCAGACAAAACGAGAGGGGTGAGCTGAGGATTGGACAGCCTGACTGAGTTTACAGATTGAGTCCAGGCAAGTTAATTACCCCCTTAAATAACTTAGAAAACCAATAACAAAAATATTCTAGGGAAGTAGAAAAGAATCCAGTCTCCATAATACAACATTCTCAACAGCTGGACTATAATCTAACATTCCTCAGACTGTTCCTGCAGGACAACAACAAATTTGGTTCTTAGGCCTGTGCTGTGAGCGCTTTACCCATAGAGCCGTCTCGCTGGCACAGGCAGTGGCTTTTAGAGCAGTTATTTTTAATAAGGTGATATAAAGGAAGGCATGCTCACTCTAAAAGAAAATGTAACAAACCTTAGCCAAAATGTCAACAATAAGAAAGAAGCAAATAGAAATTTTAGATTGGAAACATATAATATCTAAATTGAAACACTGTCAGAGTTAACAGAATAAAGCAGACAAAAGAATAGTTCAGTGAATTTGAAGATAAATCAATAGTACTTTTTTACAATATTAGCTACTGTACTTTTTCTCACCCCCCCATGCTCTCTTTATACCAATCTAAACAGATGTCTGGGTAGCCTCAGGGGATAGAAGAGACAGGATAAAGTGCAATAGAAGCTAGGCATGGTGGCACATATTTATAATTCTAGCACTGGGAAGGTAAAGGAAGAAGAATGACAAGTTTAAGACCAACCTGAGCTTCATAGTAAGATCCCAACTCAGAAAAAAAAAATCAAGGGTTGTAACCAGTGAGATGGCTCAGTGAGTAAAGGTCCTTGCTGCAAGCCTGACAACCTAGATTTGATCTCTGAACACGTGGTTGAAAGAGAGAACCAACTCCTGCAAGTTGTCTTCTGACCTCCACACATGTACATACCACGTCCCTCCAATAAGTAAATGCATGTTTAAAAAACTCAGGTCTGGGCACAGCTCATTAGTAGCATACCTGTGTGCCATGTGTAAGTTATCACCTCCAAGTAGATAACTGTCAACGAAAAATTGTAAGTCCTTGCTTTTGGTGCTCCAGAGCCCAAGCCTTTGGGGGAATTGAAGAGGGATTCTCAAATATTTAGAGTTTGAAAAGAGTGGGTTTCTCTCTACATTGAGGGTCAAGGGAGAGCAAAGAAGGTATTAAGGAGAAACAACAAAGACAAAACAATCTGGACAAAGACCAAGGTCACAGCTCTGGCAGGTATTTCTCGGTTATTATATGCTCTGGATTTGTGGCAAAACAGGTCACTGTGCAGACAGTCGCTGGGCAGAACTGGTCAGATGGTCTTCAACTCTCATACAGAAGGTTCAGGAAGTGTTACCCCACCACAAGTCTAGAAAAACAGAATGCTGAAAATAAATGGTAAAAAATAGGGCTGATAACCACAGTAGGTACCATTCCGCGTCTTCCGGCATTAGAATTGCTGACCATGGCTCTTTTATTGACTAAAAAATCCATATTTTGAAATACCAACTCCCGTTGTTACCAGAGATAGGAATTTGGGAGGTAAAGTTAGATGGGTTCACGAGAGTGGGGTCCCCAAGATGGGATTAGTGTCTTTGTAAGTAGAGGTATGCGAACTTGCGGTCTCCGCTATGTGAAGGTACAATGAGAAGGCAGTTATGTCCGAAGCTGGAGAGGGATCCTCACCAGATCCCAACCAGTCTGGGTCGTTCCCTTGGACTTTCAGAACTGGAGATAACTACATCTCTGTTGTTTAATATACATGGTCTATGGCCAAAACTGGGGAAATATACACCATTCCCTATTGCTGTATTGCCCTATAAGGTCACACTAGTCACACATGGCTATGAAAACCTGGTTGGTCTGATTTAAAGTAGCTTTTAGATACTTCTAAATCCATGTGGGGTTCATATTGATTTGCTCATGGAGCCTATATTGGTTTCTAGAGCCCCACATCAATTTCTTCATTTTCTGTTTTCTACTTGACCTTGTAGACATGCAGGTCTATAATCCCAGCTGCACAAGAAGCCAGGAGACCTGAGTTCAAATTTGGGCTTTGACATTTACGTGACTTTTGGGGAAGTCACCACTGTCTGGCTTCGGTGGCTTCTTTTGCACAATGAGGATGTTGGTCTTAATTTCCAGCTTTCTGCAGTGGAAACGTCCTCTCCCACACACCTTTGAATTAACCATTTTGAGGGGGGTGGGATGTTGTTGTTGCTAGCTTTGATGAGATTTTCCTCCTGGGCAGCCCCTCCCCTTGCCCTGATTTTCTCAACTCCTGCTGCTTCTGCATCTTTGGGGAGTCCTGTTTTCACTGGGGCCACCCCCCTCATTCAACAGGGGGCTGCACCCCACATCATTCCGCTTAGCTAGTTGTTTACAAAATGCTAAGTCAATCATGTTTCTTTTTCCTTTCTGGTTGATATCCTCGGTTTTCCCCTCTCGTAAATCACATGTTTTAGCTCACTTTCCACCATTATTCTCAGGCACCCTTAGACTCATGAACCACTGTTCCAAGTGGTGCGCACCTATTTTAAGAACTTAATTTGTTTGTAATGCATATATCAGCTTTGTGAATTGTTTCTTGCTTGTAATTAAATTTTAAGCTGTAGCCTGCCCCCCCACCCACCAAGATGAAACTTAAAGCAAATTTGGTGAGATTAATCTTGCTGACTGCATTCAGATCTTCTGACATATTCCTTGAACTAAGAAAGTTTGTGATGGGGACTGGGTGTGTTTTTTCTTCTGTCTATCTGTATCCTTGCTGATCTTGGAACAATGTGGTCCTTACTGAGCTTGAGTGCCAAAGTTAGAATCAGATGCCTTTTAGTTTCTTTGCCAAGATAGGCAAACCTTTTCTCCAAACCCTCTCTCTTCACAACTTAAACTGGTCTTTTCTTTCAAGAGTCCCTGGATGTGACCCAGGCGTTGGTGAATCAGGACTCATGTGTTGTGTTGTGCCGTGCTGCTTCCCTTAGCACTGTAGCAGTCAGTTGCTAATTTCCAAAGTCTGCTGTGAGTGTTAGGTCTGAGGGAGTGCCCAATCCAGAAATGAGCTCAAGCTGTACTATAGAAAGATTTCCGACAGTTATGTAAAAGCCAGCTGTGGTGGTTTGACTAGTATGGCCCCATAGATTCATGTGTTTGAATGTCTGGACCACAGGGAGTGGCACTATTAGGAGGTGTGGCTTGTTGGAGCCGGTGTGGCATTGTTGGAGGAAATGTATCACTTTGGGGGTGGGCTTTGAGGTCTCCTATGCGCAAGCTACACCCAGTGTGGCACACCATCTCCTTCTGCTGTCTGTGGGTCAACATGTTGAACTCTTGGTTCCTCCAGTACCATGTCTGCTGACATACTGCCAAGCTTCCCACCATGATGATAATGGACTAAACCTCTGAAACTATAAGCCAGCCCTAATTAAATGTTTTCCTTTATAAGAGTTGCCTTGGTCATGGTGTCTCTTCATAGCAATAGATATCCTAACTTATATACCAGCATTCCTCAGGCCTGTAAAACAAGGCCTGTCTTCCAAAAGGAGTCATTTACCATACCTCTGGCAGAAGGGCATATGAGTCGCCATTGGCCATACAACCTGTGGTTGCATATCAAAGCCCACACCAGCATCTTGGCCCTTCTCACTGCCTCTCCAACCCTAAACTCCCAAGTCTGCTCCAGCTCACAGGCTACCCTGCCCCACGCCCTGCTTCGCTAACCCTGGCCATGTCCAGTCTGTTTCTTTTTCTCTCAGCTCTGGACTCTTCCAGATGCCTCTGGATGTTCTCTCTCTGTGTCTTGCTTGCTCTTTCTCTCTCTTTTATCCACAATAAAAACAATCTTCCCTAATCACAACCAGCATACAAATCAGAAGTGCCCATTTTGTAGTTTGCAGTGATGGGGAGGTCAGATTGGATATAGATAACATTATTTATTTTGTGTATGTGTCAGAGAGAGCAAGAGCAAGAGAAATCTGGAGCAAGTGAGAACAAATGAGAGAGAATGAGAGAGCAACAGAGAATGAGAGAGTGACAGAGAGTGAGAGCAAAAGAGAGAGAGGGAGGGCGAGAAAGAAAGGACAAACTTGGATGCTGTTCTTCAGGAGTCATCCATCTTATTTTAGGACACAAGGTTTCTCATTGCATAATCCAGGCCTGGCCTTGAACTCTGCCCATCCTACCCCATCCTCAGTGCTATGATGATAGGTGTGTGCCACCTCATCCTGTTCAGAGAATCTGCAAGTTAACAAACTCAAACCCAAATAGGATTAATTTGCTGGCCCGGGTTTACACTGTGGGATGTGGGCTCCAGGATGACAGCCTCAGGAAGCCTGGATCTGCATCTGTCTTGATTTTGTTTGGCACATGGATGCTCTCAGCCATTTGGTGCCTGGGTGACTGAATGAGGGACACTCAGAAATACAGATGACACAACCAGAATGGGCTTGGTGAAATGGGATCTCTTCCTACAGACTCTCTACATTAGCAAAATGAAAAAAGTAGTAGTGATTTTATATTTTTCCCGACTTAGGAAAGGCTGGATGTTATGTGCAGATGTTTCTCTTGCATATATAGGGTGTGTGTGTGTGTGTGTGTGTGTGTGTGTGTGTGTGTGTGTATGCACATATGTTTGGCTTTTGGAGAGGAATTTATAGTAACAGACTGCTTCCCACCATGCACCCCCTTCTAAACATAGCCTGCCTCCATCAGAAAGGGCCTGCTGCACAGTGTTGAAAATGGAGAATTCCTTATTCCTGTTTAAAATCCTGAGAGCTGCTGGCTTCCTTGCTACGTTTTGACTTTCCTGGTTTCTCCTGGTGTCAGATTTCAACAGGGAAGGAAACAGATTACAGGCTGACTTACTTCCTGGAATGTTCCTCCTGGACCGCTTGATACTTCTATTATTATTATTGTTGTTGTTGTTGTGTGTGCATGTGTGTGTGTGAGTGTGCGTGCCAGTGCACATGTGTGGAGATCAGAGGACAACTTTGTGAAAGTGACTTTTTCTTTCCTCTTTTCTGTGGGTGCTGGCGTTGGAGCTCAGGTTGCTAGGCCTATGCAGCAAGCACCTTTACACACTGAGCCATCTTACGGGCCCTCTATCATTAAAAAATGTTTTTTATTAGCATATATTGTTGATACAATAATGGGTTTCATTGTGACAGTGTATAAATATATATAATGCACTTTCATCTCACTTACCCTCCACTATCCTCCTGTCTCAGCCCCCTTTGTTGATCACCATCTCCTTCCCAACTAAACCCTTTGTTAATATTTTAGGTACAGTGGATGGTCGCAGAGAGTCTTATGGAAGAAGAGAGGGATAAGGATAGAGGGACATGGAGAGGACAGGAACCCCACAAAGAGACCAGCAACATGAAAAGATCTCAGCCCAGGGGATCCTGCAAAGACTGATGCACCAACGGAGGACCATGCATAGAGAGGACCTAAACCCCCTGCTCAGATGTGGCTGATTGGCAGATCAATCTCCATGTGGATCTCTGAGGGAAGGGAGCAGGGGCTGCCTCTATCATGAACTCAGTTGGCTGATCTTTAATCACTTGCCCCTGGTGATGCAGCCTTGCCAGGCCACAGTGGAAGAGGATCCAGGCAGTCCTGATGAGACATGACAAGCTATGGGCAGATGGCAATAGTGGAGAACTCTCCCTTTCAGTGGTTGAGGGAAACAGGATGGGGGAAGAGAAAGGGAGGATGGGATGGGGGGGAGATGAGGAAGGGGGCTTCAATTGGGTTAAATAATAAATAAATTGTGATGAAAAATTAAGATAAACTATTTGTTTATTCTTGTGTATATGTGTATATGTGTTTGTGTGTGGGAGTGTGTTCACGTACAGTGCACATGTAGAAATCAATGGACACCCTTGTTTTTTGGTCTTCATCTTCTGCCTTGTTTTTGAGGCAGGGTCTCTCTGGGTTGCTGTTGTGCTGCATACTCCAGGCAGCTGGCAGAGCCACTGGGGCATTCTCCTACCTGCCTCCATCTCTCTCTATACAGACACACTCTGCTGCCTCCAGCTTGTACACGCATTCCTCACATTTGAATGCAGCTTGTCAGGTTTCATGCACATACACACACACTTAAACATTGAGCAAATACCCACATTCAATAGTTTGCAAGTGGAAGGTCCAGATATACTACCTTTCTAGTGAGGATGTCATTAAAGAGGCAGAGATGCAAAATATTTTGGTGTTTTGAAAACAGCATATCACCTAGCCTAAGCTGGCCTTGAACTTGCCTCTATAGCAGAGGCTGGCCTCAAACTCTTGGTCTTCCTGTCTCAGCCTCCTAAGTGCTGGAATCACATGTGTGTGCCATGAAGCCTGAAGGACAGAATTGTCCCCGTGGGTTTGTTCCCTAGCACACCTGATACTGCACATGCATTGATCTTCCTCAGGAGCCTTTACATTCCAGTCCCTGGGATCTCTCTCTGTGGTCGGTAGTGCGTATACTGCTACCTTCCCCACCCCCATTTCTGGATGGTTGTGGACCGCTGAGGTTTCCAGGCCCACTCCCTGCACATGTGATTCACAGAGAAAGGCAGAGCTGAGGAGCCCTCCTGGGTCATGGCACCTACACCCCACAAACACAGTCTGAGTCAGGGTTTAAGAATTTTTTTTCTGTTGTTTGATTTTTGAGACAGGCTCTCATGTTGTAGCTCAAGGAAATCACAGGAATTCTCCTGCCTTTGCCTCCTGAGCATTTCAGCAAATGTCATGTGCTGCCATGCTCGGCCTCAGAGGTGTCATCCCCAGGGCAGGGTGGGGGTGGGGGCTACTTGTGCAGCATTAACACACATGTGCAAGTCATAGAACAACGTGTGTAAGCTAGAAGTTCTTGCCTTTTATCTTGTTTGAGGCAAGGTCTCTCTTGTTTTTGCTGTGTACTTCAGGCCTTTATCCCATCTCTGCCTCCTCTCGGCACAGGAGTGCTAGAGTTGCAGATTTGTGCCACCAAATTGGGCATCTCAATGCATGCCCCAGGGATTGAATTCAGGTGTGTCAGGCTGGCTGGGAAAGGGCTTTTTCCTGCCAAACTATTTCCCTGGTCTAGTGGCTGTCAGAAATCAGGTGCCCCAGCCTGCCCTCAGTGCGAATCAGCGCCAGCAACACATCATCACCAACTGCCAAACGTGACAGGCCTACGCTTTAAAAGGTCCCACCATCAAGCCTGTTCTCCCAGTCCCTTGATCTGTCTGTCTTTTGTCCCTGCTCCGTGGCAGCCTTTCCCCGCCCTCAGTAAATCTCTCATATTAGGTCTGTTGCATGGGGTGATCAGTATGGCATATCTTGGCCTGGACCCCTTCCACAGAATAAACCCTCACACTGGTTTATCATGCTTCACTGTCTCAAATAGTGTGTTAAGGGGCGTCTTGGGGACCTTGTTCAAAGGCAGTAAATCTGTGGCTCCTTCCGCCCTGTGAGTGCTTGGATGATTCCAATGCTGTAGGTTGCTGAGCTCTGTTGACCCTTCGCCTCCTGCGGCATCTGTAATTGCCTGAGAAGTGCTTTGCCTCCTTGGCTCAGCCTAGATGCTCTGACTTAGTTGCAGCTGACTGGGCATCATGAGCTGTAAAAGCTTCTTGGGTAAGACGTGTGTGTGTGTGTATGTGTGTGTGTGTGTGTCTGTAGCAGAGCAAATGATTTTCTAAGGTTTCACCTGTGCCAGGAACACCCTCACCCCTCCCTGGGATCCCAGTCCAGTTGCAGACCAGCCACTCATCCTCCTTGGTCAAGGCAGATCTGACCAGGAAAGACTGGTTCTCCCTTTAACTCTGCCCTGCCTTAGCCAGATGGTTGGACCTGAGATATTTTGGTTCCATGCAGTGTGGAGCAGGCAGGCCTGGGCTGAATCTGTCAGATACCTCGAGAAGAGGGGCAGAGGTCTCCCTTGGGGGTCCCTTAGACACAGCTTATTTTTGCTGAAAGCTTCATCTGCTAAATAGAAAATAGCTCCCACGTTGCCGAGCAGGCTTCCTGGGGTGCCCTTCCTGCTGGGTAAGTGTAGACCACCAGGTCAGGCAGGTCGGCAGCTGTGTAATGAAAAGTTGTCAGACTGACCCAGCCTTCCCAACCCACCCCTTGCCCATGGTGACAGTATTCACAAGCACCAGATGCTTTTCCACCGTGTGTGTGGCCTTCACTGTCGATGTTGTAAACAACTCCCATACTTTGAGGTGCTTAAGAAGCAAATGGAGGCCAGGTGTTCAGTGCTGGACCTCCAGCACTTGAAGCAGAGGCAGACCAGCCTCTGAGTTTGAGGTCAGGCTCATCTACACATGAGCTCCAGGAAAACGGTGGCTCAATAGTGAGACCCTGTCTCAAAGGGGGAAAAAAAGAAAAGAAACCCAAACGTGTTATCATAAATTATGGAGGTTGAAAGTTGGACTCAGGTGTTAATGGGGCTGAACTTGAGGTGTTCCTCTTTTCCAGAGACTTTAGAGGAGAATCCATGTTTCTTATCCTTTTTAGCTCCTTCTGGATGTCGGAGCTCCTTGGTGTTTGGCCCCTTCCTTATCTGAAAACCCAGCGGATTGAGTTATATCACATCACACTGACCTCGTCCACCTTCTTCTTTTTTTCTGATTATATTAACCTCAACCAGACATCGAAGGGTAATTTCCCTATTTCACATTAGTCAATTAGCCAGGCCTGGTTTGCACTTCTTAGACAGGAGGCCATCCTGGGCCATAGTGTTAGGCCCAGCAAGAGCCTAAATATAAGAAGGTATGAAGAGAACTCAGGAAACTAATCATCCATCGATGCAAAAACGCAAGAGGTTCCTCTTGACCATTGCACAATGGGGTCACCCCTGCTGGTCAGCTAGGAGTGGCACCGGGAGACAAAGGCCTTAGGTTTTTAAAAGACAAAAGGTGGGAATCTCCTGGGGTTACCTTCTTGGCTATTTAGGATTGGATGAGGTGTTTAACTTTTAAAATAATTGGTTAGTTCTGGTCACCCTTAGGTCCAGTCAGCCCTGTCGTAAATATCTGATCTTCAAGTCAGTTTGGAATTTCCTGCCATCCACAGTTAAAGATGGGAACGTGATTAACTCATCCCATGTCTGTTCTGAGGAGTGGGGGTTACAGGCTTTGGATTAAAGGTCAGGAGAAGGATTGGGGCCATTTGGCCCAGTTTCCAAACAAAGCCCATTTCACTGGCACCACTCGGTGATTTTCTCTCCATTTAGTAGAGATCTCTGCTTGTTCTCTTCCTTATCTCTGCCCTCACAGATGGCTAATGTCAGGAACTTTTACATTCCTCGGCTCTCTGGAGAAGCACTAAGAGGCTTTAATTAACATGGGTCTAAAACTTGAAAATATAAGTTATAAGGCAATTAAAAGAAACATAGGTTACAAAGTTAGTCTGATTCTTTCAATAGAGTGAGAGCCTGTCCCCAAGCACCACCCCTCAATCAATATTAATTTCTCCTGAAGCCTTAATTCTCCTCTCCCGGTCACAGAACCTACTCCTAGGTTCTTGCATCAGGACTCGGTGGTGGGAGATCTGGGGTCATGTCATAGTTTGAGAATGCTTGGTCTTGGTCTTCAGCTATGGTGCAATCTGGGAGCCATGGAGTCATTGGCAGGTAGGGGCCTAGCTGGAGACAGTGGGTCACTGGGCATGTGGGTCTTAGGGTAGTTATTGTGTGGCTCACTTCCACTTTCATCTTCTCTTCTGCTTCCTTCCTATGGAGATGTGAGGTGATGAGGCCCCAGGCACAAGCTCCTGTCACTTCAGAGACCCAGGGATCTCTGCCTGTCTCTGACACACCCCCTTCCTGTGCTGGGATTATAAGTGTGTGTCACCACACTTGACTTTTTATTTAAACATGGGTTCTGGGAACTGAACCCAGGGAAGCACTTTACCAACTCAGCTGTCTCCTCAGTCCCTCAAAGTCCCCTACCTATACTTCCCGTTCTTTCTAGTTCATCCTACTTGAAACAGGATCCCTGGGTCAGCAGCATGATCACTGCCTGCTTCTTCTATTCTGCAAAAAACCAAACCAAACCAAACCAAGCCAAGCCAAATCAAACCAAACCAAACCAAACCAAACCAAACCAAACCAAACCAAACCAAACCAAACCAAACCAAACCAAACCAGAACAAAAGAACCAGGCTTGGCCTTGAGCCCCACTTCACAGAGACCATCAGAGCCAGAGGTGAAAGGGGCTCCTCTATGACCTCCAGGTATGCGTGTGGCCTGAGTTCATATGTTTTCCTTTGTCTCTCCCTGACAGCTGTCCTTTCAAATCCTGGTACCGACTCTCTGGCTGAGGAGATCTCCCTCCAGAGATGTCGCCATGTCTCTTCACCTCAGTTTCCTCCGGGAGGCTCTGCCTTTCTTTTCGAAGTGCTGGAGGAGTCTGTGAATAGTTCCCCGAGGTGCTGGAAGCCTTGCGTGGAGAAACTCACTATAAATACCAGACATTTATAATTAGCCTTCCTGGCGGCTCAGCAACGCCTGCGGAGGAGGCAAACACCTGCAGGGTAGAGTCAAGACTCAGGGCCACAGGGATCTCAGGAGCTGCCTTCTGGGCTAGAGGTGAGAGATGACCCACAGGGGACATAAACAGGGGTGAGGCCATCTTGCTGCAGCCTCAGAGTGGGCAGTGGGGGCTGGTAGGTGCCCATTCCACTGTTTCTTGTTGGTGAGGCCTCTGTCAAGGAGGGTGATGCCCTGAGCCTCCACGTCTAGGGTTGTTGGGTGATGTCAAATACTGTAAGAGACACATGGAGGCTATAAGACTGGTGACAATTGGGTGTGGTGCTGCACAATGGGAATCCATACTCAGGGGATGGAAGCAGGAAGAACAGAAGTTTAAGCTCATTCTTGGTTGGAGGCCTGGGATAAATGAGACAGTGTCTTTAAAAGAGGAGGGTGGGTGGGCGTTCAGATGGGGAGATGACTCAGTCTGCAAATTGTGTAAAGGTGAGGATTTGAATTCAGATCCCCAAGACACATGTAAAAAGCAACACTGACTTGTGATCTGAACCCTAAGGGGACAGAGATGAGAGGCTGTATTAGTTAGGGTTTCTATTGCTCAGCAAAGCCACTATGAGCAAAAGAGTAAGTTGGGGAGGAAAAATTTTATTCTGCTTACACTTCCAGATCATAGTCCATCGTTGGAGAAAGCCAATACAGGAACTCAAAAGCAGGGCAGGAAACTGGAGGACTGTAGTTTAGTCCAGATATAGTCAAGCTGACAACTAAGAATAGCCATCCCAGAGGGTCAGCACTTCTGCTCCCATGCCCTCAGGGCCTGCTCTCTCACACACCTCCAACTTCAGAGCCAGCTCCACTACCCAGTCAAGATGCAGGGCCCTGTCTCCTCAATACTCCAGCCAGTGAGGGTCAGCTCTCCCAATTGCCTTAGGTGGCAAGGGGTGAAAAGGCAGAGGGCATCTCCCCACCCTGACCTTTTCCTGGCAAAGGAGCCCTCTTCTGTACTTTTGCCCTCGGAGGCTGGGTCATCTGCTTTCCCCTCACCAGGGCCAGTTCTACTGTGCTGATCAGGTGAGGTGCAGGACCTGCTCTCCTGAGCATTGCAGACAGTGAGGGGCAGAGTCAGCTTACCCACTCTCATGATGCCAGGGCCAGTTCTCTTGACTGCCAGCCTGCCTTCTTATAAAACCCAGAACCAGCCTAGGGATGGCACCTTCCACAAGGGGCTGGGCCTTCCTCCATTGATCACTAATTGAAAAAAAAAATGCCTAACAGCTGGATCTCATGGCAGGCAAGCTCCCTACACTCCAGTGTTGGTGTCTGACCCTTGCTACCCTTCCCTGAGCTGAGGCTCAATTCTCTATCACAAAGCTTACCACAAGAGCATGTCTGCTGTATTTCTGCTCTTGTGCCCTGGGTCTTTCTTGGATGTAGCTTGAACTTGATCAGCCTGTACAAAATTGAAGTCCAGACATGACAGAGTAACCACCAGGGAGTGATCAGCCAGTAGAAAAGGGAGAAGTGGATAAACATGCTGTGGCTTCCTCAGAGTGAAAGAATCTAGGCAGCTTCCTGAACAGCTCAGGAAGTCCTAGCATCATTGTGCCCCACCCCCATGGTGGCCCCAATAATGAACATGCCCCCCCAACACGTTTCCTTTCCTTTGTTTTCTCTTTCTAAAATCACCTCTCAAATGATCACCTACCGCCAAATCCTTGTCTCAGGTTCTGCTTTTGGAAAACCCAATCACCTGGAGTCAGATGCAAATTCTCCGAATAGTTTCAGGGCTTTGTGTGATGCTCTTCCAGTGCCCCGACCTTACCAGTCATCACTCTTCCTCTCTACCATGCCTGCCATCTTCCAGGCACACCGGCCAGCAGCTCCTGCCTCCAGGTTCCTGCCCTGCTTGAGTTCCTGTCCTGACTTTCTTTGATGATAAACTGTGATGTGGAAGTGTCAAATAAACCCTTTCTTCCCTGACTTGCTTTTGGTCATAGTGTTTCACTATAGCAATAGTAACTCTAACTAGGACAAAAATTGGTACCAGCAGTGTGAGGTATTGCTGTGACAGACCTGACCATGTTGTTTTGGAGAGCAGTATTGTAGGACTTTTGAATTTTGGGTTGGAAACACCATTGAGCACTTAAATCTTGGCAATCTGTTCTGTGGCAGCTTGGAAGATAAGAATGTTAAGAGAAATGTGGAGGGTAGAGGCTTGGCATGTGAATTTCCAGAGAGAAGTTTAAGAGTCACTTAAAGACTCTACTAAGGCCGTTGCACATTTTGAATTAAAAATGGAGGCTGGAGAATCAGCCAGCACTACTGAGGTCAAATCTTTGCTCTTCCTGGGCAACTGATGCTGGTCAGCTGGAGCTGAGAAAGAGAGGTGACAAGAAGAGACCAGCCTCAGTGAGGTGAAATCTTCCAGGAAGTGTTTCCTCAGAGTTATCACACACATGCTATGTTCTACAGGTAGCCAAGGTTGTACCTCTTGCTGGCAGCTGAACTTGGTAGTGTAAGAATCACCCAAGTGGTATTGGTTTTGAAGGCATGAAGGGGTCATGGTGAACATATGAGGCTTGGCACTGTGTGGCATGAATGGAATTGTTGAAGAGAGCCCAAAAGAGGCTATTGGTGAAAGGGAAGTCCATTTGTAGTAGGAGACCCTGGGATTTTGAAGATGCAAGAACCATGGAGTGACTACCGAGAAGAGTAGCAGCTATGGAGTGGAGCTGGCCTGATCTTAGGAGACAGTCTGTATGTGCTGCAGGGTGGAGCTGGAGAAGTGACCCAGGCCCTTTGGAGGAACTCAGAAGATCATGAGCAAGTCCCAGACTTTGAACACTGAGTACTTTTTTACACAGTTGGAATTTTGCTTACCTTTGATTGTGATTTTGTCCTGGGTTTCCCCTTTTGAAGTATTTAACTTAACAATAATAATAATAATAATAATAATAATAATAATAATAATAATAATAAGTTATTATTTTATTTTATAGGATCCCACAGTTGAGAGCCATTTAATTTTCTAAAGAAACCTTAGAAATTTTTAACTTAAATGTTTGAATTTTTAAAGACTGTGGGAGTTTAAAAAGTTGGAATATTTAATATTATATTTATGTTAATGTGTGATCTTGGTGATGGACAGAAAAGGAATGGTTATGGCTTGACAGTGATGTTTGTGTGCCAAATTAACAAGGGGTCAAGGTGTACTGGATAGTTCTATGTCAATTTGGCAGCTACAGTCATCTGAGAGGAGGAAACCTCAACTGAGAAAATACCTCCAAAGTACTGGCTGTTGGCAAGCCTATAGGTCATTTTCTTAATTAGTGGTTGATGGGGGAGTGCCTAGCCCATTGTGGGTGATGCCATCTCTGGGCTGTCATCCTGAGTTCTTTAAGAAAGCAGGCTGAGCAAGCTGTGATGAGCAGGCCAGTAAGCAATGCCCCTCCATGGCCTCTGCATCAGCTCCTTCCTCAGGTTCCTGCCCTGACTTCTCTTAGTTATGTGCTATGATGTGGAAGTATAATCCAGATAAACTCATTCTTCCCCTAGTTGTTTTGGTCATAGCAATAGAAATCCTAACTAGGTCAGCCTGCATGTATGTTTATGTACCATATGTGTGCAGTGCTCAGAGTCCAGAAGAGAGTGCCAGATTCCCTTGGAACTGGAGTTCCAGACAGTCGTGAGCTGCCGTGTGGTTCCTGGGAATGGAACCTTCTGCAAGAATAACAAGTGCTCTTAACCACTGAGCAATCTTTCTAGCCCTTAACATCTTATTTAATTAATTAATTAAATAAAAATAAAAATAAAATAAAAATAAAAAATAATTAATTTTTTAAAAAACAAGGTCTCACTAAATTTAGAATTTGCCATAAGGGCTAGAGTTCTTGGCCAGCAAACTCCAGGAGCCCTCTTGTCTCCACCCTCCAGAACTGGGATTTGAGCACTTTGCCACCATTTCTATGTGGGTACTGTGGATCCAAACTCAGGACCTCATGTTTGTGTGGCAGGTATTTCACTGACTGTGCCATCTCCCCAGCCCTGGATATTTATTTCTTAATGATCTGTCTCCCCCTGGACTATAACCACCCTGGACTAGGGATAGCCTCTGTCTACTTCCTGAGGTTCAGAATGCACCTGCTGCCCCAGCTCCTGTCATGTGGGACACAGGCATTTATTCAATGAAGGTGGAATTCAGGTTGGTTTGTTCTCCCTGCCTCTCATTCTCTACTCTGCATTGCCAGGCTATGGATCTGGCAAAAGGCTTGTGTAAAGCAGGAAGGGAGATGATTCAGGAGTGACAGAAGTGGAAGGAACATGCCCCATTCTGACCTTCCCCTCCCCACTCTGGGATTAGAGCATCAGTGGGTGAGACATGCCAGGAGGATGAGTGCGGGAATTTCTTTCTGGCCCAGAGAGGTGTCCTACACACCTGGCACCCAAGCTGATATCCTAGGATTCTAGGTAGTTACCTGAAGTGAACCTGAGGGAGGATGGCTGATCTCCATCATTAGCCTCTTTGGGCAAAGAGCCATCTTGTTGCTGGTCTAACAATGCAATCTCCAAAGAACCATGACTTGTCCAAGAATGAATGGAATGTAGTAATCAGTGATTTAAAACATGCTGTTTGTCATCCAAACAGCATGGATGATGCCTGGAGATGCCTTGAGCCAACTTGCTGCACGGTTTACTGGGAAAACAGAGATAGATGGGCTGCACCTGGTTGCAGTTATTATGCCTGGTTACTCAGCCTGGTTTTGGCTATGTGACCAGTGGGAAATAAAACAAATGTCACATGGAACTTGCACCTTTGGTGTCAGTGTGGTCCCTCTCCCCTCCAAACATCCCTGTGTTTCATGGCCTGAGGCCAAGCAAAGTCCCTTGAGACTGAGGGGTTGATTTGGTGCCTGTTTATAGATGCTGTAGAACTTTCTGGAGTCTTTCAGACTTCTCTTCTCTGATCTTTCCATGTCCTCTGTTTATGATAAAGCTTTTATGATTTTCTGGAGCCTTGTGGGATCTTGCCATGATCTGGTTCAGTCATCCTCTTGGGAACCTGGCTGTTGCCAGTTACATCAGAGCAAACCCAAGGTTCCTCTGCCCTGGCACCTTCTTCTTGGGAAGAGGAGGAGAGAGAGGGTGATAATTATGTAGTTTGCATCTCCTAGAGAAGGAGAGCCACAGAGCCACAGCCAGGGGAGCTAAAGTGCCCGTGGCTGCAGAGACCCAGACTGAACGGGTCATGTGCTCAAAGATGCAGAAATACAGTCCGAAGGCATGAGCTATCCATAGCTGCAGAGACCCAACTTAAAGAGGTGAGGTGCCCATGTCTGCAGAGACCCAACCAGAAGGGCTAAGGTGCCCTTAGTCCCCAAGAAAGTTAGACTTAAGATCAACCTCAACTGTAATTCATTACCTTTGATATATGCACAGTTGAGTTATACTGAATAAACCATGTGTATTCTCCTTTACCTCACATTACATTATAAGCATTGATTGATAATCTTATGAGAGACTCAATTTCCACATTTTAATTACAATAATAACACTGATGTTGATAAAGCTAGTACATGGACCTACATTACAAGGTTATTGTGGGAATTAACAAGCATGCAAACGCTTTTAGCTCTGTGTGGTACATTCTAAGAAACAAAAATTATTATTATAATAAAACTCCTTAAAGTTGCAAATGGCTGTAAAGTACCATATTGAGTCAATGTGTCACTCATGGGACTATTCCTTGATTGAGTCTACAGGGAATGCTTACACATCTAGATGTCTTGGGCTGGGAATGTAACGCGGTTGCCAGAGACTTGCATACCCAAAGCCCTGTGTCGCAGCACTGCGTTAGCAAGGCAAGGCAGTGCATGCCTGCAATCCCAGGGCTCAAGAGGTGGAGGCAGGAGGATTAGAAACTCACAGCCACCCTCCGCTACAAAGCTAGGTTGATCCCAGCAGGGGCTACTGGAAACTCTTGTCTCAAAATAAATAAACACACATAAGTAAGCAGTCTAGGTATCTTAGTTCTCAAGTCTGTGTTTTCCTAGACAGGCTATTATTGTCTCGAAATATAAACTGTCAATGCAGAAGTTTCTAGAACCCAAACACCCGCTTTACAATAATAACTGCAATAAAATGGTGTGTGTGTGTGTGTGTGTGTGTGTGTGTGTGTGTGTGTGTGTGTTTTGGAGGGAGGTCAAAGATGACATTCTGGACCTAAGACGGAGGTCACTAGGCACATGGCCTAGTCCAAAGTACAGCCGGTAGATTGGATCTCAAGGAGGACAATAGACAGTTTGTTAAAAAGTGTGGTGCAACTGGCTGTTTGTGCTTCTGGAGACCTGAAGATCTACTGGAACAGGCTCCCATTGTCTCCTTCATGGGAGAGCAGCCTGGATCTTACCCACTGATAAGTGAAGATTGCCTAGGGTGTAACTCTGCAATCCCAAGCTGATCTGGGCATGGAGACTCAAAATGGAATTCCATAGTTCTGGGAAATATCCTGAGGGAGAAATTCGGAAGGACAGGAGGTCCGAGAAGGAACTGTGGTTATGATGTTCCTGACTCAGCATACACCTGCAGCCAAGTGGGAAGGTGAAGGGAAGTGAGAGCAGCCAAGGGATTTGGTTCATAAACAGAGCCCCTGCGGCTGCAGAGCCTAACCTCACAGCATGTGGCTTCCCTGAGCTCAAAAGTTTTCCTTTCATCGTTTGTGAATCTGCTTTGCTTCACTTTCTTCCTGCTTCCTCTTCTTCGAGGCTAAAAGAAGGTGCAAAGCAGCTGCCCACGGCCAGAGGGAAATGTTCGGAAAGCTACAGATTCTTGGCAGCCCAACCCACTAGGTTCCTTTCGGGCTAGCGGATGCTCTCAGGGGACCTTTCTCCTTCCCTCACTTTCTCATCCTTGATCCTCACTGTGTGTTCATTAGTTTGCACCAGTTGGGAGCCCTAGATGTGGCTAGATTAGTTACATTAGGTGGTCCAAATGTGAATTGTGAATTCTCCTATGTATGTATGTTTGTATATGTATGTATGTATGTATGTATGTATGTATGTATGTATGTATGTATGCATGTATGTATGTTTGTATGTATGCATGCATGTGTTTGCTACTGTGTCTGTTAACCTGGGTGTCAATCTTGAGGGTCCTTCCTCAGGAATTTCCCACCTTATTTTTTTGAGACAGGATCTCTCACTGGGACCTGGAGCTCATCAATTAAGCTAGATTGGCTGGCCGGGGCACCGAAAGGATCTGCCTCCCCCTCCCCAGCTGTAGGGTCCCGGGCAGATGACACCGAGCCCAGCTTTTTTGTGGATGTTAGGGATTGAGCTCTAGTCTTCATGCTCACAAGGCAAGTACTTTACTTGCTAAAGCACCTCACCAATGTCCAGACTCTCCTCCAAGTCCCCTTTAATCAGAGCAATAGCTGATGTTTGCTGGAAAGTAGGCCCTGAGCGAGGTACTCGCCTTGTCTTGTTGACTCTTGTAGCTGGTCTCTGTGCTAGGTTCCCCTAGCACACAGTTCTATGAGGAGATGGAGGCCTGGGTTGCTGCATTTTCTAGAACTGAGCTTCAGCCTTGGCCACATTGTGTCTCTACTCCATTAGCAGGTGCCCATTCACTCGCATTTCCTGTACAGAAGCTCAAGAGGCCACCTCCAGTTTCTTCTTGTAGTTTCAATGAAGAAGACTTGGGCATCTTACTGACTTGCCTGGTACAGAGGAGGTGCCAGCTTTAAGGCTGAGGAAAATGGCAATCAAAGTAATAGTTGTAACCGCTGTGCCCTGAGTAACCACTGGTGGACATCTTCGCACTGGACAGATGAGGGAGCTGGAATCAGAGCAGTGCGGGTTTCCCCAAAAGCACAGAGTGTAGGCAGCAGGGTTGGAGCTCAGATTATTTGATTGCAAAGCTCATGAAATTCCCTTCTAGTATTTATGGGGTTGCTGTCTTTAGGGTGGCCAGGAACAAGGGTCAAACAAGGGTTTTAATTCCCCTCTTTTCCTTTCCATTCTCTTCTCTTTCCTCTCCTCTTTTTGGGGCAGGGTCTCACATGGTACAGGCTGGTCTTGAGCTTACTATGTAGCCAAACGTGACTTTGAACTCCCGATCCCCCTGCATCCACTTTCTGAGTTCTGGAATCATAGGCCTCCATGCCTGGTTTATGCACCACTGAGGATGGAACCCAGCCATGAGGCATACAGGGAAGTGCTCTACCAACTGGCCTATGTGCTCCGCCTCCAGCTGGCTTATTGATATTGAAGCATGTGCTCTGATTTGGCCATGCACCAGGCAGTAGTCACCCATCTTTCTGCTAGGTGCAGGGACCAACAAGGGGCTATGATCACAAGCTACTATCACAGCTCTAGATTGTAAAAATGGTAAAAGAACCAGAGCCAAGAGTAACCAGCATACTCCTTAGAAGGAAACACATCGGCAGTGCCCTGAACCCACCATGAGCTTACTTTCCTTGGCTTCCAGCCTTAATTTTCAGTTTAGTCATTTTCAGGGTAGGGAAATTGAGCCCAGGAGAAATAGCCAATAGTGTAAGCCCCCGCCACTATTTACGGTACCTCAGAGGCAGAGCCTCTTCCCCTAGATGCTCTGCAGCACACACATATGAGGCTGCCCACCTATCAGGCAGGGATTTCCAGGGAGATCCTGGACCCATGGCTCCTCTCACCCCCCAGCCCTGGCTGTAGTCTGCTCCCCCTCAATTCTCCAGCTCTGTGACTAAGAGAACCCCTGAGGCCCCATTTCTGTGAGGTCCCACTTCTGCCAGCCCCCAGCCACCCCCTTGCCTTGGGAGCCCCCAGGCTTGTGAGCCATGCCTCCTAAGACAAGCCGGGCCGTGGGTGGGGTATGTGGGATAATTATAATCTTGGATGGCTTGACTCTGAGGCTGAGAGGCAGGGAGGCAGTTCCTCTTGCAGGCTCAGAGAGTTGAGTCTGAGTCAGAAACTAGATCCCCCAGCCCCTCCCCTTGAGGGTCTGGACCCGTAAGAGAGCTTAGGGATGTAGATAGGGCAAGAGGTGGGCTGACTTGGCCTGGAGTGGTTAGCAGCGCATGCATCCTGCCAGCGGAGCTCTAACTTGGAGCCACTCATCAGCTGCAGTAGTCTTTCCCACATCTTTGGAACGTTCTGTGCTTTCCTTTCCTCATCTGAGAGGTGAGTATGATAAACACTCGCTTGTAAGATACAGGAGGGAACACCCCACGGAACTTCACTAACACGAAGCATGCCAGGCAAATGTTGGTTGCTGTTGTTGTGGTTTCCATTTCGAAGTTATTAAAAAGATGCAGGGGAGACTGGAAATACTCAACATGTAGACTGGGGTCAGCAAGGAATCAGCAATCGGGCAATGCTGATTGACAGAAACTGCTTAGAGCCCTGTATCAGGAAAGAGAAAGCTGGGCCTGGTGATGCAGGCCTGTCATCCTGGCTGCTAGGAATGCTGAGGCAGGAGGATTGCAAGTTAAGGGATTCCTGGGCTAAGGAGTGAGCCCAACACTAGCCTGCATAACTGAGTGAGGCTCTGAATCCAAGTAAAAACATAAAAGAGAGCTGGGGAATATAACTGAGAGGCAGAGCTCCTGCCTGGCATGTGCCAGGTACTAGATCAGATTTTCAGTGCTTCAGAGAAGGAAAAATAAGGAGAAAGGAAGGAAGAAGGAAAACTTAAAAAGAAGAAGGGAAGAAAAGAGGATTGATTGTGAACTTTGGTCTAGACCCACAGGAAAAAGGAGCTCATTTGTATCAGGTTCTGAAGGGGGAGACATGTCTCCTGTCATGGATGCCAGTTGGCCTTTGACAGGAAACAAGGTGGCAGGGCAGGGTGGCAATGACAGAGGAAGGTGGACACGGAGCTTCTCAGGCACCCAGGACCCAGGCATATAGGGCCAGGGCTGTCCTGTGGGCCTCTCTCAGCATCCAGGGGATAAGGACGGCCACTGCTCCAGGAAGGCAGAAACTTTCCAGAAGTTGCAAATGTGTGTCCTGCCTGGTGCTTCAGGCTCTACAGCCTAGGCAGGAAGAGCCTCATACCTCAGTTTCCCCATCTGTTCTCATTTGTTTTTTAGTGCTGTGATAAACACCATGATCAAAAGCAAGCCGAGGAGGAGAGGGTTTATTTCATCTCACAGCTTGTAGTCCACCGTCCGGGGAAGTCTGGGCAGGAACTCAAGGCAGGAGTCTGGAGGCAGGGACTGAAGCAGATGCCCTGGAGGAGTCTGCTGACTGGCTTCTCCCTTGTAGTTTTCTCTGCTCTCTTTCAGAGAGGCTCCAAGACCATCTGCTCAGGGGCCACATGGCCCGTAGAAGCCTGGCCCTCTCACAGCAGTCATTAACCAAAGCATGCTCACAGGCTAGTCTGATGGAGGCATTTTCCCAGTTCCTTTTCCAGATGACTCTAGCTGATGTCAAGTTGCCAAAAACCTAATCATCACACTATGTGACCCTTCTTACCACCATGAATTTGGGTGGGAAGTAAATGAACTCATAAACATTAGAAGAAAGCAGTCAACAGAAGGCCAGGCAATCTGCATCACAAGAGAAGATATTTGTGAAGCATGTAGTCGGTTCTCTGTATTCTCTGGTTCCACAAATATGAACTTAATAAACCTTGGATTGAAAATTGATCATGCACAGATTTTTTTTGGTCACTATTCCATAAACAATACAACTATTAATGTTTCCTTTGCTTTGTGTTAGAAATTAAAGTAACCTAGAAGCTTGACGAAGTGGTAGATGTCTGTAATCCCAGCACTTGGGGATCAGAGGCAGGTGGATCTTTGAGTTCAAGGCCAGTATGGTCTACAGGTGAGTCCAGGATAGCCAAGGCTATTCAAAGAAAACCTGTCTTGAAAAACCAACCTCCCCCCCCAAAGTAACCTAGAGATTTTTTATTAAAGTATATGGAAATATGAGCATGTCATAAGCAAGTAATGTCATTTTATTTATTTATTTACTTGATAAACCCTCATGTAGCCCTGGGTGGCCTCAGCCTCAAACTCATTAAGTTCATTGATCATGGCCTTGTACTTCTGTCTCCTGCCTCCATCTCTATAGTGCTGGGATGGTAGGGCATGCATTATCCTGCCTGGTTTAAGTAGTTCTGGGAATCAAATCCAGAACTTTGTGCTTGCTACAAGCACTATACCAACTGGTTCATGTTCTCAGGTAATGTGTCATTTTTTATAAGACACTTGAGCATCTGCAGAGTTGGGGACCTTTGGAAGGTATTGGACCAAATATCCCTGGGTCACCAAGAAATGACTGTTTGATAAGGTAATAATAAACACAATCTATGAAAATATCACAACCTAACAATTATAAAACCCCCAATAACCTGATTTAAAAATGGATAAAGAACTCAACTACACATTTATCAAAGAAAATATCTAGCTAGCCAACATTATTTGATAGGTTAGTCAATATCAATAGTCATTAAAGAAATTAAAATCAAATTTACAATATCACCTCACATATGTTAAGCTAGCATGTATATCTTTATCTCTATATTTACCTGACTATATAATTATCCATTCATATCTATCATTTACGTGTTTATCATTTATATGCTTGTCTATCCATATATCTATTGTCTATATCTCATCTATCTATCTATCTATCTATCTATCTATCTATCTATCTATCTATCATCTACCTCTGTCTGTCTATCATCTATCCATACTTGGGAAATTGAGTCAGGGGAATCATGAATTTGAATTCCTGTCTCAAAAAAAAAAACATTCTGCTTTTATTTCTGAAAAACAAAACAAAAGAAAACAAAAACAATGAAGCCACAAAGCACAGAATAAAAGCAATCACCAGTGGGGATGTGGAAGAGATAAAAATCTTGGAGCATTGTTGGTAGAATTGTAAAATGATTCAAGTGGTATCAAAAACAGTGTAGATATTCCTCAAAAATTAGTCATAAATAACCATCTGCTGTAGCAATCTCACTGCCGTGTAAATAGCCTAAAGAACTTGGGCTGATGAACAGCTCAGTGAGTAATCACATTGCTACAGAAACCTACAGTATGAGTTTTGCCCATGGAAGGAGAGACCTGACTTATGAAAGCTGTCCTCTGACATGCCTGCAACATTATACACACAGGTGTGTGCGCGCACACACACACACACACACACAAAGAGAGAGAGTAATAATAAATAAATAAAAATTCAAAAGAAGCAAATACAGCTTTCAGAGGAATATTCTTACACCAGTGTTCATTGCTTTATTTGCAGTAGTAAAAAAGGAAGAGGAAACCTAAATGTCCACTGAGAGCTGAATGGATAAAAAAAGTATGGTGGACAGCACAGTGGAATGCCATTCCACCTTTAAAAAGAAGAGATTCCCATCCTGATAACATGGGTAAACCTTGAGGACATTGTACCAAGTGAGATGAGCCAGGTACCAAAATACAAATACTGCATGATTATACTTAAGAAGTGATTTAAGGCAGTCAAGCTCATAGACACAGAGAGCAGATAAAGCCAGATATAGCGGCCCATGTCTGCAATTTCAGCACCAGGAGCTGAGGCAGGAGGACCCAGAGTTCCAGGCCAGCAGAGTGAGACCTTGTTTTCTCAAAGAAAACAAGTTGTTAGGGATGAGGGAGAAAGGCAGGTCTTCTAAGAGGAGGGCTCTAGATAGGTGGCCTGTCTAGTTGACATGTATTTAATTGTGGCCAGGGTGCTAACAATCTGCAAATGGTAAATTCTGTCAGGACTAGTTTGGCTTTTGGACACTGGACACATATTTGAGAGCACGAAACCATTTATAAAGGAAGAGCTTGTATTGCTTAAGACTTAAGAGGCTTCAGTCCATCATGGGGTGTGCTTGTGATGGCATGGAGCAGGAAGATAGATCAGGAGAGAGAGCAGGGCTCTTTCCCTGCAGTTTTCCTCTACCGCTCTCTCTGGTCCCCAGCAGTGGGGCATACCCACACACCTCAGGGCAGGTCTTCTCTCCCTGAAAGAACATAGACCCCGGAGAAGTGGTTTTCCTAATCTAGATGTTGCTCAAGTCAATCATCTTCTCAAAGTTGACTGTCATATACCATAGTTAAAAGGAAAAATCAGAACGATGTCAGCCACACAGTAAGTGATCAAAACCTGGAATTTGTTGTAAAGAGTTAGGAGGTGGGGATGGATTTCCCCTTACAGTCCTTTCTCAGCCAAATGGTTCTACTCTGCAGGGGAGGTGGAAAGCAATAAAGGATTAGTTGGAACAAGGTGTTTTAAAAAATAGCAGATTACGTGCAAAGAGCTTACTATTCAAATAACTGGTGAATGCTCGAGTTGTGGTGAGGCATACATTATGTAAAACAGGGTTCCTTTTTTATGAAAAATGATTCCTATGAAACTAGAAAGAGGTTTGGAATTAAAACACTTTGGGCTTGACAATGATTGTTCGCAGTTGTGAGATGTGAGCATGTCTGTTAAGATGATTAAGACAAGTTGATGGGCTAGTTAAGCAGAAAAGCAGTTTGTTCAGAGGACATTGAGAAACTGTGGTCCTCAGTGAACACCTTGGCTTTCAGATGCATCCCTAAAACTTGGACTCCTCTCTCACCAGAAAAGTGGAGAGTTCTAACTTGCATAGAGCGTGTGTTCCAGGGAGTCGACCCAGCAAACTTGTAACCACCACGACTCTTAGTTAGTTCAGCCCTTTGCACTTGATAGAAGCCCAAGAATGATAATTCTTAGAACTAATTGCTAACAGCCCAAATAATGAACAAGTGAGTTCTTTCAACTTTGATTCTTCTTTTGGCCTGAGGCATACATGGGTGGGTGCCTTCTTAGTCCAGTTCACTGTGTTCCCTACTCTCAGGAGGAAGGGCAGGGTGTTCTGGTTTGGGTTCTGGGTTTCTCACTGTAATAGACTCTCTTCATCATCACTGAGAACTGATGCCTTCCAGTCTTTGTTTCTTTTCATTGGTCTCTGGCCCAGACTGTTGGGTTTAGAAAGAATCTCTTGTGTCTGCATGGAAGTATTACCTGTCAATAAAAAGGTAATAGCTGAGGCAGGAAATAGAAGGTGGGACATCCAGCAGGAAGAAAGGATTCTGGGATTAGAAACAGGCCTGGGGGATTCACTGGCAAGATGGGAGGAGGATAGATGCATCGTACCTGAGCACAGGTAACTAGCCACATGGCAAAATATAGACCAGTATAATGGGTTATTTTAAGTTATGAGCTAGTCAGAGAAAAGCCCAGCTATATGACATCGGTATTTGTAAATATGTATTTTGAGTCTCATGAGTTGTTATTCAGGGATTGTAGGGCAGGGAGGAAAAACTACCACAACAGCTGTGTAATTAATGTCTGTTCACCTCAGATAAGGGACCAATTACAACACAAAGAAACAGTCCCAATCAAGTTTATCTCAGTGAACTAGTGAATTTACTTGGGTTACTTACAGGAACATGAAGAACTCAGGGTCATTTCTGTCTCCAAAAGGCCTGTAGCAGCATGGGTGAAGGTGCATCACTAAAACCTTCTACACAACTTGCAGGCTGTTCCACTAAAGAATGGCCTCTTCTTGTTCATTGTTTGCTGCTTTGTTAACATGGGGGAGAGTCTTGTGGATTTCGTGGCTTCCTGAGTCTTATGAGTAGGCCCACTCTGTTCTCCCTCCTCTCTCTGGGAGTGTTTGAACTTGGAGGAAATAGCTACATGAAAGCTGTCATTGAGACCCAGACATTACCCAGGTCATTAGACCTTTGTCTTATTGTATATGCAGCAGCTTCTAACACAAAGGATTCTGAGAGAATGGGTCTGTGAGTGGGCAATTTCATTAGAGATGGATGACTCCAGACTTGTCCATGGGGGTCATTGGGATTTCACAGGCATGGATAGAATGGGGAAGAGAGAAGACAGAGGCTGCTCTGTGACTGAGATGGGTCAAGATAAAATAAGCCTGCCCCTCCTATCATGTCAGTGTGTAGATCAAGCACAGATATTCCCAAACCCACACAGTGCTCAAATACCTTCTCTCTGGATTTTATGAGCAATGATTATTCTGCATTAGTTACAGTTTAAAGTTCCCTTACTTCTTCATCTTCTCCTTTATTCTTTTCTTTTTGCTTTCCTTTTAGATAACATTTATGAAGATATATAGTCATCACCACAATCACTACTGCTGCTGTCACTATCATCATCATCATCATCATCATCATCATCATCATCATTATATCACTACCACCACCACGCTTCAGCGCTGTTTTGAGGACTATATGAGACTAGGGTAGGCATTCAGTAAATGGCCATTGTGCCCTGTGGAATGACCCTTCCTCCCATTTTAAGTGAAGAAGAACATCTAAGCTCCCTCCTGTAGCCTTTTCCAGCTGGTTGGGGTGTGAGTCCTTGGATCCTCCGTAGACCCTTTCTCTCCTGTTATTGCACTCCTTATCTGTTCACTATGTCTCCCTCTCTGGACTGAGAGCACATTAAGGAAGGGTATTGTGAGGGGTTGAAGGGTTGCTTTCTCTGCAGTAACAACCCTCTACCCCCAACAGCTGTTGACTTCTTCCTTGAGTTGCAGCCCACTGAGGGCTGGCAGCAGCTCTGCTTTTTGTCATAGTTACTCTGGGATATGGCGGATGGATCAGCTGTTAAAAGGAAAATCTCTAGTCTTGTGCCATGCAGGAGAGAAGGCAATGAAGAACTATTGGCTATTGGATAGGCTAAGAAGGGACATGCGTCAGTTCCTTTCATGTTCAAAACAAGTCATGCGGCTACTGCTGAGTTCCACAGATGGAGACACAGCATTTTCTTCCAGAATGTCCTCCAGAATATTTGGCAAAAAGCTAAAATCAAACACAGGGCCTTTAAACAATCCATTTTGTGAATTACGAATCTAATCATTTCAAAACCCCAGGAGAGGATCTGAGCTCCATACATGTTATTCTCATGACAATCCTAGGAGGAAAAGATGGTGTTTTACAGAGAGGGAAACTGAAGCACTGAGTTAAAGTCTCTCAGGCCAAGACCCTATCCACACAGCAGCTGTGACAGCAATAGAGTAAGGACCAAAAAGGCACCGTGGGGCTGGAGAGATGGTTCAGCTGTTAAGAGCACCTGTTGCTTTTTGAGGGGATCAGAAATAAAATAAGATTTCAAAAAGTCACAGGTTGTAAAGACCAAAAGAGAGGCTTTTAGCTGAGTGTGGTGGCACATGCCTTTGAGCCCAGCGTGCGGATAGCATCCAGATCAGGCAGCTCCCAGCTCCCCATAACCTAGCTCCAGGGGTCCATCACCCTCTTCTGGTCTCCACAGGCATCCATACACATGTATAAATACATAGGGAATAAAGATTGGAAAGAAGAAAGTTTCCCTGGCACCGAATCCCGAGATGCAAGTGGAACCATGAAGTTCTGCTCGCCTCTGCCCTGCTCAGTGACTTTACTCTTTGTGCAGAGGTCTACGGTGGCCAATCCAAATCCCTAGTTCTTATGCAGCTTCCCAGCTGAAAATCCAGTGTCTAAGGCTTGCTGAACACCATAAAAGTGTCAATTAAGTTGATTTAAAACGTTCTCAATCTCATTAACAACAAACCATGAGCACTGGTGCAGCCAGCCTGGGCTAAGAATAAATAAGATGAATATTAAAAGGATTCTGGTGTCATTAATTTTCAATAGTATATTACCCTGCCCCCACATATTTTCTGTCTGTCAGGGAAGCTTTTTTTTTTTTCCTTGACAGAGAGAGTATTTAGGAGAAGTCTGAGGTCTAGCTTGTCATCTGCTGTGCTGAAGGAAGAAATGCAAGTACTGCAGACTAAGGCTCCAGGTGCCCCAGGTCTTGTGACCTCTGGCCTGGGGATGCTGAACCTGTAGTGGTCCTTTAGCAGTAAGAATCTATCTCAGGGAGGCGTCCTCTGACATCTGGTGACTGACGAGTGAAGGGAAATAGATGCAGCTTGTGTTTGTGCTTCTCAGTCAGAGCGACCGCCTGGGCTCTGCTGCCTTCATGAGACCCTGCATGTACCACTGTGGATGACAGTCCAGTGACTGGTGGGGCCAGGGTGCAGTGGGCTAGACACCTGATAAGGGGCAGTTGAGCGGTCCAGATGACCCAAACCCATGAAAAAGTCAAATCCAGTGATTATCTCTGTAATCCCGCATCCACCTCTGCAGGGAAACGGGAGGGTAGAGGCAGGAGGACTGGATGGGGCTTCCATAAAGAAAGCAGGGCAGGGGGCTGGAGAGATGGCTCAGAGGTTAAAAGTACTGTCTGTTCTTCCATAAGTCCTGAGTTCAAGTCCCAGCAACCACAGGTGGCTCCTAATCATCTATAAAAAGATCTGGTGCCCTCTTGTGGCATTTGGGCAACCATGCAGGCAAAACATAGTATACATAATCAATCAATCAATCAATCAATCAATCAATCAATCAATCTTAAAAAATAAAATTATTGTAAAAGAAAGCAGGGCGGAAAATTAGTAGAGAGACCCTGCCTCAGAGACAAGGTGGAAGGGAAGAACCAACACCCAAAAGTTGTCCTCTGACTTCCAAACAGGCAAAGTTGACTCACTTGTGCCCACACCTATACACACCCACCCACACATTCACTCACCCATCTTGCCCTCTCACCCACCTGAACACAGAGAATCGTAACAAATAAAGTAAAAATTAAAAAATTCACAGGTTGCAAAGATTAAAAGAGAGGCTTTTAGCTGAGTATGGTGGCATACGCCTTTGAGCCCTGCATGCAGGAGACAGAGGCAGGAGGATCTCTGTGAATTCTGCCAGCCTGGTCTGCAGAGTCGGTTCTAAGGCCAGCCTGGGGGAGAAAGAAGCGGGAGGTGGGGCTGGGGGAGGCATACACGCCATGGTGCACACACAGAGATGGGAGGAAACCTCTTAGTTGAAAGTGCTCTCTTCTCTCTTCTTTGCCATGGGCTCCAGGGATTGAACTAGGATTGTCAGCCTCAGTGGAAAGCAGCTTTACCCAGGGAGCTATTTTGCTGGCCTCAAAAGCTTTTCTGCACTCTGCCCAACAGTTGGCCATAAGTCTCAGCATCTGCTTTGATAGTCTGCAGGGCAGAGCCTTTCAGAGGCCCTCTGTGGCAGGTTTCTAGCTTGTTTTCTGTTTTCTTCTTCTTCTGATGTCCTTCTTCTTTGCCTTTTGGGATGGGGATTGAGCATTTTAGTAAGGGTCCTCTCTCTTGATTAGTTTCTTTAGATGTACAGATTTTAGTAGGTTTATCCTTCCTATATTACATGCCTATATGAGTGAGTATATACCGTGTCTGTCTTTCTGCTTCTGGGACAGCTCACTCAGGATGATCCTTTCCAGGTCCCACCATTTACCTGCAAATTTCATGATTTCCTTATTTTTCATTGTAGAGTAATACTCCATTGTGTAGATGTACCACAATTTCTGCATCCATTCTTCAGCCACTCCTGATGTGATCTGATAGACTAAGATCAGAAGGAAAGAGAAGAGGTCCTCCCTTATCAGTGGACTTGGGGAGGGGCATGTGTGAAGAAGGGGGAGGGAAGGTGGGACTGGGAGGGGAGAAGGGAGGGGCTTATGGGGGGATACAAAGTGAATAAAGTGTAATTAATAAAATAAAATAAAATTTAAAAAATAAAAGCTTTTCTGACTATATTGCTCAGGCTGACTTGGAACTCACCATGTAGCCCAGGCTGGCTTTGAACTGGTATTTTTTTGCTTCAGCTACTGAGCGCTGGGATTGAAGGTATGAGTGGCCATGCTTGGCAGAGGTTTTGCTTAGACAAAGTCAATGGTTTTAACGAATACTCCAAACTTCTGTCTTTGCCTTTTCTTTTCTCTTTGGTATGGCCAGGGGTGTGAGTGTCTTTCTATGTTGACTCCTCTGGCCTTGAACTCCTGGGATAAATGATGCTCCTACCCCAGCCTGCTGAGGAGCTGGGAGTATGGGTACGTGCCATGGCGCCGTTTCACAGTGTTCTTCTAATACGAAGCATAAATCCGATGAAAAACAACTCTTGGGCTAAGGTTACTGCTTAGCTGAGAGAGTGGGCCCTAGAATGCCTGAAGCTCTGGGCTAGATCCCCAGAACCCACAAAACCGGGCATAGTAGCTCATGTCTGTAATCCCAGCACATGGGAAGGGGAGGCAGGAGGATCAGAAGTTCAAGGTCATTTTAAGTGTGCAGCAACTTCAAAGCCAGCAGCTTAGGCTGCACCAGACTCTTTCTTTTGAAAAACAACCAAACCCTAAAGGAAAGAAAATGAAATTCCCTCCTGTAATTCGTAGCCCTTCCCTCAGCTGCACAGGCAATAGTAATAACCACACTCTTTAGAGTACTTTTTTTTTTTTTTTTTTTACCATCTTAGCTAATTCCCACAACAACCATATAAATATTCTTTTAATCAATGATAGGGACAAAGCACAGAGAAAAAAACCTGTTAATGAAAGATTGGGAAGAGATGCTGCAAACTGCACAGGGGAGGGAGGGAGCCACTGCCTGTGGTGCTCAGTGAAGCCAAAGCAGAGTTCCTGGAGGAGGAGAGGCTGAGGGAGGGCTGGGCACCATCTCAAGCCTCCCCTGCCTCTGACCCTGCCATTCACAGGTGGAAACAAGGGTCCCAAAGGAGCTTGTGCTGTCCTCTGGCTGGGCATAGAGCCTGCAGGCTTCTATTGCAGGCTAGGAGGGGGGCCTCACTTACAGACATCAGCCCTCTGCGGGGCACCTCACTTCAAAGCTGCAGCCATGGGGCGGGGACATGTAGACTCCAGTGTCTTCATTCCTGAGCATTCTGGAAAACTAGGCAAGTACATTGTATATTTTGGTAGTGGACCCTGGCAGGTGCTCAATTCCTTGAGTCTTTAGTTGCCTCGGTCCCAGGCAGACTGTGTATTTCTGGTCACATGTTTTAGACAAAAACAGTGTGGGAGAACCACTGTCCAAAGGTGGAAGGCGTAGAGAGACTGGAAAGAAGAGTCAGGAAAAAAATCCAGTACATATAAAGTGCATACATACATACATACATATTATTTTATATGTACGGGTGTTTTGCCTGCATGTATGTCTGTACGCCATGTGTGTGCCTGGTGCCAACAGAGGCCAGAAGGTACAAGGTGCCCTGGATCTTCAGATGGTTGTGAGCCACTACACAGGTGCTGGGAATTGGACTTATGTCATTTGGAAGAGTAGCCGCTGCTCTTAACCATGGGCCCATCTCTCCAGTCCCCCGAATTAATTTAACAGTGACTCACAAACAGAAGTGCATCTTGGTTAGTCGGTAAGGCAGGAGGATTCCCACATTCCAGTTATATGATGAGGTAGCAAAGGTGGCCCACAGCCAACTGGAACATACTTGGGCTTTTTCAAAAACATCTAACATGCTGTATTAGTTATTGCTGTCACCAAAACTTAAGAGGGAAAGGCTTATTTTAGCATGCAGCTTGAGGGCACACAGTCCGTCACGGAGGGTGAAAGCATGTCGGCAGGCAGCTTACATGGTGGCAGCAGTGTGCAGCCAGATCTCCTTATCTCTTAATAGCTTTGCTAAACAGTAAACAGAGTGTAAGAGTGAGGGTGGGCCTGCCTTCATTGACCCACTTCCTCTGGCCAGGCTCTACCCCCTGAGAGCAAAAACAGTGTCACCAGCTAGGAATCATGTGTTCAGAGCCTGTGTGGGACATTCACACCCAACCATATGACCTGCCAAGCACCAGTTAATTGTCCTTGTAGTCAGTGGCCAGCTGGTGTGATGGCTAGTTTTAATTGTCCACTTGGCAGTCTAGAACCTCCTGGGAAGAGTCTCAATGAGAAGATTGGCTGGACCAGGTTGGCCCTCAGGGCATGTTTTTTGGAGGGCTCGTCTTGATTGCCTTAACTGATGTGGGAGGCCCCAGGCTGAAAGTGGGCAGCCCTGTTCCTTGGTTTTGGGCCTTGAATTGTGTGACAATAGAGAAAGCTAGCAGAATGCATCCATGATTCATTTCTCACTGCTCTTGATTGTTGATGTGATGTGTTAAATCATGCTACTTTGGCTTCCTGGCTATGATAGACATAACCCGGGATTGTGGCCTAAAATAAGTCCTTCTTCCCCTAAGGTGCTTTTGGTCAGGGCAGTTTATCACAGCAATGGAAATGAAATCACAACAATAAGAACAGCCAAGATGGCTGCCATCAGGTAAAGCCTAATTCCTGCTGCAACTCCCCACCTTCCCCAGGCCCATGAGCCCTTCTGCATTACACTGGATCTAAGGCAGTCATCTTTGTTCCCATTGTGAGCGCATGATGAGATTACATGAGGGCAAGAGTGAGGGCTCTTCGAAATGAACAGTGGAGGAAAAAGAACTCCTCTGTAAGCTGTTCTGCCAGACTTGTGAGTTCAGATGAGTGGCCTTGGGAGGTGGTGAGAGCCGCCAAGTTCCAACACTATTTCCTCCAAAACCACTTGGATTTGTTGGCTAAGGAATTGGCAACTGATCCACAAAGGGCCAGAGATTTTCTGCCCTGGAACTCGGGACTTTCGAAGGCAGGGAAGCCAGTCATTCTCCTTTCATTACCCCTGGATCAAAGTCTAAACTGCAAATGAGAAGCATTGGATGGACCTTCTGACTATGGAGAAAGTCAGTTCTGTGAGTGACAGTGACTGTAGGTACCAAGTGTAGAGATGGAGGGCAGGAGGGACGGAGGAGGGGAGAAGTGTCCAGCTGTTCTTAGATCAAGCTCGATCTTTGAGGTGATGGGTCATTTTGTTGTCAAATTGCTGCACCTGGGAAGACGAAGACTCACCTGAAGAACTGCTGAACATGTCAGCTGAACATGATAATGCGCACCTTTAATCCCTCAAATTGAGAGGTTGAGGCAGACACAACATTCTGGGTTTGAGGTCATCCTGGTCACCATAGTGAGCTCCAGGCCAGCCAAGGCTACATAGTAAGACCCTGTCTTAAAAAAAAAAATAACTTCTTCACACATGTCTGTGGGGCTTATTTATTTATTCATTTTTTTTATTGCCAGTTGATATAGGAGTGACCAGCAACTGTGGGCAGAGCCATCCCTGGGCAGATGGACCTGGGCTACATAAGAAGAACAGATGAATGTGAGCCCTGGAGCAAGCCAATATACAGTGCTCTTGTGTAGTTTGTGCTTCAAATTCCTGCCTTGGTTTCCCTCTATTATGGACTCTGGCCTTAAAACTAAATATCCCTTCTCCCACCAAATTGCTTGTTTCATGATATTGGTCACATTAATGGAAACCTAATTAGGACACTGGAGTTTGACTGTGCAGCCCCAGGTTTGGATTCTGGGAGTCAGCTCTTTGTCCTGTTTTGGCAGAGACTTTCTTGGGATGTGTATCTGCAGCCCACTGCTATACATGTCTGGTAGATCAATAGAATCTTAAGCAATAGAATCCTTAGCAATCCAGAGAGGAGAGGCTGGGAGAGCCCCCTCTGAGTCTTCCCAACTCAGCTGAAAAGTCCAACATTTCCAATCACTTGCTTCAGGTGACCAAGCAAGTGAGGGACAAAACGGCTCAAGAATTCAGGTTTCTTCACTCCCGCTTCAAGGCCCTCTCTCATTTCTCTAATTTTCCTGTTTTATACTCCAGGCATTGGATAATAATAATGATAATAATAATAATAATCACATAGAAACAAGCAATATTTACTGTTTAAGAATGTTCTTATTTTTCATGTGCAAAACAGTTGCTATTACTTTAATTAAAAGTTGTTTTATCATGACGTGTTTGTGTGTGTGTGTGTGTGTGTGTGTGTGTGTGTGTTTGTGCTCCTGCCTGTGTGGAGGCTGAAGGACATCTCTCTACCCTGCGGCAGGAATGAAACTCAGGTCACCAGGATGGCAGTAGATGCCTTTACCCATTGAGTCATCTCAGCCTGACTGTGTTACTTGAAGAGGCTTTCATTTCCTCTCTGCGAAGTGTGAAACTGAAGTTCAGGAAGTGTTAAGCAGCTGAGAAAACACAGTAAGTCACTGTCAGGAGCCAAGTTCAAGGCACCTAGCCCGTGAACGCTCACATTTGATCAGGGTACTCCACTCCGCCTTTGTATCCTGCTCTTCCTGATGTCGCAGTGCCTACACGAGCCTTGGGGCACTGCCTGGCCAAGAGGTCCCAAGGGAGCTGTTGTCTTCTGCACCATGGCTACTGCCCTGGGAATATTGTTCTTGGACTTGTGTTATTTACTCAAGAATTTGCAAGGCTGCTTCTTGCTTTGGTAGCAAATAACCTCTGCAAATATGGATGGGGATTGGATTTGCTTATCTCAAAGTGGGGCGAGCCTCAGACATTCTGGAGGAGTTTATGGGATGCTACGAGGTCACAAAACATGCTCTGCGCTTCACTCTGTAGGTGTGTGTGAGTGCATGTGTGTGAACATTTGTGCACATGCTTGTGGAGGCCAGAGGATAACCTTACACACCATCGGCTTTTCCATTTTAAAGTCAGCGTCTCTCACTGGCCTGGAAGTAAGCAGAAGGCTGGCCCCAGGATCCTCCTGTCCTTACCTCCCCAGCGGGGATTGTAAACATGTGCCACCATGCTTGTGTTTGGGGATTGAACTCAGGTCTCTTGCTCTCAAGGCGAGCCCATTACCAACCCAGCCCTGGGTTTCACTTATTACCCTAAAGACAGAGTCCTCCTGCTTCTTTTTTCTTTTCGAGATAGGGTTTCTCTGTACAGCCCTGGCTGTTCTAGAACTCACTCTGTAGACCAGGCTAGCCTGGAACTAAGAGATCCGCCTGCCCCTGCCCCTGAGAGTCAAGGTGTGCACCACCACATCCATTCTCTTTTAAAATTGGCTTTATGGATATGTAACTGTACACAAAATAACTGTGCATGTTTAAAGTACATCATTTGATAGTTTGGATAGGTATAAAATAATAATACAATAAAAATAATGGTACTCATCGATGTAAAGCATTTTTACTTTTTGATCTGCACAGGGCCTTGTGACAAGTGAGTGCTGAGCTATGTCCATCCCCGGCCCAGTGGTTCTCGAGGTCTTTTCACTACCTTGGCTGAACAGAGCCTCTGGTGTGATATTCTCCAGGGATTCTCAACCAGTCTTTCCTCTAAGTTCACAGAGAGGTCAAAGGGCAGTCAGTCCCAAAGTTCCCACTGTGATCACCTGTGGTGGCATTGCTTGGGGAAGCTTCAAGTGCACACGATGGTGGTGGTGATGCTGCTGCTGCTGCTGCTGCAATGGTTCCCACCTTTAGTCTCAGCACCCAGGAGGCAGAGCCAGGCGGAGCTTTGTGAGTTCGAAGCCAGCCCGCTCTACAAAGAGAGTTCCAGGACAACCATGGCGACACAGAGAAACCCTGTCTTGAAAAACAAACAAACCAACCAAAAAGATGCAATGCACACATTATCTACCCATGTGTGACACAGTCTCAGTGGTGTGAAAGCAGCAACCACTTCCTTATGAAATATTTAATTTTTAAATGAAACATTTTACTTTATTTTAAAATTCAGTGTATTTTAAGTGTGTGTCTGTATGTATGCGTACATGAGTGCAGGCACCCTTGGAGGCCTGAAAAGAATGTCCGATCCCCTGGAACTGGAGTTTCAGGCGGTTATGAGTGGCTCAGCATGTGTGCTGGGACCTGAAACCTGGCCACCTGCAAGCACAGTGCACACTCTTACAGGGAGCCATCACTCCAGTCCGGAACTCACTCTTGAGACGACTCGTTTACATAGCTGGGGCATTCCACGGTTTATCTTGACTGTTGATGTGAGGAATTTGGAATCACCTGAAGGAAAAACCTCTGGGGCTGCCTGAGAGTGTGCTTTCAGAGAGGATTAACTGAGGAGGGAAGACCCGCTCTGAACATGGGTGGTGCCATCTCATGGGCTGGGGTCCCAGACGGAATAAAAAAAGAGAGCAAGAGGAACTCTCAGCATTCTGGCTGTGGATGCCATGTGACCAGCTGCCACATCCTCTGGTCATTGGGCCTTCCCTACCATGTGGACTGTATCCCCTCAAACCACGAGCCAGAGCAGACCTTCCTCCTTTAAGCTGCTTGAACAGGCATGTTGGGGAAAGTAACCAATGCAGAGTGTTCATCTGTTGAGGATTCTATCAGAGTTCTGCTCTGCAAAAGCCCTTTGAAGTCGCTTGACTATTCACACAGCATGGTGACTGGGATCCAAGGACAAGTGTCCTCGTTAGGGCCAACCACTTTTAAGACCTCATGATCTCAGACACGTGTGTGGCACAGGAGCATAGCATATGTGTGTGTACATGTACTTAAGAGCACTCACAGAACCCAGAGAACAATGCTGGGGCTCCTGCTCTGTCACTCTGCACTCTCCTCACTGTCTCTTCCCCAGCCCGACAACACTGACATGACAGGCACAAGTATGGCCAGGCCTGGCTTTCCACATGGGCACAGGAGACTGAGCCCAGGCTCTCTTCTTGCCTAGCAGCCACTCTTACTCACTGAGTCGTATCCCTAGATTAAGCTCTTGCTGGGACAAATGAGGAGGCTCTAGAGGGAGTGGGAGGAGCAACGCTGCTGCATCCGGCACTGGACGGTTCAGGTGTTAAATGCAAATTCCCAGCCCCCACCGGGAGGCACAGTTTGTGGAGACGGAGCCAAAACCTGCCTTTGAATCTCTTCCTATCTTAGCGCTTCCTTGGCTTCTGGATTTTGAGAGTTGCAATGCACTGTCTGTCAGGACACCATAACACAGCAGGTGAGGGTAGCTGGTCAGCAGCTAGAAACAGGCTTTGTGCTGGCTAGACAGCTGTTTTTTGGGGTGACTTTGGCAAGTGAGTCACTATTTCTGGGTTCATTCTTCTTAGTGGCAATAATTATACACAACTCAGAGAACTATTCTGAGGTCTGGGTGGCAGATTTCAAATGACATGCACAGTTGTGTCCCTGGTGCAGTCAGCATTCAAGTAGCGCTGTCATTACTGAGTAAGCCTTTGTAAAGATGTCCCTGGATTTTATTACAGAGCTACAGTTACAGTCCTCCCTAACCAAGCCCATTATTATTTGAAAGTTACAGGTTTTAACAATCCTATTTCACAGCAGAGGAAACCAAGGTTTAAAGCTTAACTGCCTTGTCCAAGGAGAGAAGCGGACCCAAGCTCATTTTTATTTTCTTATGAAACTTCAGTCCACCACACCATACTGTTCCTGGATATAGGACATACAGGTTATCTTGTTTACTAAATTGAATCTTCTTTCATTTTACCTTTAAAAGTAGGTACATACTATCTTAGTTGCTTGAAGCCTGGTACCTGGGTTTTGTTAAGTTGTTTGGGTCCTCAGCATCTGATTTAATACCCTGCTGGGTAGAGTCTTTCAGAGGCCTTCTGTGGTAAACTCTTGTCCTGTTCCCTGTTTTCTTCCTCTTCCGATGTCTTTTCCATTTGCCTTTCTGAATGAGGATTGAACATTTACCCAGGGTCCTCCTTCTTGCTTAGCTTCTTTAGGTGTACAGATTTTAGTATGATTATCCTATATTAGAAGTCTAATATCCACTTATAAGTGAGTATATACCATGTGCGTTTTTCTGCTTCTGGGATACCTCACTCAGGATGATCTCTTCTAGTTACCACCATTTGCCTGCAAATTTCATGATTTCCTTGTTTTTAATTGCTGAGTAGTATTCCATTGTGTAAATGTACCACACTTTCTGTATCCATTCCTCAATTGAGGATGCTGAGACTCTAGCCAACCTTTGGGCAGAGTGCAGGAAATCTTACAAAAGAAGGGGGAGATAGAAAGACCTGGAGGGGGTCAGGAGCTCCACAGTAGAGCAACAGAACCAAAAAAAATCTGGGCCCAGGGGTCTTTTCTGAAATTGATACTCCAACCAAGGACCATTCATGGAGATGACCTAGAACCTCAGCACAGATGTAGCCAATGGAAGCTCAGTGTCCAAGTGGGTGCCCTAGTAAGGGAAACAGAGGCTGGCTCTTTGATCACTTCCCCCTGAGGGGAGTGCAGCCTTACCAGGCCATGGAAAAAGACAGCCCTTATGATAGGCTAGGGTCAGAGGGAAGGGGAGGAGGACCTCCCCTATCAGTGGACTTGGGGGGGCATGGGAGGAGAAGAGGGAGGGAGGGTGGGATTGGGAGGAGAAGAGGGAAGGGGTTACAGCTGGGATACAGAGAGAATAAATTGTAATAAATTAAAAAAAATTGTATCCAAACACACACACACACACACACACACACACACACACACACACACACACAGTGTTTGGGTCCTATATACTGCTCTCCATGGATCATGTTGGGAATTGCAGTACCAGGAGCTAGGTTTCTAACCCACCTCTTGTAGTCAACAGGGTCAAGTCTACTTGCCAAAAACCAGCTCCACCATCTTCCAGAGAGACACTAGCTTCCTGCTGAACAGTGTCTTTGAGACTAATGGCCTGGACATCAGAAGCTAGCCCTCAAATCCCAGCTCTATTAGCACAGTGGACTCCTGACACGGACGCTTCCACGTTCACAAACGCAACATGGGGCTGGAGGCTGGTTCCAATCTGTGGATTTGCTCTGCACCATGGCAATACAGGTGCTGGGTAAAGATTCTGCACACGGAGAACCAGGATGTCCTTGCCATGGGTCTTGGCCCTTTCAGACAGCTTGACTCTTTCCATTTGAAGAGTTGGAATAAAGAAGGAGTATCCTCTTAGGAACTCAGAGACATGGAAAAAGTACAATCCAAGACCTAGCCTTGGCTCTGGATGCCGACTTGAACTCCCTATGTAGTTGAGAATAATACTGAAATCCTGCTCTCCCTGCCTCCATCTCCTAAGTGCTGGGAATTGCAGATGTGTGCCACCATGTCCCTTTCGTTCAGTCTGGAGATTGAACCTGAGGCTATGTGAATGACAGCCACACTAATGGCGGAGCTTCATGTCCAGATTGAGCTCCACAGCAGGGCATGGTCCTCTCTGTCCTCCATGTTTGTCTGATATCCTTCACCCCTTCTTCTGTACCACAGCACTTGTCCCTCTTTACAGACAGCTACTGCTCCCTATATGTTGCTTCTTTTTCTGTAGCAACCAAACCCACCAGCAGCTCTGTCTAATAAAGAGAAAAATTCTTCATGTGATTTGGACTTGACCATTAGACTTAGTGACAATTTATTTTGTGACTTCTTGGAATAAATGAAGTTCTTTTAATAGGAACAGGGACTCTCAGAGTGCAGATCCAGGACTTGGGGGAGAGGAAGCATCAAGTAGCAGAGTGAGTACTGAACCATCAGTGAGCACCTGCTTCAGCGCTGCCAGGCTTTGGCAACAATCCCAGTGCTCATTAACAACAGCAATCGCCTCAATTTAGTGACCTCTTATCCGGTGGCCAGGTGCTGCCTAAATCAAGTTAATCTTTCTTTGTAGTGCTGTGCTGAGTCACAAATAACATGCCCATTTTACAGATAAGAAGACAAAGGTTTTATGCACCAAGCACCTTGGTAGAAAAAGTTCATTGTGTGTGCAGATGTATGTGTGTGCACATGTGTGTACTTCTGGTGCTGAAAAATCTAACCTAGGGCCTTTCACATTCTAGGCAAGTGTTCGATCACTGAGCTATCACTTTGACCTCAACATTCCAAATTTGAACCTGGATAGAAATTTCCAAAGCTTGTACTGCTCACACTATGTTTATTACATTTGCAAATACAAATATAACAGAAACATGGGAGGTGGCTAACATTTATCTTCTATGTGGCATACACTATTCCAATTTCTGTGTGCAATTATCATCAAATTCCCACGACGACTGTGTGAAGTGAATGTAGTCATCCTTGGTATCCATGGTGGGAGGGGGGCTAGGTCCCGGATACCTGTAATACCAGACTCTGAGGACGCTTTCGTCCCTTGGTATCTATGGAGGGTTGGATCCATCATGCCCATAATTTCAAATTCTGAGGATACTCTTATCCTTATGCAAAATGGCATGGCATAGTACCACACAACCCTCCCTAGGCTTTGAGTCATCTGTGGATGACTTTCAGCCTTGGATGCAATCAGGTAAATAGCTGCTCTATAGTACCACTGAGGGATAATGGCAAGAATGATGTCTGAATTTTTCCCCTTACATGTTCTCTCTGAGCTCACTTTGCAGATATCGATCTGGTGGGTTCAGAGGGCTGACTATTATCAATACCCCATTGCTCTGATGGATAAACTGACCAGGGAAGGGGTCGTTTCCTTTTGGCTCTGTTCCAAGAGAACTCACTTTCAGAGGAAGGGTTATGACCCAGAGAATCAGTGGTGACTAGCCCACGCGCCTCACTTTCTTCTCTGAGAGAGGCCGCAGGAACAGCATGAGCTTGGAAAGGAGGCTAGATAAGTGCCCCCTCTGGGCATCTTCTGGAAGCTAGAGGTCTGGGGTAAGTTCCTGGGGTCAGCCATGTCTGTCTTCCACAGGTCCTGGCATGGCAGCCTGCCTCCTTGGCAGAACAGGCTACAGCCTCAGGCTTCTGGGCACTGTTGTGGCCCTGTAAACTGAGCAAGGAAAGGAGGCCTGCCAACGTGTCACAGGCCAGCACCCCTGTGGCCACCATCTGGGACCCACTGAACTGAAGAGCTAGCACCAACCAATGGCTATCTCCTCTACCCGTGGCCACACCTTCCCAAGCACAAAACAGAGCACTCGGCCTAGCAAATCTGTCAGAGCACCGGAGGGCAGAAATGCCTCCATGGAACCTCTTCAGGCTCCAACCGGCTATAAGCAAGCACAGGCATATTCACAACCTACACACACTGTATACTGACTATGACTGGGCACTATGCTAAGTGATCTGTGCACACTATCTCATTTGATTAGTTCCAGTCTGGCATAGGAGGTGCTGATAAGAGTATTGGCAAGTATTATGTTAAAAACATCATTATCTCTATTCTATGAATGAGAAAACTGAGGCACAGGGAGACTAAGAAATATACCTGGGATCATGAGGCCATTTAGTACATTTCAGAACTAAGATTCAGAGACGCTCTTTACATCTGATGCGTGATCTTTTCCTGAATTATAATCTCTGTTCATTCTTTTGATGATAGGAAATTCTATTCAGTCACTTGCTCTTTCTGGTACCCAGTATTAGGACTGGTCCATGTGTTCCAAATATGCTCATCAGACTTCAGGGTCACACCATGAGCTGTGGTGCAGGAAGAATGGTTGTGAAGAAAAGCTGTGAGGAAGAAGGTGGGAATATCCAAAGAGGTAAAGTAATGACCAACACGAGTCTGGCAATGCATTGTTTCAGACACTTGCAGACAGACATCCGTGGGTTCAGGATGTAACTCAGCTGGTGGAGCTCTTGACTCGCAGGCAGGGAGCCCTGGATTCGTTCTCTAGCACTGTGCAAACTGAGCGTGGTGAGGGATGCCTGTAATCTAAGTTTATAGGAGGTAGACACGGGAGGAAGCCAACGTAGGTTACATGAGATTCTATCTCAATAACCAGCAAGCAAGCAAGACAACTAAGCAGCCCTCCCGAGCCACACCTCCAACCCAGCAATGCCCGCTGTCACTAGAGTGCTTTGGATGGGGTCCGCTATTGAGTAGTAGCCAGGTCTGTTTGCTACCACACAGTCCCCAAGTGGTAGCTGATGCCCCCCGTTACTTCTCTGAAGGAAAGACTTGGTAACTATGTCATCTTTTACTCCAATATCAAGCCCCAACCATGGGGCACAAGGCATGTGGATGTTGGCTTATTTACACATTTATGCTACACAGGCTTGACTCTTGAATTCCTCCCAACAGGACCGTATGTTTAAGGCCTGATCCTACTCTGTAGTCTAAGTGGGAGTTGGTGGAATGTAGTGAGAAAAAAAATTCAGAGTCAACTCTGAAGGGGGATTCTGGGAACGTGGCTCTTCTTCTTACTCTTTAAAAATGCTTGATGGCTGTCAGAAGTGCACAGTTTCCTCTAGATGATCCCACCAGGACATTCTGCCTCCTCACAGGCTCCTGAAGCAGCAGAGCTGACTGACTACGGGCTGTAGCCTCTGAAACTGACAGCAAAGGAAACCTTTCTTTCTTTGTGTGCACGTGTGTGTGTGTGTGTGTGTGTGTGTGTGTGTGTGTGTGTGTTGAGCATTCAACTCAATTCTTCATGCTTCCAAAGAAAGCTTTTTACCTGCTGAGCCAATTCCTGGGCCTCTTCTGAAGTTTTGCTTTACCTCAAGTGTTTGTTACAGCAACAGGGCACTGATTAATATGGAATTCAAGGAGGGAATAACCCTCTCTGAAGGAATAATTTTTAATGGTTTTCTACTCTGTTTGTGGAAGGGACAGAGTAGACTTCTGATGAGAAGGCTAACCGAAGGCTGTGTTACTCTTAGCAGCTGGGTGACCTCATTTCACAGCTCCTGACTTCAGTGTCCTCACCTTCAAGAGACTGGCTTTAGGGGTTTGATGATCCCCAAGGGCTCCTGCAGCTTCAAAGTGGCATGCTTTGACAACCCTGGACACCAGAAAATAAGATTATGTCCTTGGAATCCAGACACGTCCTGGAAAGTCCTCTCCCTCTGCACAGACCCATGAATCAGACAGGATCTTCTCTTGCTGCCTCTGCTGGTTGATGGATGAGACTCTGGAGCACCCCTGGCCCTGGGAAACTGGTTTGCTAAGCTCTGACCCCAGAGCTCTGTGAACCTTCCTGAGCTGCCACGGCAGAGCCAGAGGGACTCAGTAGAGGCAGGGTTTGTACAAGGGAGGGTGAAGCCTGTTGGAGGGCGGCTGCACTGAAGCTATGACTGTGAGCAAAGCACCCAAGGTGTAGCAGTGTAGCTGAAGTGGGTTTTGAAGTGTGTCCTTGTCAATAGAAGAGGAGCGGCTGCTGATTTGATAGGTGGGATTGCAGAATGCTGACAGTGATGTGTTAAAAATTAATTTCGTTTCTTTTTAATTGTTACTTCTGTATGTGTGCTCTGTTGCAGTGTGTGTTTGTGTGTATGTGTGGCGGTGTGTGTGAGTGTGCCTGTGTGCCATGACACACACGTGGAGGTCAGATGTAAGCTTGAGATAGTTTGTTCGCTCCTTCCACCGTGTGGATTCTAGGCCTGGAACTCAGGTCCTCCTCAGGGAAATGACATGTGTTTTTATCCACAGAGCTAACTTGCTGGTTCAGTTTAGTTTTTTATATCTGTGTACACCTGCACCAATGTTTGGGCGGAGGGCAGAGCCCAACCTTTGGGTGTTCTCCAGATACCATCTACCTGACATAGACTTTTCTAGACAGAGTCTCTGCCTAGCTTGATTAAGCTGTGCTGGCTGCCCAGTGAACCCCATAAATCTGCATGTCTCCACCTCATTTTGCCTCTAAAAACAAAACAAAACAAAAAACAAAAACGTAGTTCTAGTGGTTGAACTCAAGGACTCATGCATTTTACTGCCTGAGCCATTGCTCTAGCCCCAGGGTTCTGCTTAGTAGTGGGCACGTGACTGACTCACAGGCTTCACAGAGAGGCGTGGGCGGGGGTAGGAGATTCAGGTTTCCTTCACAGGATCACTTCCCTCCTTGGTCTCTGATCAGCCTGTGTACTTCTTGTGGTGTTAGTCAGCATGGGCAGAGCCCCCCCCCCCCACCTCCTTGGCCCATTGGAGGCTTCTTATGGAGGCATGCCTCTATGCATGCAATGGTTTCCTGCCTCTCTCTGCGCAGATAATCATTTGGGAGCATGAGCATTACCAGTCCAGGATGTTCCTTACCAGTAAGAGGCTAGAGTGGAGAAACTGAGGCCTGAAGACGCCCTGACTCTGTCTAAAGTGATGAAATGCAGATCCACCAACTCCCAGCTCTCAGTTCTACAGACTGTCTGGGTGTTCCTTAGTTGCCCATCTGACATCAGAGAGGACACCAGGTTGCATTACATAAAGACCACACAAAGAAAGAATTCTGCCTCTGGCTTCGTCTCAAGAGTGGCAGTGAGCTGGTGTAAAGAGCCTTGCTTGTTCATTCAAGGCATGCTGGACTGGGCCAGGAGCCATTTGGATAAGATAATATGGAATGAGAAATCTGAACTTTGGTTGATCCCAGATTCTACCTCTGTAAGAAGAGTCGCGGAATCCTAAGGACCAAAGAAAAGGGCAACTTTGAGCTCATTTTGGCCAATCTAAATCTTTCTCTTACAAGTGGGGAAAGCAATATCTAAGGAGGAGAAAGCCAGGCTGCTGACCCCTAAAGGTCGGGGTGCGACAGAATGTAAAGGAAACCGAGGATGTGCTAAACGCAGGAACCTGTGTGAGATCAAAAGAGTTCAGAGTGGCAAACTGAAGCTGATTCTATTTATTTGATGTGGATGCACAGAACACAGGTTCATGCATGTAAAGCTCTACATGAATTTTGAGGCAAACAGTTAATGAATCAGTCAGTGATGTCTGTTTTGGCACAAGCTGGAGCCTTTTCTTTTTTTTTAAATAGTGCTTGGTGTTGAACCTAAGGCTTTACATGTGCTGGGCAGGTGCTACTGCTGAGCCTTTTGCTCTAACCTGGAGCCTCAGGACTGCACTGTATTTCTTTGGAATCTCCCCAACCTACAAATGCACTGCACTTTACACAGCAGGTACGTATCAAAGTGCTGGGTCTCACTCATTTGGTTCCCACTGTCAAACTAGATTGATCCTGCTCGAGCCTTAGGTTTCTCATATGCGAAATAAAGATGCTATTCCAAGGTAGAATCCCAGAGAAAGAATAGATCTTCAGGTTGGTAGCAGTTCTCATGTTGGCATGCAATTTGTTCAATTTGTTTCTATGATCAGACTGGCCTTCTTTCTTTCTTTTTTTGTGATACTACCAGATTTTTAAAAATCTTTTTAAATTTTAAGACTTCTCATAGCATTTAAGTGAGAATTCATCTATTAAAAATTTTTTGTTGTACACAATACTACGCTACATAAAGACATTTCTGTACAAGGTGAACACATTTCCTCTCCCTGCTCCCTTCTCACCACCTGTTAGCCCTCTTTGTTTCTTATGACAGTTTTGCTTCAGATTTCATGCCATGCACGCACATGTGAGGGAAAACATGTAACTGCCCCTTTGACAAGGACTTACTGTGCACAGTATGGTCATCTTCACCTGCTTCCACACTCCTGTAAATGGTGTAACCTGGTTCTTCTCTGGAGCTGAGAAAATGTCTCTTTCCATGCCTGTGTCAATGGACACCCAGGTTTGCTCCACGACTTGACTGTCATGAGCTGTGCTGCAGCGATCACTGATGTGTCTCTGTGATACGTCGACTTAGATACCTTTGTGTAAATACCCAGGAGCTGGCCCAGACGTAGACCTATCTTTTGTTCTTTGTGAAGCCTCCATCTTGGCTTCTGTAGAGGCTGGACTAGTTTCCAAGAGATGTGCGAACACTGCCCTCTGTCCATAGCCTCTCATGCTGGATGGTGCTGTTTGCATCTTAAAGCAGTGTGGGCTAGCAGTTTCTTGAACAGCAAACACACCATGCAGGATAAATCAGCAGTGCTTTCCATTTTAAAATGCTATAATTCAGTATCCGTTTCCTTTGTAATGTAAAATGAAGTTATAGTCCATAACTGGCTGATTTTAGTTTGGTTTCATAAACACAATGTGGCAACTCGTCTCAAACAATGACATTTGACCAATTCAAAGCATATAGCAACAGCAGGGTCTTTGTGTGTGTGTGTGTGTGTGTGGTGGTTAGAAGATCAATTAATGAGATTGAAAACAGTCAGAACAACTTGTTCCTTTGTGATCACACTAGGTAATTTAGTAACTTTCACAATGTGACTCATAGTTAACCCATTTGGGACAATTGGTTGAAGAATGGTACTGACCTGGGCTCCCCCTTTCCTTTCCTCCCATCTCTTACCCTCATCTCCTCTTTCTTTCTTTCTTTTCTGCCATTGTCTTAGTTAGCACTGCTGTTGCTGTGATGAAACACCATAACTAAAAGCAACTTGGGGAGGAGACGGTTTATTTATTTATTTGGCTTATGATTCCACATCACAGTGCATAATCAGGACGGGAACTCAAAAGGGCAGGAACCTGGAGGCAGGAGCTGATGAGGAGGCCATGGTGTGGGACCTGCTTGCTGGCTTGCTCCTTATGACTTGCTCAGCCTGCATTCTTATAGAAGCTAGGGCCACCAGCCTGGAGATGGCACCACCCACAGTGGGCTGGGCCCTCCCTCATCAGTCATTAATTAAGAAAACGCCTTACAAACAGCCAGGCCTTATGGAGGTATTTTCTCAGTTGAGGGTCCCTCCTCTCTAACAGCTTTAGTTGACATGACCCTAGCCACCACATCCTCTTTCAACCTCTCTTCTTTCCTTCTCCTCTCTCCTCCTTTTATTGCCCTAATCTTCACTTTTTCTTTTCTAATCTCTTCTTGGTCTTCTTCCTTTTCTCTACTCATGTTCACAGTCTTGGTCAGGACTGCTACTGTGAGGAAGCCTTGCTGCCATTGGAATATGACTTGGCTTCCTAAGCCTGGAGTGAGCTAACTTTGCAGTGTAGCGTAGGGTCAGACTCTCATGAGTCTATAACCATGTTAAGTGTGTGGAGAAGTTTCAGTGCCTGACCCAAGATGTCTCTTTATACTGGTGAGATGACCTTCTCAAGGAAATGTCAGTTTTTTGTGGCTTTAGAGACAAACTTTCTTTGGATAAATTCCATCTTCCTGCATTTACAAGGGACCATAAGTATTTAATTTGATTTTTTACAAGTCAGACACCATACTTGCAGTTTGTAATCAAACAAGAATCAGATCGAAGCTCAGCACTGATATACAAGAGAGGAAAATGAAGGGAGATCATCAGAATCAGCCGAAGATTTAATCCCAACTTCCCAAACCACTGTTCACAATCGCTAAGCTGTGGAATCAACCCAGCTGTCCTTCAGCGGCTTAAAAGAGAATGACACAGATGCACAGTAGACAGTATTCAGTTACAAAGGGCAACATTCTGTCATTTGCAGCAAAATGGACAAGACTGGGCAATATACTGCATCAAATGGGCCAGACACAGAAAGACAATTACTGCATGTTCTTTGCCATATATAGAGGGGAAAAAATTTGGTATGAGTAGTTAGACATTGGGAAAGATAGAAGGTAGAGAGAGGGTAAATGGGAACCCAGACACATGTGTGTAGAAGAGCAAATTCTGGAACTATAAAGTGGAGGGACAACTGCAGTTCAAAGTAACCTGTTACTTATTTCATGGAGATCTTAATGCTTCAAGGCTCCAAACATTGAGAAACTGTAATGGAAGTTTTGGGTTCTTTGTATCTTACATAAATGTGCTTTTGGTTTAATTCCAAGTGTGGGATTTTAGTTGGGCTATAGTTTGTGCACACTTGTTAATTGTCTTCTATGGAGTGTGGCTTTTGCCAGCTGGTAACAGCCTTCCACGTGCAGCATGGAGAGGGGTGTGGTCTAGGACTCTGACAGTATAAATCTGAGAGCTGAGAAAAAGAAGGTGTGCTTTCGGTGTGCCATTTGGTATTGGTGTGTGGTGTGTAGCAGTTTGGTGAGAACAGAGACCAGAGCAGTGTGGCACTTTGGAGCAGAGAGATGGGCGTAGAGGCATGGAGGAGGCTGCTAGCTGTGTCTGCAATTGACGGAGATTGGTATAGAGACCTAAAAGAATCCCTTGACCCCAAATAGCTGGGAGAAGTAAAGGGGACTGGGTCCCCTCTCCCCATTAACCTTTTCTCTTTCCTACTTAAGGTTGGGAGTTTGTTGGAAGGGAGGAAGAGGCCTAAACACCCCAAATGAAGTAGAGTTTTTAAAAAGAATGCTGCAAGAAACATTAAGGATAGGGGATGCTAGTTATCTCATTTGACCAGTTCAGGAAGTAGCATGTGTTAAAACAACATACTGTCCCACTATATGTGTAAGGATTGCATAGCAACAAAAATCAAATTAAATAGAAATATGATTGGAAGGTAGTTCAGCTGGTCAAATGCTTGCACAGCATGCACAGCCCTGTGCTTGACCCTTAGCACCTATAAACCAGGGGTGGTGGCACACACCTGTCATCGCAGCACCTGAGAGGTGTAAGTTCAAGGCAATCCTCAGTTACTTCAGTGAGCTCTAGGATAGCTTGGGATACATGAGACTCCACCTCAAAAACCAGATCAATCCTGAACAAACATAAACAAAATGAAACAAAGATACCAAAACACCTTGCTTAGCCCCACAAAGAACTGTAATCCTGAGGATTTTTTACAAAGATTTTATTTTTACTTTTGTCTATATGTGTGTCTGGTTGTGTATTTGTGTCCCTGAGTACAATGCCTGAGGAGGCCAGAAGAGTGCATTAGATCCTCTAGTGTTAGAGTCACAGGTGGTTGTGAGGTGCCTCACTTGGGTGCTAGGAACTGAACCCCTGTCTTCTCCAAGAGTCTGAGCCATCTCTCTAGTCCAGCATGCTAAAAGGCCACATCCTACAACACTTGCCTACATATAGGAGACTGGACACAAAATGTGTTTATTCATATAGAAAGCTAGCAGTTCAGTAATTGCAAATAAACAGGAACAAGGGATATGGTTCCCTGGGAAAAATTACTAACCACACAACCACACGAGCCTGACACCACAAGTTCTGTCCTTGGAACCTCCGTAAAAAGCCAGATGGGATGGTATGAATCTAGAGTACTAACTCTAATTCACTGTGAGACAAGCCCCTTGAAGCTTGCCGGCCACTAGCCTGAAATACACAGAAGCAGACTACAAGAGAGACCCTGCCTCAGTAAGCTGGAGGGTTCAAATGACTTCTGAAAACTGCCCTCTGACCCCCTCATAAATAAATATTTAAAAAATACAACAAAAAGCCATCAACACATTCAGCAAAGTGGGTGAAACTTTGAGTCATCAGTTTTAGTTAAAGAATAAACAAACAAACAATGCAGGGACTAGTGGATTCCATTTATATGAAGTTAACAGAAGGGACAAAACTATGGCATTTGAAATCAGTTACCCAGGCTGGCCTTGAACTCAGTCTGCATGGAAAGCTTGAACTCAAAGCTCTTGTACCACCAGGTCTGACTTAGCATTGCATTGTTTGGTTCAGACTTCAGGTGTGTGCTTATTTGCTGGTTATCTTTTGAAGATCGGGTCTTACTATGCTGCTCAGGTTCACAGCCTCCTGAGGGGTTGGGACGGCAGTTGTGCATTTACCTGGCTGCAGAGGTATAGTTCCTTGAATCTCCAGGTCAGATCTCCACCCAAGAGAGAGGCCCAGCTCAGACGGACGACTGCTCCACTCTCTGCCTCTGTCACATCACATCATCCCTCCCGCATTTTCCTTCCAGATTCTGTCTGCCTCCTCCTCTTCTTTTGTGTAAAACCCCAAGGAATGCCACACACAGTGGTCAGCTCCACGATAAACCCACAGGTCTCCAGGACCCCATTTCTTTCTTGCATGCTCCTCTGCAGTCATATCAATGTGCTGGGAGTACACTCCCTCCTGGATGGGTCACTTTAAAGGGCTTTTATATTTCCTGAGCACCTACTAAGAGCTATGTCTTGTTTACTCTTTGACCAAGGCCATTTTCTTTTTATTTCAAATAACCCAGAGAAACAGGCATTTTTGCTGCTCTTGCTCAGTCCTGCTTTTCCAGATTATCAGTCATTAAAAATGGTGATGCCTGAGTTTGGTGGACCTGTGGTAATGAAAGCTACCCAGTTTAGGAACCACAAGAAGTTTTTCACGGTGCTTCTTTGAAATCAACATGAAGCAGAGTCTGTGTTTGGGAGGGGGTAGTGGTGGTTTGCTTCCGGCAGGGCTACGAGCTGGCTAGCTGGCTAGCTCTGGGATGTCTTATAAAGATACTATTGCGAGTCTCTTCTTTTGACTTAATCACTCTGTGAAGGCCAGTACTCCTACCCCTGGGCTCAGGATTTTAACAAATGGATTTGGGGCATACGCATTCAGGTGACATTAGGCATCAAGTAGAGCTTAAGACCTTTCTCCTGAAGGAAGAAAGGCAGAGGCAAGCATTTGGGATGCCGAGACTATATAAAGGTCAACTGTGCACATCTAACAATGAGCCTCATGCTCGGTCGCTAGAATTAGAGCCAGCCAGTTACCACATCCAGTTAGCCCCAGGCTCTTGGCTCATCCCTGTGGTGACTTAGAAGTGGTAACCACAGGGCTACTTTTTGTCTGGTACAACTTAGAGAAGAAAGCAGCAAGTGTGTGTATGTGTGTGCGTGCGCGTGCGTATATGTGTGAGTATGTGTATGTGCGCGCGCGAGTGTGTGTGCTCGAGCGCGCGTGCGCGCGCCTGTACGTGGGGGAGAGAGTGTATATGTTTTTGGTTTTAAGCTCCTGGCTCCCTGACATCAGAGTGGGTTCCCATGCCAGGGTGGTGAGGCATTGAGAGAAGCATCGGAGCAGACTCTCTGGGCGGGTGTGTGCGTGTCGGCGTGTCGGTGGAGTAGGGATTGCTGCACCCTGCGTGAGGCACCGGAGGAGGAAGCAGTAGCAGAGATCTGAATAATTGATTCTTCAGCAGCACCAGACGCCCGGGAGCGGGCGGAGAGCGTGGTTTCAGCACCAAGGTTGCGCGCCACCGCAGCCACCCCCCACCCCCATCACCAGCCAGACACCTAGGTTGGCCTTGTTCCCTGCCGCCGTGCGCTCCAGAAGAGGGTGGCCGCGCTCCACGTCGCCGCCTAGGGACTGCGGGGTCTGCCTCGGCCCGCCTCCAGGGTGGGCGGCTGCAGGCGGGCCGGAGCTCCAAACACCGTCGGATTGCGCGGGGGCTGCTGCGTTGCGTCTCGCTGGCTGAGAACAAGTCCTAAGTTGGTCTGCCTTCCGCTATCCGCCTCGGCGACCGCGGCAGAAGCGCGCCCCAGGATCTTGGCTTTTCCAGGGCTGTGAGCCGCGGTGGCCAGGCACTCTCCTGGGCTCCCGCTGGCCAAGTGAGGGACCGGACGCCCGGCGCGGAGCTAGCCCCGCAGCGGAGGGCCTGGAGGGAGCTGCGGTCCTCCGCCCGCGCCCTTCTCAGCCAGGGACCGCGGGGATCCCCGGCCACACGCGCGCGCGCGCTCCCACTCTCTCTCTCACACACACGCACACACACACACACACACACACTCACACACAGCACGCCAGAGCCAGACAGAAACTGGGCTGCGGAGAGGGTGTCCAGGCGCGCTCAGAGGACCCGGCAGCTGCTGTCCGGAGTGGAGCAGAAAGCTGAGCCAGGGCTCTGGGAAAGACGATTCCGGGGTGCTGTGCTGGAGCATGGGGCCGGATGAGCTCTGAGAGTCGCGGCCGCAGCGATCAGCCCTGGAGATGACCAGGGGTGGCCACTGCTGAGAACTATGTGGAGAGAGGCTGCGGTGAGTGCTGGCGCGGGACGCCGAGCCGGGAGGGCCCCGTGAGAAGCCGGTGTGGGGAGATCTGAAGAGGAGGGGGCAGCAGGACGCACAAGAGGGTCGCTACGTGGGAGTGATCACACCTCCCTCGGGGATCCGGGACCGCGGGAGCCCGCGTCCCTCCCTCCCCCCTCTTCTCCTCCTCGCTCGTCGCAAACTCAGCCAGCGCCCCCTCCTTCCCTCCTCTTCCCCCCACCTCGTCCCCCCTCCCCGCGGCTCAGCAGCTCCTAGTCGCACAACTCGCAGTAGCCGGCGTCGGGGTGGTGGTAGGGGGTGAGGGTGGAGGTTCCCACTAAGCTTCTTGGGGCTCCCAACCTTGGGCTTCCACTCTGCGTCCCTGAGAGGAGCTCCGGTTACCAGCCACAGGGACTGAAGATCCGCACCGGGCTGCCGTGGGCACCGAGCTCCAGCTTCCTTCTGATGGAGCCCCCCGGGTACATAAGGGGGCTGCGAGCACTGCAGACTGCATTCCTCCCCCCACCTTCCCCCGCACTGGTGGGCTGACCCTGCCTCTCCATCTCTCCTCCGCCCGGTTAGAGCCCTGCTGCAGAGCCTCCGGCTGGGATAGCCGCCCCCCGTGGGGGTGATGCGGACAGCGCGGGACAGCGAGGGGAGCGCGCGGGGGCCGCAGCATGCGGGAACCCGCTAAGCCTGGTGGCTGCTGAGGCGGCCGAGATGCCCGCGCGCGCAGCACGCCCCATTGCATCCTCCACCTTCTCCTGCTACAGGTACGTCCTGGTTGGTGATACGGGCTCCCTGGGCCTGGGAGGAGATAGGCTCAACCGGTGAAGAGAGAGGAGGAGAGGGTTCTGGAGGGAGAGGGGGGAAAAGAGCGAGCGAGAGAAATCCGGACCGAGAAACCTGGAGAGGGAGAGTCCAGTGGTGAGGCGTTGGAAGAGCACCAGGTGGCGCTGCGGCCCTGCACTCCACCTTGCTCACCCTAAAAACGCTAGGGCTGGAGTTTGCCTCAACTTCCCCTGGGTGCAACACCCGGGCGAGGGGCGCGCGCTTGTACTCGCGTGCACGACCGTGCAGGCTTACGCAGGAAAGCACCGCTGTGCACCTGGCACAGTGCTTGTGTGCGCACTGCCTGAGGACGTTTGAAGGCTCCAGCTGGCCGTGGGCATCTCCACGGCGGCCTGGAATTGTGCGCAGAAAAGCGCGCGTGTCTGTTAGCATGTGCAGCCCACTGCCCACGTGCAACTAAGATTTGGCTCCAGGGTCTGCAGTGGAAAGGCTGGGAGGAGTTGTACACTCCTCGTTCATCTGAGAGCTTTTGGGGATCCTACCCCCCACCCCCGCACGTTCTTTGCCAGCTCCCACGCGTTGGCCCACTTGGGGGTGGGTGGGGAGCGGGGCTCCTACTCTCCAGAATTCTGTATTTTACACTGCGCGAGAGACTGTGTGTTGCTTGTGTGCCCCCGTGTGTAGGGGTCGGGTCCTGGGGCGGCTCGCCATAGAGCGGAAGCCGGCTCATGACCTCTTCCAGCAAGGTGGTCGTGGGAGCGGCTGGCCTCAAGTTACCCCGGGCACCCGGGAGTCTGGGGTCACTTCCAGTCGCTTGGTGTGTCTCCTGCAGCGGGATCTGCAGCCGGTGGGTGCCACTAAAGGAGCGAGGTCTGTGGCGCACTGGGCTGGCTCCCAGGGGGTGGGGTCAGTTCACCACCTAGGCACGCAACAGACTCGGCTGGGCTGCGGTATGCAGGCACCGCCTCTCACGCAGGAGCTGGTCCGGAGTTCGCTGCGCGTGAGCAGGGGGCGGGGTCCCTAACTTGGTCCACGCACCTGCGGAGGAAGAGGGTTGCAGAGAGGGCTTGGTCTGGGCATCGGTTTGCGAGTGGTGGTGAGGTTCATGGCTCTCTGGGCGCTCAGGAGCTGTGGTCTGCGTCAAATTTGGGGAATCTTGTGTGGGGTTTGGACCCAGTTAGGGCTGGGGAAAGCGGCTGGAGACAGAAGTGAAGGCGTCAGGATGCCAGGATGGGCTTGGGGACAGGGACGGAGAAATAGCTTGGATTGGGGTAGTACATGGAGATGGACATGGGTCGAGGAATGTGGCCGGCATCAGCCATGAGGACCCCGGTGAGTGACAAAAGCAGCCGGTGCTGGGGCAGTCAGTCCTGTCACCCGGGCCCTTCACTGACCACCACCTTCCCCTCTCTCTCCCGCACCTCACAGGGACCCTAAGTGGCGACCATGGGCAGACTGGGCTACTGGACCTTGCTGGTACTGCCGGCCCTTCTGGTCTGGCGCGGTCCGGCGCAGGACGCGGCGGCGGAGAAGGGTCCCCCAGCGCTGAACATGGCGGTGCTGCTGGGTCACAGCCACGACGTGACGGAGCGCGAACTTCGAAATCTGTGGGGCCCGGAGCAGGCAACAGGCTTGCCCCTGGACGTGAACGTGGTGGCGTTACTGATGAACCGTACTGACCCTAAAAGCCTCATCACGCATGTGTGCGACCTCATGTCCGGGGCCCGCATCCATGGCCTCGTGTTTGGAGACGACACCGACCAGGAGGCTGTGGCTCAGATGCTGGATTTTATCTCCTCGCAGACTTTCATCCCCATCTTGGGCATTCACGGGGGTGCATCTATGATCATGGCTGACAAGGTAAGGCCAGTAGGATATGGACTGTTAGGATCCTGGAGGGGCGGATTCTACCAATGGCAAGGGCGCTCCTAGCATCTGCTCATATGAAAGCAGGTTAAGTGGCCTCTGCCTTTCTGAGAACAGCACTGTGCCTCTCTAACCCAGACATGAGGAGAACACCCTTTGCTTTTGGTTCTGAAGATGGGGTACTCAGACACACTTTGGTGTGCCAGGATGAGCAGAGAAAATAGGATGGGCGGGGGTGGAGATGGAGTGTTTGGAGATTTTCAGATAGCTCAGAGGCAAGCGTGGGGGCACTCGGATCAATATGGCTGTATTGCTACAGTGTCAGTTCTGCCGGAAACTCCATTTTCTTTCTTTTGGCAAGGTGATTAAAACTACTTAAAATTACTATGGAGGGGCATACAAGGTTTTTAGAAAACGCAAAGGGGACAGGTTCCTGCTTGCCTAGATTTACAGGAGTGGAGGTGGGAACCAGGGAATCCCAGGCTGGAGGCGTGTGGGTGAAGCTTTGTCTTTAGGGAGTAGGCATGTGGACAGGGAAGTAACTCCAGGCCCAGGGCGTTGGAGGGCCGGGGGCTCACTTCGACAGCTCTTGTGTGGGCTGACAACTTCACTACAGGGCCTCCAAAGAGTCTCAGAGGGAAGGCTCTGGAAGATGGACCTCGGCATGGAAGTTGAATTTCAGAAATGAGAGAATGTCTGACTTTGTCGGCTTTTTTTGGGCAACAGTTCCTTGGTTTGGAGAAGGGATGGGAGGGGCTTGAGGGTTGAGTGGGATGCTAGGAGAGCTTGTTAGGAAAGATGCTGAAGTCAAGAGGGGGAAGAAAGTTAGAAGGGAGAAATAAAACAAAGAGGAGAGAGGAGATGCTGCTGAGCTAGCGTGCCTTAGCTGCACAGAAGCCTCAGAAAGGCTGGCAGGAAGGCAGGGCACTGGTGCTCCCTGCCTGCTTCAGCAGACTTCTGGGAGAGTGTTCCTTAGGTAGAAGGGTACAACTGGAGGAACAGGTGGATATTCTGCACAGCACTTTCCTTTTGTCTTTCTTGACACGCTGCTGAGTTCATCAAATCAGCTTCAGCTCTGCTCAGTGCTTCCCAACAGCTCCTCCGGTGACCGTACTAACTCTGCCAGGTACCCTGGGCTGTGGCACATGCAGTGAAAACAAAACTGATACAGTATCTCATTGAACACTTGTTTCAAAGGGTCCTCTGCAGGATCTTCATCTGACATGATCATCCTACAGCCACCTCTCTGCTTTGGAAGGCTCCTTTTCCAGTGTAATAAAAGCAGGGAACAGCTGAGTTCTGCTCACAATGTAAGGGTCACGTCAGAACTGCAGAGGGCCTTAGAATTACTAGAACACCCCAAAACTCTCAGACAAAGTGGCTAAAGCATAGGGCTGTTAGGAGACTTCTCACAGTGGGTGATGAGAATAGATACCTGTTTTTCTGGTCTCAAGCTGTAATCTGGGGAAATCAAACCTTGGCCCTCTAACATACTATTCCTTATTTAAGAGGGACAAGGCATTCATTATATTATGTATGGGGTACCAAGTCATGGTGGAGGGTAGTGAATCAGCTTAGAGGGCTTGTACAGTTGAGAAGAGAACAGCCTTCTCAAGAGGCACCACGAAGGAGAATGGCGGCTTCTATTTTGTTGAGGGGAAAGGGGATTAGATTGTGAAATATAACTATCATCATTGATCTTCCCCTTTAAATGCTTTGGTTATAGAAGCAACACATAAAAATGAACAGGTACAGCAGGGCATGTAAAAAAATAGATGAAAGGCTCACACCTTGTTCCCAGCATTCAAGAGACAGATTTCTGTGAGTTCCAGGCCAGCCTGGGCTATCCAGTGAGAGTCATCAGAGAACTCTGCTCCCACGGGACCTGGGAAGGTGGTTTGAGGTTGGGAGTGTTGTGTGGCTTTCTGGCTCTCTCTTCTGACTATGAGGTGGCAAGTTGGTGCAGGGTTTCACTCGACTCACTCATCCAGTGGCAACAGAAAGGAGCACCCCCCCACCATGTGAGTACTTCTTGGTATGACTTTTACTATCAAGGAACCTTGGCCCATAAAATGGTGGTCTCTGACTAGCTAGCCCAGCCACTGTGCCTCCCTGAAAAGGAAGTTTTGAGAAGTCAGGGGAATAGGTGAATGTATCTCTTCCTCTTGGGGGTAAAATTGCCTTATGGGATGTGGTCAAAGTACACTTACATGAACAGAATCAAATACTTCAGAGTAAGGGAGGAAAAAAGGACCCAGGTAATGGCAAAACGGTGTTTAAGGATATTCCCAGAGAAGACAAGAGATTGCAGAGCAAGAGAGAAGAGAGGACAGAAGCATTAATTGTTCAAGCACACCAGAGGGACCAGCTTCTACTCATTGAATTGGGGCTTTCCAGAGTTGGTCTAGGAGGGATTTCTGCAGCCCTGATTGTATTAGAAATGGAGGAAGATGAGTCAAGATGGCAGGGAGTCGCTGAAGTGGGAGGAGACCGGCAGAGCATATGCTGGCTCTCATGTAAGGAAGAACAGGGGATGTGGGGAGGAGTGGGTTTGGAGGAATCTGGATGTGTTTTAAAAGGAGAGAAGTTGTCTTGAGATGCAAACAGCCTTTCCTTCATTAGAAATGCATATGTTTGGGGCGTCTCTTTACCACCTGTTTGGGTTGCTGCTAACACTCATGGACTTTATTTAGCTTTATAGAACTAGTCACAGGATGTTATTTAAAACTGCCTTGCTTAGGTGTGCTGACAATATTGTGACCAGAAAGCCTAAAACTCCCCAGACTGACACAGCCCTATAATGGGATTCCAATTGGGTAATGTCACCCAGAAAATACCTATGTTCTTTTCACTTCTGATTAGACAGTGTGATAATAGTTAGTTGATCATCAGCTAAAAGGAACACACACACACACACACACACACACACACACACACACACACACGTGCACACAATCATGCTCACACAAGCCTTCAGGCATACATCATTTTTACCGTTCTCTCAGTCTGCATGAGTCTTGAACAAAGTTTATAGCAGTGGTTCTCAACTATCCTAATTCCATGACTTCAGTACCTCATGCTGTGGTGACCCCAGGCTGTAAAATCATTTTGTTGCTAATTCGTAACTGTAATTTTGCTACTGTACTTTTGTTATGAACAGTAAATATCTGTGTTTTCCAATGGTCTTAGGTGACCCCTAGGAAAGGCTCATTCAGGGTCTTGACCTACAGGCTGAGAACCACTGCTTTACTCTAAGTATAGTGGTGTCAAGTGAGAGGTGTTTGAGGTGCTAATTTAAGTGAGTGTGCAGGCATTGATTTTGTCGGTGTCAGTGGGTAGTCTTGCAATATTATTAAGTTGGTGGTGAACATTAAGCTTGGTGTAGGTGAAGTTCCCATCTCACCTTGGCTTGTCCAAGTGACACCTACTTATGGTGCACAGGAAACCCAGTAAGGTTGCTAGAGCGTACATCTCTGCTCACCATCCTCAATTCTTCCTTCCCCTGGCCCCCTGGTGGAGAAGGCTGGGTTCATATTTTACCTATGTCACTTATCTGTGCCAGTCACTGTGTGGACTTTGTTTGGTATGTCTATTTTTAATTATTTATTTTAAGATTAAAAATGCTCACTTTATTTTATGTGTGCGAATGTTCCGCCAGCATGAATGTTCACCACATGCATGCCTGCTGGTCCCCTTAGGACTGGGATTATGGATGGTTGTGAGCCGCCATGTGGGTGCTGGGAATAGAATTTGGTTCACCTCAAGAACAGCAAGTGCTTTTAACTGCTGAGCTGTCTCTTCAGCCCTTGTATGTTTAGTGTGTGAGTGTGTGTGTGCGCGAGTGTGTGTGTGAGTGTGCGCACATGTGTGTGTGCAGCAGCATGCAGAGGCCGCAGGACCCCTGAGTGTCCCTGATGTGCCGTCCACCTCCTGCTTTTAGAATGTAAGTCTTTGAGGGCAGATTAAAGAATGTGTTTGTGTGTATATGTGTTTTGAAATAATGAATTCTCTTCCATAGATACTATAAAAATAATGTCTTTTCATTGTAGAGCACTTAGAAAGTACATTAAAGTTTAAAGAAGAAAATAAAAAGCTCACCATAAATTTTATCAGCAGGATTAACTGTGGCAATGTGTGAATGCATTTCTTCTAAGAACAGTTTGTTGGGTTATAATTTCAGAATTATACTATTTTTGTGTTATCATTTTTTTTTTGTAGTCTATACTCTGAGATTTTTGGCCAGAAAACTCAAATGTCTTTAATTCTGGGAAATTCTTTGGCCTGTCTGCTGTGTACCTCCTCTCTTGTCTTCTTGGTTATTTCCACTGTCTTGAATTGTCCTTTCCTCATTTCACACACATATCGTTCTATGCAGTAGGCTCTCAACCAACTCTCCCTACACTGTATATATATACATATATATATACACACATATATACATATATACACACATATATACACATATATACATATATACACACATATATTGAGCTTATTTTCAGAGCAAGTGCATTTTATTTTTAATTAAATTTAATTACATCACTTCGTTTCCTTCCTCTAGCCCCTGCCAGACACCTTCCCCAGCCATACTCTTCCTCAAATTGATAGCTTCCTTTACTTTGATTATATTTGTTACACACATATAGCTATATGCACAAACATATAGAAATAGAAGCTGCTGAGTCAGTTTTTATTGTTTGTGTGTTTATGGTCTCATGGTTGGCCACTCTGCTTTGGATAAATAAGGGGGCTCCTCAGGGTCTTTCGAACCCCCTGGTGTCCTGAGGCTTGTTACACAGTTCAACAATGACCATAAAGTTCTGACTCTCCTGCTTCTACCCACCAAGTGGTGAGATTATGTGCACTTGAAATGATGCCCAGTTTATGTGATGCTGGGGTCAAAGCCAAAGTTCTGTGAGCGGGCAAGCCCTCTGCCCACTCGGCCCCAGCCCCTAGCTGCAGAGTTTCCTGTGCCTCGTATCTGTAAAGGGATGTGCTTTCATATGTTCATGTTCCCTGTGTTGTTGGAGAGAAAAGCCAGGGCCTTACACATGCTAGGCGAATGCTCTCCCGCCATGCTGCACCCTCAGGCCCAGGGTACATGCTTCTAAACCGGAATTCTCATCAACAGCTCAATCAAGAACCTTCTTCCTTTTCTTCCTGGCTTCGGGTGCAGGGTGGACCCATCTGTGTGGGTGACTTCCTTATGGCTTCTTGACACAGGCAAGGGGCTCCTGGGATGCTGCAGATAGCCTAGCCTTGTCCATAGGTAGCGGCACGATCTTGCTGCGTTTATTTCCTGTCTCCCTGCGGGGGTTAACACCTGAGCTCACATGGCTTATGTTGGATCTATATCCCTGTGATCCCTGTGGATCACATGGCTTCAGTCTTCCCCCTTGAAACTGTGGATCTTCCCTCTTCCCATTCATTTCTTTGGTTTCTTTTTCTGATGTTGGGAATGAGCTGCACCCTGGTTCTAGCTCTGATCTTTCAGTTCATGTGTTTTTAGGGACTCCTCTGTATCTTTTGCTTTAATTTTTTTCTGTGTTTGTGTGCATGTGTGTATGTGCATGTGCGTGTGTGACTGCATGTGTGTGCATGTGTGACTCGTGTGTGTGTGTGTGTGTGACTGCTTGTGTGTGCACATGTGTGATTCTGTGTGTGTGCGTGCACACGCCTGCCATCTACGTATGTATGTGAAAGTCAGAGGACAACTTTTTGGGAGTCTGCTGTCTCCTTCCACCTTGTTTCTGCCACAGTGTGTATTCTGCGGCAGTGGCCCTTGGGCTGCCAGCCGATGCTTCGGTTTCCGCCTACCTCCTTTCTCTGCTTCCTATCTTCTGTGGGATTTCTGATATGCACACCAGGCTTTTCACATGGTTTTGGGTGGAGCTCAGGTCCTCAGGATATGTGGCAAACGCTTTTACCTGCTGAGCCACCTCCCTGGCCTCTGTACTTTTGATCTCTGATTTCTGATTTCTTGTTTGTTTTTTTTTTCTTTTTTCTTTTTTTTATTCCTAAGAAATACTGTATAAGTTTAAAAAAATGGAAGGCTTATGTATAAATATTGTGTCTTAGGGGCAGCAGGAGGAAGAAACTCCACTATGTTCCCTCTGGTTTTGAGTTAGTTTTATTTCCCAACCTGCTTTTATGTTTTTAAAACCTGACTATCTGTTCTTGGGGTTTTTCCTTGTGTTGAACTGGATGCTTAGGTTTGATTTCAAGTGGCTGCAGAGTCCTTAGACCACACTCCGCTGAGCTGTTTCTGCATGCCTCCTTGCCTACTAGGCACAGTCACTTTGGGCCATGGACAAAGGTCATGCCTGCCTGGACACTGCCCTTTGCTTTGGTTACTTGATAAGTGTTTGTTGATTGAATGAATCAAATCATTAGTTCTGTCTCCAGCTCGCTGCAGTTTCCGGACAGACCAACACATCACAGTATGTTCCAGGGCTTTTTTTTGTTTCCTAAGCGTGAACTGATTTCATAGATGTGTGCCAACTCTCTTTCTCTCTCTAACTGGAGATAATTACTAGCCGCCCTGGGTACTAGCATGAATCAGGGGCTGCACATGAAACCTCCTGGAATAGTGTTAAATGATAGCTCAGTGGTGGTGGGGAAGTTGGTGCCCTGCGACCTGGCAGCTCCCCAGCTGTACGCGAGTGATGGGCTGTCCCATTAAGCACTTATGGCGCAGGGAAAGGGCAGGCATGCAGATCTGAGCATCAGAGGAGCCCACTCAGCGGCTGCTGCAGCATCGGCAGTGAACTGGGGAGGGTGGGAAGCCTAGCTCTAGCTGCATGGAGAAGGCATGTCAGAGGCAGTCATCCACTCCCTCCCACACAAATCACCAGGGAACAGCAGGCAGCATCTCTGAAGGCATGACTAACTCTCCAAATGGGTTTCTGGCTTTCTGGGAATGACTTTGACCCCTCATGGCTCTGGTCTTAGGTTTTGAGGGTTATGTTAGGCTTCATTCTGGCAGCCTCAGATGGAGAACACTGCTCTAGACAGATTGAATGGGAAAAGAGAGGGAGGAAAGAGGGAGGGGGACGGGAGTGAATTGGGTCTGCTGTGAGAGTCAGTGGCATCTACTGACTCATCTTGCAAGGAGGTCATCACAGGAAGGAGCGGTTATGGGGCCATTAGCTGGGTGTTTTGTTGCACCCACACCTTCACAGCCGTTATAGTTCCAATTTCAATTAGTTACCAACACTTTAAAGTTTAAATCAAAGCTTAAAAAAACTAAGGCCTGGCCACACTGCCACTTCTCCATGGCAACTGTTGGCTGAAGATAAGTCATCCTATCCACCTATTGTCTTTTGACAGGATAGGCTCTCTCTCTCTCTGCCTCACCTTTCCCACTTCCTGATTTGTAGTGAGGCTGGTTTTGAAGGAGTTGGGAACTGAGATGTCTGATGCTTGAGAGGCAAATAGGTATACCCTGTTAATATTTCCTCCCTTCCTCCCTGCCTCCCTCCCTCCCTCCCTCTTTCCTTCCTTCCTTCCTTCCCTCCCTCCCTCCTTTCCCTTTATGTATAGGTGCATATGCAGGAGGCTCATGTACCTATACATGCATGTGCAAAGCCCAGGAGAGACTGTCTGATAGTCTGCCCTATTGCTCTATCACCTCATCACACTATTTTCCAGGGACAAAGTCTCTTGCTGGATTTGGAGCTCACATTTTGGCTTCACTGCCAGGTTGTCAAGCCCCGTTGAGACTCTTGTCTCTCTCTGCCCACCCCCATTTCTGGGGTTACAGGTTCTGTTATTTAGATGCTAGGGACTGGAACTCAGGTCCTCAGACCTACCCACTGGCCATGTCCCTCATGGGCTGCCCTGTATGCTCATGGTTGTCATAGTGCTGCCGGTGTTACTCTCTATAGACATTTGCCTGGAGGTGCAGGCTTTTTGCCCCTCTCTGCACTGCCCTCTGAGTGCTGTTACCAAGTAGCTTGAGTTGGAGGATCTCAGGACCTGAGGTCCATCTCCACATACCTGTGTAGCCTTGGGAAAACTCCTCACCTTTCTCAGTCTTTCCTCTGGAAAAATGAAAGTGTGATTGACATCACCTCTAAGACACCTTTCTAGCTCTAGAAATTTTCTCTGTCTTCAAGGAAAGACTGAGAAGAAAAGGACCAAAAATGTGGATAGTGATATTGTGGGCAGAAGAAGGTCTGTCTTAATGTTTTAGAGAAGGAGAGTGTGTTGGCTCTTGGGTTAGATCACCTGGGTTAAAATTCAGGCCCAACCACTTAGTATCTGGGAAAATGTGAAGGTCATTAAAGAATGAGCCTTAGCGTCTTTATCTGTAAAATGGCTGTATCAGTTGCTTTTCTGTCACTGCGAAAAAATACCATTATCAAAAGCAGCTTATTCTCTCTCAATGATTTCAGAGGGACAGAGTTCTTCATAGTCGGGAGGCATGGCAGCAGCTATGCTTCCCTGGGGGCAGAAGCAGGGAGCTGGCTAATCACCCTTTCATCCACACACAGGAAGAAGCGAGAGAGAAAGAGAAAAAGAGGAGAGAAAAAAAGAGAGAGGAGAGAGAGAGAGAGAGAGAGAGAGAGACAGAGAGACAGAGAGAGAAAGAGCAGGCTATAAAACCTCAAAGTCTACCAGCAGTGACTCACTTCCTCCAGCAAGGTTCTGCCTCCTAAAGGTTCCACCTTTTCAAAGAGCTCTATCAACTGGGGACGGAGTGTTCAAATACTTGAGTCTGTGGGGGACAAACTACCACACTGGAACAATGTTAGCACGTGGTTTTCATGATTTTGAGTGTTAAATGAGGTCATGGGTAAAGATTGCCTCTGATCAGTGCCTGGCTCATCCTGAACAATTCTTAGGATATAACACACAATGTCTACATTTGTCACTGTTATTTTTTCACTGATGTGTATTTTTAGCAACTACAAATGGGGGATGAAGAGTGATGCGAGGTTCTTCAGGTGTTTTCTGTGAAAGACTGGAGCTGAGCCCTCAGAGAACTAAGGGTCCAGAATGGCGTGAACTGTTCTTCCTCCAGGGGCCAGCCGGGTCCTGACTCTGCCTTCTTAGGCTTGCTGTGAGCTTTGTCCTGGCTGGAGAAACAAAGATCCCTGTTCCATGATGAGAGCGCTGGAGACTTGGAGTAGGAAAAGGAAGGTTTATTTCTGACGTTGCAAAGTTGAGAAACCAGCTAAGAATGGCTGGTGCACTGACTGTGTGAAGAGAGCAGATTCTGAATCCTCCAGTAACAAGCCCCTCCCCCTTCCCTCTTCAGCTGAGCACTCAGGAGGGCACAATCTTACATGCTGTCCAAGTCTTATCTTTCCTTCTTCCCGGCATGTTTTCCATTTTCGTAGCAAAACCCTGTGCCTGTGGGCTCATGTGTATACTTTACACCCTGTTTATTTTAAAGCTTATTTGTATGACCTTGTGTCAGTAGGGGCCCAATGTTTTCAAAATCATCTGTGTTTGGACATAAGCTGGCTGAGGCCCCTCTGAAAACGAACCACCAGATTCTATTTCTTACACTGGTAAACCGGAAGTGAAGTGTGGGAGATACAGACGCAGCTGGCAGAGAAGATGATCTCTTTGACCTTTGCACTAAATGCCTCCCCCATGGACCGTATGTCTGCACTGGGCATCGGGCCTGGCAGTGTGGAACATCGCATATAGTTTCTCATGTAACCCTGCCAGGGAGTAATGACTCAGTGGGAACCTGGCGAACCTGGCCGCCCCAGAAACATTTGTTTAACGATCCTCTGTGTTCAGATGAGGAGATGTTCAGAGGGCTGCAGGCTTTGCTGAGAACCACACGCAGAGAATGTGGATCTGTTGTGCTTATTCTGTCACTTATTTTATTTCTCTTCGCAGTGCTCAGTGGGTTTTGGGGACTAGTGTCCACATAGACAACTGCCTAGCTTTATTATGGACAACAGACTTTTAAACTTATTTTCGTTTTTTTATCTTGCATGATTAAGATGCTGGCCCTTTAAAAAAATTGAAATGATGGACTTTTATCATAGTCTGTACTGCAAGAGCCGCCTCCCCACTTTATTGGTATATAACTGATAAATGAAAAGTGTGTTTCTGAGGTATACGCATGATGTTTCTATATCCATACACATGGTGAAATGTACAGTCAAGCCAATGACACAGCCTTCTCTTCACACTTAACATTATTATTAGTTTTTATGGTTTTTGTGGGGAGTTACCTCATCTTTGCTCCCAGAAAGTTCAACACATTGAAATTTTAATAGCATACACACACACACACACACACACACACACACACACACATATATGTGTACACACACACATATGTACACACACACGTGCATGGACATGGACCAGCCATGGCATACCTGAGATGATCAGAAGACACCTGGTGAGCTTGTGAGAGTCACTTCATTCTTTCCCCCATGTGGGTCTCAGGGATCAGTGTTAGGTCACCAGGCTTAGCAGCACCTCTTTACCTGCTGAGCGATCACAAGCTTTCTTGCTGGCCTTTTTTTTTATTAATGACAGACCCCACGAAGGACAAATACTAAGTCTCTGGAACCCATTCAGCTTAAAAATGAAAGCTGGAGCCTCGGCCCAGCTTCCATGGGGTTAAGAAGAATTTGCATTATTTTGGGAAAGGGAGAGATGGCTTTTTGAACTCACTGGGAGAAGAACTTTGCAGGATCATGAACAGTGGACTGTGCTAAACCAGACTCCTAGATGCATTGTTCATCAGCACAATATTTAAAAATGTGTAAACTTTCGCTGTTGTAATGACATACACTTGTAATTCCAGCACTTGAGAGGTAGAAGCAGGCAGATGAGTTTAAGATTTGTCTTTGGCTATCTAGGGAGTTAGAGGCTAGCCCAGGGTATATGTGAACCAGCCTGTGCTATGTGTGACCCTGTCTTAAATAAAACAAAACAAACAAAATAGCTCCAAGCCAAACAACAATAAAACCCCAAAACAACAAAACAAAACCTCCAAATAGTTCAACAGGTTCTAAGTAGTGATCCAATTCGTAAATGAATAGGGCCATATTTCTCAAGATATAATGTCTAAGAAAAGGGAATAGCTCCTTCCTACATTGCTAGGAGTAAGTGCAGGCGGAAGTAACAGAGGACTCGATCATTGGTGGCTTCAGTCCTTAAACATGCAGCACTTCTGTTTGCTATGGAGCCCATGTCTAGATGAGTGACGCAACAACCCACCATGGACTCGCAGGTCCTTCCTGTCTCCATTTTCCTATTTTGCTTTCCTTGGCTTCTGGCTCCTCTTAGTTACAAGATGCCTGATTTTACCCCTTACAGCTTGAGGTCATAGGTATGTGGGTGCTGAGGATTTGAACTCAGGTCTTCATGCTTGCACAGCAAGTATTACCCAGAGAATTAGCTCCCCAGCATCGTCATAGGTATGTGGGTGCTGAGGATTTGAACTCAGGTCTTCATGCTTGCACAGCAAGTATTACCCAGAGAATTAGCTCCCCAGCATCACTGACTTCTTTGAGGCAGACTCTCACTGTACGCCAGTCTGGTCTTAAAGTTGCTGTTCTCCTGTTTTAACTTCCTGTGCATACACTAGCAAACATAGCATCTGCCCGGGACTGTCTTCATGAGCAGGCCGCTGAGTGGAGCTTGTTTCTGTTAGCGGTGCTGGCAGGGCCACCTGAGCACGGCAGCCACTCTGCCCTTCAGCAGCATGGATGGCAGCATCTGCAGAGTGGCATTTAGTTCCAGAGGGCAACTTTCTATGCTGTGTGCCAAGGAGGCACTCTTAGCACTGTGCAGGATCTAAATGGAATGTATAGAGAGTCCCAGAAAAGACATTTAGGGGTGTTCAACTAAAGAAGGGAGGTCTGGGGTAGGGTCGAATTTGAAAGACATGTTCAGACACCCTGTGGCCTGTTCCAGGGTTTTAGTCTTAATCTTTTTGTTGTTGTGCCATGTGGAGATGGAACTGGGGGTAAAATAGGGGTTAGAGTTTCAGCTTGAAGGGAGGAGTATGCACTGACAATCAGGGTGCAAAGAGTCAGAAGTACCTGTTGGGATGTGCCTGAGCTAACAGTGACTGTCAGGGATAGGGTAGCAGCCAGGGCTGGGCCCCTTCTGACGTTCTTTGAAAAATTATTTATTATACTCATTTATTTATAATATGTGTAGGCATGTGTGGGTGAGCGTGTGTTGTTGGAGGTTAGACTACAACCTGTGGGCGTTGTTTCTCTCTCTCTGCCGGGTGGGTCCCAGGGAATGAGTTCATGTCGTCAGGCTTGGTGCAAGTGCCTTTATTTTCTGAGCCTTTTCGTCTGCTCTTGTTTAGATGCTCTGTACGGCTCAAACCTTTCACCTGTTTTTAAATCCCAGAGCCCTGGTGCTTTAGGGCTTGGGATCTGGCTGAAACCCAACACACTCCCTTTCTACAAGTATGTGAGTGATTCGGTTGAGATTTGATTGGCATGGGGGAGAAACTAATGATCCCTGCCTCCTCACTTTGAATCCCAAAAGTCTTTACATCCTCCCAAAGGGTGTATGTGATTGGAAGCGGAGGAAACCTATGTATGTATCGGCCCAGCTGGCTCACGTACATAAACAGGGCACTGAGCAGGTTGGTGGCGCCATATTCAACAGTGGAAAAACTGTTTTGGGTGATTAACGGCCGACAATCTCTAAGTGGGCATTTCTGCAAGTGTTTTCATTTAATCAGTACTTATTTACATATATTTATATTTCACCTCTTAATATAGTAATATATATTATATAGTAATATATAATATATACTATGATATATAATTATACTATAGTATAATGTATACTATATGTAATATATATAGTAATATAGTAATATACATTTTAGGGACAGACCCAGTTGTCAGTTTATGAGTATCATTACTCCACCTTCTCTTCTCGCAGGTGCACTCCCTGTGTTTGGAGTGTTTGCTTGCTGCAGAAAATGTTGGTTTGACTGTGTTGCCATCCCTCTTCTGTTTCTCCTCCTCCTCTCCCCTTTCACCTCCCCCTTCTTCCTCTATTTCTCCTCCTCTTCCTCCTCCTTTTTTTTTTTTTGACAGTCTCATGTAGCTCAGGCTGGCCTTGAAAACATTTTGTAGCCAAGGATAACTTCCTGATTTTGTGGGGACCAAAAATTTGGGATAGCCCCCCAAATGTGGGGACCGCTGGCATGCACCCCAGGCCAGTTAGGGTATGTTATTTTAATTATTTATTTGTGCAGTGTAAAAATTTTCACAAAATGCAATACAACATTGAGAAAGAAGCTATTTAACTAATTAGCAAATAGCATGTTTCCAGATCTCCCTTATCTATGAGTTGGAATGGCAGGTATTTCCACCTTTAATTCTTTCTGAACTTTATATATTATAAAGGGCTCCTATCAAAATTCAGCCATGACTTGAGTGTAGTTTATCCCTATCTGCTGGTTCTTTTTTATTTTGCTTTGTTTTTTAGACTAAAAAATTAGTTATATGTATGTCTTTGTGTGGGTATGTGCAGTGCCTACGATGGCCAAAAAAGGGCGCTGGATCTTCTGCAGTTGTAGTTGCAGGAGCTTAGCCCCGGTGTGGGTGCTGGGAACTGAGCTTGGGTTCTCTGTTAAGGGAGCAAATGCTCGTAACAAAGCCTATTTTGCAAAAACAAGATAAACTCACTCTAGAATATAAGTGTGTCTTAGTTGGGGTGTCTATTACTATGATGAAATACCAGGATCAAAGGCAACTTGGGAAGGAAAGTTTATCCGATTTACATTTCCACTCCACAGTCCACCATCAGAGAAAGTCGGGGTAGGATTACAGGCAGGAACCTGGAGGCAGAACTGAAGCAGAAGCTGAGGAGAAGCACCGTTCACTGGTTTGCTTCTCAGGGCATGCTCAGGCTGCTTTCTTGCATCAGCCAGGACCCTGCTCAGGGGTGGCACCACTCCTAGTGATCTGGGCCTTCCCACGTCAACCACTAATTAAGGAAAATCCCTAAATCGGCTTGTCTACAGACCAGTCTTACACAGGCATTTTCTCAATTGTGGTGTCCTCTTCATAGACAACTCCAACTTGCGTCAAGTTGACAAAAACCAGGAAGTACTTGGCTCACACAGTCATTCAGAGTTTAAGATAGTCTGAGGTAATATGGGTGAGATTTATGGACCACTTTACACTCTAGTGAAGGTGCCTGGACTCATCTCATGTGTTGTCACCTGCTGCACACAACAGGTGCAATTCCAGGGACTTGCAGACCCTCTGATGCCATGTGTAGCCCTTCTGGGGGATGCTTCACTGTGCTCTCCCCTTACCCTGTAGTGCCACCTTCTGCACTTTTAATTACTCAGTCAATTGTAGTTTGAAATCTGTAAATGGAAAGTCCCAGAAATAAACAACACATGCTTAACATTGTGTGCTGTCCTGAGTGGCGTGATGATACCTTCCACTCTCTGTTCTGTTCTTTCTGGGTAGAAACCAGCCCTTTGTCCACTGCATCCATCTGAGTGTGCTACCTACACATTAGTTATTCTGTAGTTTTTGTTTACATTGTTATCATCATCTGATCATGTGTTTAAAGTGTGCTTGAGAGAATGGGGGAGATAATCAAATTTATATAATTTCTGTTATAGAGTATTGATCCATGTTCCACTTTATTTAGTTATTGTTGCTAATGTCTTACTGATCCTAAAGTGAAAATTAAATTTTATCACAGGTATGTGCATATTATGGAAGTGCACAGTATATTTATAGGGATTGCTAATAAAAGCTCAATGCTAGTCATGATCTTGGGCATCTCCTGAGTGACTTGACTGTCCCCTCAGATAAGGAGAGTCTACTGCATTTATTGGTTTATTACTATTTTCATTTCTTATAGTTTAAAGATATTTATTATTTTTGTTTTAATGGTTATGAGTGAGTACCTGCATGCATGTATATGTGTACTATGTGTGTACACTACCCTTGGACGCCTGAAGAGAACATGGGATCTGGAGTTACAGGTAGCTCGGAGGCCCCTGTGTGGATGCTGGGAACTGAACTGAGATTGTCTGCCAAAGTAGTAGGTGCACTTAGCTGCTGAGCCCTCTCTCCAGAAGCTTCACAGTTTTGTAACTGCACTTTCGGTGAAAATGTTCTGTGGACCTGAGATAAATGTTTGCTTTGAGATAACCTGGAACCTGCTGCAGCCCAGCATCACGTGACCACTAGGTTGGCTCAAGGGCTACAGTGAGGTGGAGGAGGGACCGTTGAATCTAGAAATCTGAGTGTGGTTAGAGTCAGACTGGGGAACTAAAGCCAGGCAGGTGGCTAGCCCCTGAGGGCATCTTCTGCTATGCCCAGGCATGTGCAGCAAACAGAGAAGTCTCGTGCAGAGAGGACTGGGGGTCCGTTTCTCTTCTCATAACTGCTTCTTAAGGTTCCACGCACAAGTGACATTTGATGGCTCCCATTTCTTCCAACCAAAACACTGAGCTTTTGGCAGCTACCTGTTGCTACAAATGGCCGAGGCAGTTATAAATGACACTAGGTAGTCTCTCACTCTGACTTCCCTCTTCAAATTAGGATGGTCCAGTCTCAAGAGCACCTGGTATTTACAGTCCATACTATCTTATGTGCCTGGAGTCTGGGGGCTGAGAAAGGGTTGGCTTTGCCAGGAGAATTCTTTCAGAGTTGAGATTTCTGTAGGCGGAAGGGTGCAGTGTTAGTTTCTAGGTGGATTAAACTCAGCCATGTGCAAAGGCTCCTGGTTGTTGTGTCACCAGCCAGGCACATGGCACCTTCCAGTAGACTTTGGAAATGGCCTTAGGAAGACCAAAGTTTATAGTCGGATTGCCACCTTAGTAGACTGATACTGCTTTTGCTTTTTTTAGTTGGTACTAATTTTTCCTCTACTTCCTTCCTTCTTTCTCTCCCTCTCTCCCCTCGCCTCCCTCCATTCCTTTACTCTTTTCTTCCTCTTTATTCCCTCCCTTTCTCTGCTCTTACTTTCCTTTTTTCCTCTTCTCCTCACTCCCCCTTCTCTTCCCCTTTCCTCCTCCCTTCGTCTTTTCTTTCTTATTTAGCAATATTAAAACATTTTTTTAAAATCATGGACGATTTCAAATACATTACAGAAGCAGAGAGAGTAGAATTCTGTGTCCCACATATTCACACTCAGCCATTTCCAGTCCATCTGCACTTCACCTGCTTTCTCTACTCCCCCACAGCTCATTGCATCAACACAGATCCAGGCACCACTGTGTCATCTGTAGAGAAGTGAGACTGTACCTCACAAGGATAAGAGCTTTCACCATCATTTATTCTTTTTTCCTATATCGCTGGAGCTTAAGCATGCTAAGCAAATGTACCCAGCCAATGCAGTTAAAGCTCAAATTGCAACATCAGCCATGGTGTGCTTACCTGTACTTCCAGGACTAGAACTTTGGAGGCTGAGGCAGGAGAATCAAGAATTCCTGGCCATCTTCTGATGTCCATCCTCTTTGCCTTTCTGGATAGGAGTTGAGTATTTTAGCAAGAGTCCTCCCTCTTGATTAGTTTCTTTAGGTGTACAGATTTTAGTAGGTTTATCCTATATTATATGTCTATATAAGTGAGTATATACCATGTGCGTCTTTCTGCTCCTGGGACAGCTCACTCAGGATCATCTTTTCCAGATCCCACCATTTACCTGCAAATTTCATGATTTCCTTGTTTTTAATTGCTGAGTAATATTCCATTGTGTAGATGTACCACAATTTCTGTATCCATTCCTCCACTGAGGGGCATCTGGGCTGTTTCCAGCTTCTGGCTATTATAAATAAGGCTGTTACAAACATGGTTGAGCAAATGTCCTTATTGTGTACTTGAGAATCTTTTGGATATATGCCTAGGAGTGGTAAAGCTGGATCTTGAGGAAGCGCTATTCCTAGTTGTCTGAGAAAGCACCACATTACTTTCCAGAGTGGTTGTACAAGTTTACATTCCCACCAGCAATGGAGGAGGGTTCCCCTTTCTCCACAACCTCTCCAGCATGTGATGTCACTTGAGTTTTTGATCTTAGCCATTCTGATGGGTGTAAAGTGAAATCTTAGGGTCGTTTTGATTTGCATTTCCCTTATGACTAAGGACGTTGAACATTTCTTTAAGTGTTTCTCTGCCATTCGATATTCCTCTATTGAGAATTCTCTGCTTAACTCTGTACTCCATTTTTTTTTATTTTTTATTAATTACACTTTATTCATTTTGTATCCCCCCATAAGCCCCTCCCTCCTCCCCTGCCATTCCCACCCTCCCTCCCCTTTCTGCATGCATGCCCCTTCCTGAGTCCACTGATAGGGGAGGTTCTCCTCTTCTTTCTGATCTTAGTCTATCAGTTTTCATCAAAAGTGGCTGCATTGTCCTCTACTGTGGCCTGGTAAGGCTGCTCCATTTTTTTAATTTGATTACTTGATTTGTTGCTGTTTAACTTCTTGTCAGGAGCCTGACACAGAGGACCTCTGAAAGGCTCTTCCCTGCATACTATCAATGCAGATGTTGAGACTTATGGGCAACCTTTGGGGAAAGTGCAGGGAATCTTATGAAAGAAGTGGGAAACAGTAAGATCTAGAGAGGACAGGAACTCCACAAGGAGAGCAATCGAACCAAAAAATCTGAGCACAGGGGTCTTTCCCGAGACTGATACTCCAACCAAGGACTATGCATGGAGATAACCTAAGACCCCTGCAAAGATGTAGCCCATGGCAGTTCAGTGTCCAAGTGGGTTCCATTGTAATAGGAACAGGGACTGCCTCTGACATGAACTGATTGGCCTGCTCTTTAATTACCTTCCCCTGAGGGGGAAGCAGAATTACCAGGCCCCAGAAAAAGACAATGCAGCCACTCCTGATGAGACCTAATTGACTAGGATCAGAAGGAAGGAAAAGAAGACTTCCCCTATCAGTGGAATTGGGGAGGGGCATGCATGCAGAGGGTGGAGGAAGGGAGGGATTGGGACAGGAGGAGGGAGGGAACCACAGGGGGAATACAAAGTGAATAAAGTGTAATTAATAAAGAATTAAAAAAAAAAAGAATTCCTGGCCAACCTTAGTTGTATAATTAGGCCCCATTTCAGAAACACACATACACTAGAACAACCTGCCCCTCCAAACTAGGACACAAAAGAAAAAGCCCATAACCAGCTAATATAATAATCAAACGCAGGCACATTGTGAAATCCAGAGAAGTACAAAAGCAGTAAATGTTGTGTAGCCCTCTGCACTTCCAGATAGCTTTTGCCACTTTGCTACGCTGCTCTCTAGTCTCTCCCCTACATCCCGTAGGCAAAGCATACGCTTGTCTATGTACAGGTTATATAGCTCTTCCTTTGTAGAGACAACTCTGTGTGTTCAACATTCCTGGTTCTAGTGCTTGCCCGAGAACACAGGAAGGACCTTAGTTCTCCTGGCATATACATAGTCACAGAATCTTCCAGATGGTAATTTTCCTCATGCCAGTTTCAAACTACATACATACATGCATACTTGCATACACATACATGCATGCATACAACATACATACACCCACCCATATAAATGCATACATACACACATACATACATACACATGCATGCATGCACATACATACATACATACATACATACATACATACACACAGGCATGCATATATACACACACATACATACACATATGCATACATATACACATGCATGCATACATGTGCATACATACACACATATATATATATATATATATATATATATATATGTATATACACACATATGTGTGTTGGAGGCCACAGGAAGGTGCTGGCTACCCTAGAGCTGGAGTTCCAGGCAGTTGTGAGCTGTCTGACCCAGGTCCTTTGTAAGAGCATCTGAGCCATCTCTCCACCCTCCCAAATAAGAATCCGTTCATTGGTTTCCATAAATCTTGAAATACTGGACATGTAGTTTTTATTAGTGATGTCTTGAAGTAGCTGTCATCTAACTCATCAGTGCTTGAAATAAAAAACATTTCTAATTGGCTAGATGAAAATGTTATCTTATGATTTTAATTTGCTTTTCTGACACCTGCTGTGGCATATATTTTCATTTAGTCACAGTTTTTATATTTCCTGTGTGTTTCACGTTTCAACCTCTTTGATATTTTCTATTGTGTCAATGGCAAAAAATCTCAGATAATGATGGACTCCAGTATAAAGTACAGTGAAGTAACTTCAAGTTTTAAAAAACTAATAGTTTGAAGGCTGCCAGGGGGCTCTGTGGCTGTTCACACTTCGTCACTAGATCTTGCCCAACTCTTGCTGCTTCATCCACACGCTTTCTAAATTAGCTTCCCAGCAGAGAATCATCTGTGGGACTTGGCAGGAGGCCAGGTAAGGAGTCATGTCTGAGTGGGCCTGCAGGGGGCTCAGGTCGCAGGCCTTGTGGCAGACTGTGGGGAGACCGTGGGGATGTGTGCCCTCCCTTTCCTTCCCTGCATCTCAGAAAGGCTGCATATGTGATGAGCGAGAGGCACTCTCCATGGGAGCAGGTGTATCCTGTAGTTCCCTGTACTGAGATGTGTCCGTGTCCATGTGTCTGAACTCAGGTCTTTGTGAAGAAGGACTTTCCTGACCCTGTTGGCTTCCCTCCCCCAAAATAAGCTTTAAACAACAGCAGCAGTTGGCATAGGGATAGAAGGTAGCAGCATGAGAAATACTGGACAGTATTATTATGGACCAATCAGACGAGATGTTTCCTTTGCCAAATCCAGAGCCCATGCTGTGTCAGGTGTGAGTCTTCCAGAGTCTGGGGCTGGGGAAACAGATGCTTCTGGATCTGGAGTCTAGACAGTTGCAATAGAAATCGAAGTATTTCGTTGGTTTATTTCTTTTTTAGTGCTGAGAATCAAACCCCAGGCCTTGTGTGTGTTAAGCAAGTTCTCTACCATTGGGCCACACCTCCAGCCCTTGGTTTTCTGACATGGGTTTTTGCTACATAGTCCAGTGTGCCTAAAAGTTGAGATCCACCTGCTTCTGCCTCCTGAGTTCTGGGGTGACAGATGTGTGCTATTTGCCAGCATTCCGGCGTCTCAAGAAACAGTCATATGGGTGTAGGATGAGGATGTTATTGAAGGCTCTGTGTTCTTTATGCCGGAAGACAGCCCGGGAGCCACGATGGCTGTGAAATATGTTAGCGGTGCCCTGAGATACTGCTTTATTTTCTTTCTTGTTGCTGTGTTAAAGAATCCTGACAAAAGCAACTTAAGCAATCAAGGGTTTATTTGGCTCTCAGTTTCAGGTTATAATCCACTTCAGGGAAGTCATGGGGGCAGGAACTTGAAGCAGCTAGTCATAGAGAGATGCTCACAGTCAAGGGCAGAGAGCAATGAATTGATGCCTTCGTGTTAGTCAGCTCTCTCCACTCTTACACAGGTGAAAATCCACCTCCTAGGGAATGGTACCTTACTCAGCGGAGGGGCCTTTCCACTAAAATGAATATAACAAAGATGTGTCAATCCAACATGCACAGTCTAGCATGGAGACTCCCTTACCAACTGGTTGTAGATTGGGTCAAGTTGATAATTAAAACCAATTTTATTGAATGGAGAGGTGAGGCTGAACACACTTTCTTAAAATATGGAAATAGAAATGTGCTCTTCTGTCCTTCCAGCTGCCATTCCTGCTGTTTCGGCCTTCCGGGAGTTGGTTTTCTAGCTATCTGGGTACCATGCTTCCATCCCAACTCTTCATTTTCTAGGGCAGAAGCTCACTGGAAAATTCCTGTTTCCATTTTGGTTGGGCCAAAGAGCTCCGTTTCAGCCTCTGGTCTGGAAGTATGATGTGGTCACCTGCACAAGCATAAAAAAAAATCACTTTACTCACAAATGCTTCACAGCCTTGTAACAGCTTGGGATGTGCCCCAGTGGACTTGCCTGGCTTACAGATGTCTTTCTAACCTCCTGGAATCAGGACAGTTTGTATCTTTGTGATGGTGTGGAGGATTTGCAATGCCAGTTGTTTCCAGGGAAAAAGAGGCACATTTTCAGCTTCATCTGAGGTTAGAAGACTGAAATATATAGATATTTATGACTTTGAGGTGTTTCAGGATAAGTTGTGGTCTCTAAGATCTGAACTTCCAGTCAGGTCTGGTCCTGAGTGTAATCAAAGCTCTTGAGAGGTGGAGGCAAGAGATCAGGAATTCAAAGCTGTTCTTGGCTACATAGCAAATATGAAGCCAGCCTACGGTACAAACAAGTAAGCAACAAAATCAAATAAAAACATCAAACAACAAAATCTAACTGACCAAACGTAACCAGTAAGATGTAATTTCCAGAACCTCAGAGTGTGAATGTGTTTGGGAGTCTTAGGTAATTACGGCAAAACCAGGTCATGTGTGTGCATCCATAATACCTTAGTCACTCCCTGTTTCTGGGCCTTTGGTGAGGTGCTGGTGCGGTTGGGGTTGGGAAGCATCTTGGACAGGACACCAGAAAATGGAAATGCCACCAGTTAGCCACATTCCTCGTTTCCCTTTTCATTCCATCTGGGGGTCTAGCCCCCGGGATGTCATTCCTCCTTCTCCAATTCCTTCTCCTGAAATGCCCTCACACACACTGTTTTAGTTACTCTTCTACTGCTGTGACAAAACACCACGACCAAGGGAACTTATAAAGCAAAGCTTTGATTTGGAGTTTATGGTTCTAGAAGATTTGAATCCGTGGCCATTGTGGTGGGAGCATGGCAGCAGGCAAGTACAATGATGCTGGAGCAGCAGCCGAGCTGACATCTTGTTCCAGAGTCATATCCAGGATGCTGTGATACCGAACTCTGAAGAGTCTTTAGTCCTTTGATGTCAATGGAGGGTCTGAAGATACTCTAGTCTTTTATGCGTTCTGTAGCATGTACATGTAAGCTTGTACAACCTTCAAGCTGCTTTAACCTCTCTGTAGATGACTTACATACAGTACCCAAACAGCACAAATGGTGTTGATTACTGTTGCTGGTGGAGACACCAGCAAGGATACTCATCTTCTGTGATGGGGGATGGTCGTGAAATCTTTCCTCACTGAAAGTGCATCAGGCATTCAGAGAAGGTGGAAACTCAACACTGCACACATATCCATTCACCCCGATGCCTGACTCTCGAAGACCTGACTAGCTCCAGCTCAGTACTTGCCCTGCTTTGAAATGTGTGCCAGCCTTGCCTTTCTCAAGGTCAGCTCTGCACAGTTCTCTTCTATTTTAGAAAAATGTTCCACCCTCCAAAAGAGTCTCAGACTATAAGCCTCTGAGGTATTTGCAATGCATGTTGGCCTGCTCAAGGCACAGATGAGTCTGCTCCAGCGCAGTGTGTTTAAAATACTGCCCAAGTCTATTTGGTAACAAACTCTTTTTTTCCCCTGTGTATGTGTGTGTCTTATGCATAGGTGCACACACATGTGTATATCACAGTTGACACCAGGTGTCTTCCTTAGTTACTTCTCACCTTCTCCTCTTCCTCCTCCTCCTCCTTTTTCTTGTCTTCTTTTTTGAGACATTTCCTCGTTGAACCTGAAGCTCACTGGTTTGTCTAGGCTGCTGGCCACTCCTAGTCTCTGCCTCCTCAGTGCTGGGACTACAGCTAAGCACTGCCACATGTGGTTTTTAGTGTGAGTGGTGGGCTGCTGACAAGGTTCATATGGGAAGCACATTATACTTGTCACAGTTGATGAGTGAGCGCTGACATGACATATTACCCAAAGCCTACAGTTTTCTTGAAGATTCCTTCTTGGTGTTGTGCCTTCTATAGGTTTGGACAAATATAGTGACATGCTCACCATTATAGCACCACAGAGAGTGTTTGTATTACCATAAAAATCCTCTTTGTGTGGCCTACTAGTGCCTCCCTCCTTTCTGACCTCAGTGAACACTGAGCTTTAGGCTGTCTCCACAGTTTCACTTTTTTTTTTTTTTTTTTTTTGGTAACAACAATATCTCTCCACAGAGGAATAGTAGAGAATTGTGGCCTTTTCAGACTGGTTTCTTTTACTTATCGATTCACATGCAAGATCCCTTTGTGTCTTTGCATGGTTTAATACTAATTTGTTTTTAATGGTGGGTAATATTCCAGAGTCTGGATGTACCATCTTTTAAAGCATGACAGTTTCAGGACCATTTTCCTGTCAAGAAAGTAAAGCAGATTTGAAGAAGGGAAGAACTTACCTGGTAAAGCCATTTATGAATTGAATATCAACTAAGAAAGCTCTAGGATGAGAAGAGAAGTGACAGCAGAATGATGCAGGTCAGAGTCTGGGAGGAAGAACAGCTTGATGGACATATGGATTTAAGAAGATTCCCTCTTGTGCAAATATAGTGTGCATGTGTGGGCACATATGAGCCACAGAACATGTGTAGAGGTCAGAGGATGGTCTTGGGTGTTGGCCCTCACTTTACACTGCTTGAATTGAGCTCTCTATTTTGTTCTCTGTGTTCATGAACCTAATTGGCCGATGAGCTGCTGAGGATTCTCCTGTCTCCAATCTCTTATCTCCCTTTGCAAGGATTGCAAGGCTTATAGGTTTGTATGCTACTCTGGCTGGCTTTACATAGGTTCTAGGGATTTGAACTCATGTCCTCATGCTTTCACAGCAAACACTTTACCCACTTATGTATCTCTTCAGCCCTCTCTAGGGTCTTTAATCACAGAGATAAGCAGAAAGATTGACACATGACCTCCATGGAGTTGAACGATAATTCTATCCATGTTAAATGTTAACTTTGGCAAAAACAAACAATTTCTCTGAGTGTATCCAGCCGGAGAGAACAGCATGAATAAAGACATGTAGGCGGCCGAGTACAGGGTGCGTATGGGGAGCCATATGTAGATGGTTGTGGTTGGAACACGGGGTGTTTGCATCTTAACCCTAACTCTTCGTGATGTGGATGCTAATTTGGGGTGTATGGAAATGGTGTGAGCCACATTGTTTGCTTTGCCAGGTATCTTGTTCTGGCAATATGTTTCAATTTTCTCTTTCATTCTGCGGCCTTAGACTAACACTACTGGCTGTCTTGATGGTCTCTGGCCATCTGTGGCTGGGTTGTTTTGGTGACAATCTGCTGAATCTTTGATATCTTCAGCTCAGGGACCTTGGTAAAGCTTCACTCTAGTTAACGAATTTGGAGGCCTTTTGAAAAGCTGAAATTACCAAGCAAAACCAAGATTGGTAGCGGTTATTGTGGCAACAGTGACAATGGTGGGAGGAAACTTGGAGCTGTGCCCAGCTTGACGTGAGAATACCAAAATGGAAGCTGATGAGTGATAGTGGTCAAGCATTGATTTTGCATAAAATGTCTACTTTTTTTCTGTATATAAAGTACAACCTAAGAGGGGTTAGAGAGCTGGCTCATCAGTTTAGAGAATATGCTGCTTTTCTAGAAGAATGGTGTTCACTTCCCAGAATCCACACTGGGTGGCCTATAAATCCTGCGACTCTAGCTTCAGTACATCTGTCTACTTCTGGCCTCCATAAAAACACACACACACACACACACACACACACACAGAGAGAGAGAGAGAGAGAGAGAGAGAGAGAGAGAGAGAGAGAGAGA